>NC_068930.1:71096529-71448029 GCF_023091745.1 Budorcas taxicolor | reverse complement strand
GAACCTGCCCCAAACCACCACCGGGCCTTCCCCTTCCTCTAGTCCGATGCTGGAACACCTCCTCATCCAGGGAGCTCTGCCCTCTGCACTTTGGAGAAGGAGGGCACGATGGTGGGGGCTCGGGCACGGAGACCACTTGGGCCCTGGGGCATCCCACCACCTCCATCTATGGTTCCTGATTTTGGCTGAACTGAGCAGCTTGTGCGGGCTCAGTTCCCCTGAGCAGGGATGGAACCCGAGCCCTTGGAAGTGAAAGTGCAGAATCCTAACCACTTGACCGCCAGGAAGTCCCCCATCTGGGGCTTTAGACACATTGCTTCACCCCTTTGGCCTCAATCCTTTCTAGAAACAGAGCAGACACTCACTTAGGGGGCTGCCAGACAGGGCTTCAAGGAGCGGGTGCATCTAAATAGCAATAACTGCCATCCTGAGGGAGTGCAGACAGGCAGGCTGGGCCTCGTCCTGCACATTTGCACTTTCTCCCGTAATGCTCCCCACGTTATACCAGGAGCTGGGGCCCAGAGAGGTGGAGTAAGCTGCCCAACGTCACACAGCTAGCAAGGTGCAGAGCTGGGCTCCCAGCCCAGAGGTGTCTGAATCCAGAGCCTAATCCTTTTTTAAAAAAATTTAAATACAGTTGATTTACAATTGATCTGCAATCAACTAATCTATATTAATTTTGATCGCCCTGCCCAGTACCAGGGCACAGACCGGCCACCCAGCGCTCCACAGTGGGAGATGGCTGGGGAAGCACCATCTAGCCCAAGGCGGCCCAGTCCCAGCTCCTCCCCCCGGGCCAATGGACGGTGGGCAGACATTGACCTCGGTGGGAGGGGGACCCTCTGACCTGCTGGAGGTCCCTAAAGGACTCTGAGGTAGTAAAGGAGGAGGTGAGAGAGGGGACAGTGTGGCCCTGGGGACCCTGCAGCCCCCTCTCCCCTGGGGCAGCTATGGGGGCTCTGTGAGGACTGCATCCCAGCCGCCGAGGGGGCCGCCCACGTGTCCAGGGGCCCCATGAAGTCCAGGAAGGAAGGGGCCAGGGTCAGCAGACGAGGGAGGAGGAGGGAGAGGATGCGCGGGCACGGAGGTGGCAGGCTGGCTGCCCCTCCCGGCGCCCCACCTGCAGGGTCTCTGGCCGATCCCACCTACCCCTGAGCTCTGCTCCTGCTGGGCACAGCCTCCCAGCATCTCCTGTGTCACAGAGGAGGGGACCCAGCCTCAGAGAGGACCGGGCCAGCTCACCTGCTGCAGGAGACAGCAGCTGAGACCCGAACACCCTTGAGCAGGGTTGGCCCCAGGCTGGGCGGAGGGCCACAGAGGGAAACGCCCAGGTGGAGTGAGGGGAACACCAGGTCCCTCCTGTCGCCCAGGCTGCCTTGGGTCAGCAGATTGGGTTTCCTGTCCTTGAAGCTGAGCATCCTGCCTTGGGCAGGCTGGCCCCCGCACCCTCTCACCCCCAGCCTCAACAAGAAGCCACAGGCTCAGGGCCAGAGACGACCCTCCATCCACAAAGGAGCCCCAGGAAATGTGGGCAATGGTAAAGCCAAGCTGAGCCCAAGGGGGAAGAGCAGGGGGCCACGCAGGGGGAAGGGGGTGGCCAGGCTAGGTGGGGCCTGGGACCCGCGCTCTGGGGGCACTCAGGATGTCCTGCTGCACAGAGGAACAGACACTGGGCAAGGCACCCGCCCCCCCCATCCCTGGGCGCTGACAAGGGCTGGCACATTCCAGGAACACACACATACATGAATACACACACACACGCACACACGCTTCCTTATCAGCCAGACAACCTGGTCCTCAAGTCCGGAAACGGCTCAGAGAGCCAGCCCTCTCCCTCCCAGTGCTTGGCCCGGACAATAGAATGGCCAGGGAAACATTTGGTTCTTCGTGATGCCTCCTGCGACCTGGTGGTGGGCAGGGTCCTGAGCACAGCCTCCCAGCCCGGAACAGGATGGCCAATGGCCAGGGCCCTGGACCCGAGCCAGTCGGGGTGCCATGGACTCAGGCCTCCCTGCAGTCCCCGGCCTCCCTGGCTGCACCCCTCATAGGAGCTGCCGTCTAGCCTCCTATTCACCCCAACTCAGCCCTGGGAAGCTGACCCCAGCCCCTCACGCTCTGCTGGGCTCACAGGAACACAGCCGGGGCACACAGAGCCACCTGGGCATGGAGGGTCCTGCCAGGAAAACCCTGCCTTTCTGGCTCTGGGCCTGGGTCTCTGCCTACAGCCTTCCCGCTGCCGCTCACAGGCTGCTTAGCCCCCGCTTCCCCCGCCTCCCCTGGGGGTGTTCCCCACTCACGGCCCCGCCCACCTCAGGACTCACTGACAGAGCCCCCTAGCCCTGCACCCAGGGTCTTTTCTGCTTCTTCGTGCCAGGCCCATGGGAACATGGGCTCACGGGGCCCAAACCTGGCTTTATGGCAGGCCCTTGCTTCACTCCTCCTGGCCTGGGAGGCACAGGCAGCACCCCCATTTCGCAGCTGGAAAAAAACAGGTGCAGAGAGGTGACAAAACCTGCCTACAGCCTCTGACTGGAAAGCAAGTGGTAGAACAAGGACTACGCCTGGCTCAGAAACCAGCCCGGGACCCTCTGCCTGCAGCCCAGGGGCTCAGGCAGCGCCAGGCCCGTCGGTCAGGGCCGGGGCCTGGGCTGCAGGAGGGGTCTCCTTGAGGGGCCGGGAACGCAAAGCTGTCGGGGGTCGCAGGGGCTCCCCGTGGAGAAGCTGGCCAGGACCAGACCAGGGCAAGGCTTCCTGTAGCATGCCTCCTACCCGAATTCTGCCGGCCACCGGGCTGACTCGTGGGGTCAGGCTGGCTTGTCAGTCCCCTGCTGCTCCTGAGGGAAAGAGGTGCCCCTTGGACACTTGCCCGCCCCCCCCCCCCCTCCGCTGGCTGTAGGACCTCAGGCCACCCATGCTGGGGCCTGGTGTGAGGCAGTGCAGACCCCCATCCTGTGCTGGCCTCAGTTTCCCCAATGAGACTAGGGCTGCCTGCCAGCGTCAGCACTCACACGCTCCTCCCCCCCAACCCTTGTTCGTGGGGCCGGAACCCCAACCTCTCCTCTTCCTCGTTCTGGCCCTGCTCCTGGCCAGGCTGTGCCTGGCACTTGCTCCTGACACGCCAGCATCCCAGCAGGGGGGAGGGTGGGGGAGAGGCAGCTGGTGGGGCCTCCATCAGTGCCTCCCTGTCAATCTCCCATCTCAGCACCCCCTTTCTTGGAGAGCCCCAGGTTGCCAATGCAAACGGGGTTTCCTAGCAGCCTTGCTTGCAGGCTGGAGCCAAATTTCAGTGCCATGTGTTCGAGAGAGAAAGATGAAGAGGGAGGTTTGCAGGGGTCAGGCCGGAGTAAGCTCCTTGCAGCCTCACGTCCAGAGCCAGGACCGGCAGGGTCCACCCCTCCACACACTCACTCCAGGCTGACACTTGCCCTACGGCAGCACACAACTTTCACTGCTGGGAAGTCCCTCGCACATCTAACCCAAATACCTCAAGCTGTAGAACAAGCTTTGGCCTTTCCTTATCTGCCAGGGTGCAGGCTTGCTTAGAACAGGACAGAGCAGTGCCCACGCCTGTGGGACAAGGCTCACTTGGCACGTGAGGCCAGCGGCCCCGGGAAACCAGGGTTGAAGTTTGTTTTGCTCTGTAACCACAGTGGTGGGCTTTCCCAGTTCAGACTTGCCTCAGTCTCCCTATTGGTACAGTGGGCAGGAAAAGGCAGTCAGCACAGAACCTCTGGCCAGCCCCTGGGTGCGTGGGGAGACAGACCTTCTGTCTGCAGTCAACTTGGCCCCACGTCTCCTTAGACAGATACCATTTTAATTCATGTTTAGTTTAAAAATAAATACTCTGTTCTTCATTTTCACATTGGGGTGGTGCAGGACAGTTAGACAGGGAGGCCTTCCCAGGTAGGCAGTACCAAAGGGAACTTCTGCACCAAACCCTCCTCCAAATGCCTGGAATGCCTCTCAGGCTTGCTGGCATGCCTGGCATGACCTCCCCTGGCCATCAGGAGGAGGAGGATGGAAGGTCCCCCACGGGCGGGCTTCAGGCCTGGGGCTGCGCTGGGGCTGCCTCCCGGGTCCCCGGCTTGGGGCTCGGTCCCTAGGGGCAGGTGGCCGCCCCTCCGTCCCCCGGGGCCGTCCCCTCTCAGGCCAGCAGCGCTAGATGCAGGTGACCAGCACGTCCACGCAGGTGCCCAACTCGATCTCCTCGAAGAGCACGTGGCCCCCGGCGGCCCCGGAGCCCCCGGCCTTGGCGGCAGCCTTCAGCATGGCCTGGGCGTGGCGCAAGAAGTTCTGGTTCCGACGGCGGCCCAGTCGGCGCAGTGCCAGGATGGCCAGCACGTGGTCCCGCCTGCAGAGACACGCAGGCCCCCGCTGCAGACTCGACAGCTCCAGTGACACCCCGGACCCCAGGGCGAGGGGGACCCCACGGCTCGCACTGGAAGCGCTAGGGCACCCAGCATTCCTGGGGGTGCCTGGGTCTTGAAGGGTGCAAAGCCCGGTGGAGACGGGAAGAGGCAAGCCTGATGGGAACGGCCTCTGAGCCCCAGGCAGAGGTTCCGGAAACCTAGTGGACCTAGGGAGGCAGCAGGGCGCCGCGATGCCGCGATGCCAGGAGCAGGGCAGGCAGGGGAGTCAGAGCCTCTTCCCCTGAGAACCGTGCTGGGGAGCCCCGGCCCAGCGGCAAGCAGAGAGGCACGTGGGGTGGGAGGCTTGGCCCAGTGTGCCGCCCCTCCCGTCCGGAGCACCCCAAAGAGCTGGAAGCACTGTCTCCCGCAGCCAGGGAGGGCCGGCCAGCCTGCGCAGGAAAACCCCGAGGGGCCAAAAGGGGAACCTTCTGCCTATGCGCAGTTACTCTGAATCAAGGCCAAACAGATGCAGCGGGCTGGGATCAGAGGATTCTCCGATGGGGCGGGGTGGGCAGGGGCCCAGGAAGGGGCTAGGCCTGGGCTTTCTGTAGCCTCCCCATCCTGGAATCTCCAAGGCCATGGAGAGATTCAGCTGGGATTTCCACGTGCATGATGACTCAGCACCCCCCCCAACACACCCCCTAGGATCAAAGCCTTCTTCCTGCTGGCAGGTCTCTGGGCTTCCAGAAAGGGCTTTCTCCCGGAGCTGGGGGCTGGTGCCTCCCCCTAAGACTCACTGGAGGAAGGGCTCTGGCTCCCTTCAGACTCCAGGGACCACAAGACTGAATGAGGACGGTGAGATTAGAACAGCGGGGAAAGGCAGCGCAGCGACGATCCCACCAGGGCCCCCATAGCCTGAGGGTCCGGGGCCCTCAGGTCGCGCTGCTGGCACCTGTGCACGGAGGCCGGTGCTAGTCCGAGCCCCGCCCCGAGGCCCCCTCCCCATCTCCCGTCCCAGAACCAGCTCCGGGGTAGGAACCTGATGTCGGGGTAGCTTCTGATGAGCGTCTCCAGGTGCCGCCTGATGTCGTCTTTGTGAGTCTCGCCCAGTATGTCAGCCACGCATGGGATAGCTTGGCCCAGCCACGTGGCCTGGGAGCCCTGCGGAGACGCGGCACGGTGGGCCACCCCCGCCCCCGCCTGCAGCCCCTCGGTGAGTGCCCGGTTTAGCCCTCCTGCAGCCACCACTGCGGCCCCACTGGGACTGCCTCCTGCCCCGCGGAAGGGGATACGCCCCGGCTCAGGGTTCCTCTTCACTCCCCACCACAGGGCGCAGAGGAGGCTTTCTGCGTCTGCTCAGGCGGGTGAGCCCAGGCCCCGCGGGGAAGGCCTGCCTGGCATCAGACGGGGAGTTGGGGACCAGCGGCCCAGATGAGGGGTGTCTGTGTGGGCAGGACATGCCTGAGCTCGCTCTGCTGGGGGTGGGGTGGAGGAGACATCCCACACAGTCCCCGCCCCTCAGACGGGGCTGCGACCCTCATCCCTCCCCTACATCCCCCACAAAGTACATGCAAATCAACGCAAATATATGCTACGTGTCCTCCCCACCTGGCCCTGCCCCTGCACGTGGAGAGTGCCACGAATCATTCGCCAAAGCCTGCCCACGGGGGGGGGGGGCGGGTCTCTTATAGGGGGCGAGCTGAAATCAGACTGAGGGTTGCGCTTTTGGAGGGTCCGTGGGCTGGAGAACCCCCAAGAAGGCCAGCACCCCGGGGCATTCGGGTGATGCTCCTACCAAGCCCTGGAAGGTATTGCCGATGGCCTGCGCCTCGAGGCCCATCTTCTGGGAGCCGCTCCGGCGGTCCACACCCCGGAGCCGCTCACGGGGTCGCAGCGCCTGCGCCAGGTACTCGCGGACAACGTAGCGGTGCACCTGCTGCAGAGTCTCCTGGGGGTAGAGGTCAGGGTCACCGGGAGGAGCCCAGGGCATGTCCCCACCAGCGCCCGCCCCCGCCCCGGATACCTGGGCCAGGGGTGGGGCCATGTGCTCAAGGAGGCCCGAGAAGGCCACCACCTTGTCCATGAGGGGCTGCAGCAGGTCCTGGGTCAGCCAGGCCTTGGTGCACAGGGCCCTGAAGAGCGGCTGGGGGCAGAGCGGTGGGCAGTTTGCCGAGGGCTGACCCCCAGCACCCACTAGACCTCCCCTGGGCACCCAGGGCATGGCTCCGGACAGGGGCGATTCAGGACAAAGGGCGAGCTGGCATCAGGAAGAAAGTCTGGGGAGCTGAACCCCTTTCTACAGTATCTTAGGGACAGCCCCTCTCCTTGCTCTAGACCTTCTCTGATGAGAAAATTCTGAGACTGCCTCCTTCAGGCCGGCTGGCCCCATGGGCATGGTTGGAGTTTGAGCCTCTAGCCAGGCCTTGCCTCGGGAGTCCTGGGGGCGCCTTGAGGGGCTGGATGAGGCGCCATGCCCTGGATGCACCCGCTCTGTGGAGAGGGTCCTCAGAGAGTCTCAGAGTTCATCTCTGAGAGGAGAGTGAAACCGTTAGTCACTTAGTCGTGTCCGACTCTTTGTGACCGCATGGACTGTACCTCCGTCCATGGGATTCTCCAGGCAAGTATACTAGACCGGGTTGCCATTCCCTTCTCCAGGGGATCCTCCTCACCCAGGGGTGGAACCTGGGTGTCCTGCAATTATAGGTGATTCTTCACCAGCTGAGCCACCAGAGAAGGCCAAGGAGCGTGAAGGAAGAAGGGAATTGTTCCCAACTGTTCTTGCTCAGCTGGGAACCTGTCTGGGTTCCCTGCCTGCCCTCAAAACACCACCCCAACACGCCCCTACGGTAAATGAGTGCTGTGACTTGGGCCCCCGGGCTCCAGGACACAGGGCGCACCTGCTGGGCAAGGAAAGTGGGGAGAGAAGGGCCCGCCCCCTCACCTGCACAGCGCCCTGCAAGCCCTGGAGCAGCTGCTTCTGAAAGGCACGGGTGGCAGCCCCCAGGGCTTTCTCCAGCTCTCCAAAGCTTTCTGGGAACTTGGCCAGAAGGTGAGTCCTGGGGAGGGAGAGGGGCCAGGATTGGGGAAAGTGGGCAAGGGCTCACGGCCTGGCATACAGCTGTGAAGGCTGGGTGCCACCCCCGCTCCGATCACTCAGACTATAGTGTGAAGGGCAGCCCCCTGGGGCGGCACAGTGGAGAAGCCCTGGGAACGGTCATGTGAGGGGGCAGAAGTGCGCCCGGGAGCCGAGCACGGAGGGGTGGGCCAGGGGAGTGTCGAGGTCCCACCGCATGGCAGGGCCCCTGTGGCAGGGCTGAGCCAGACCTCATCCCTCCTGGTGACAGAACAGTGCAGCACAGCCCCTCCTGGCACAGAGGCCCTCCTCAGACGCTCGGGATAGTTGCTCAGTCGAGTCCGACTCTGTGACCCCATGGGCGGTAGCCCGCCAGGCTCCTCTGTCCATGGGATTCTCCAGGCCAGAATACTGGAGTGGGTTTCCATTCCCTTCTCCAGAGGATCTTCCCAACCCGGGGACTGAACCCAGGTCTTCTACATTGCAGGTGGATTCTTTATCCTCTGAGCTCCCAGGGAAGCCCTTTGAGCCTCATAACTGCCTCTCCAAATATCACAATGTCCCCATTTCATCACTGAGGAGACAGGGCTAGGCTCTCCCAGTTTGCAGCCCAGGGACACAGAAAGTGAAGTCTCTCAGTCGAGTCCAACTCTTTGTGACCCCATGGACTGTAGCTCGCCAGGCTCCTCCATCCATGGGATTTTCCTGGCCAGAGTACTGGAATGGGTTGCCATTTCCTTCTCCAGAAAGGCAGGGACACAGAAAGACAGGCTAAATTTCTACCAGGGCTTGACCAGAGATGGCCTACACCAGAGTCCCCTGTGCCCAGCACCAGACTGGCACAGTCTAGGGACAGAAGAGTGTTAGTGAGCCAGTGCCTTATCACGGTCATGCTTTGGGTTCCCAGATCCAACAAGTACTGCCTGCGTGACTGGACCATTGGCGATGCCTTTCTGAGCCCCCACACTGCATTCCGTCTGTCCATGGGGACATCACACCATCAGCAGTAGCTGATGCTTCTTCAGCTGGGGACACTATGGCTTGGCCTGGGGCTGAAGGCTCTGGCAGCCCGCAGGGGAGGGCCACTGCCCCCTGGAGGTAGAGGAACCCAGGCCCCAGCACCAGCAAGGCCCTGAGGGTTGGGGTCGGGAGGGAGGCAGGCTTCCAAGAAGAGACAGGGTCCCTAAAAGTAAGAAGGCTGAGTGGGATGAGGGAGGAGAAATGGAGCCCTGGGTGGCAGGGATGAGCTGGGCAAGGTGGCTGGAACCTCGGCCTCTGCTCAGCCTTGAAGTTCCCTGCGTCCCTGCCAGGGCCTCAGCTCTGCGGGGCCAAGAGAGGACCCCATGGCGGGGACAGAGGCGGGGCCGAGCACGGAGAGGGGGTCCCCTTCAGAAGGCCTCTGGGGATGGCCGCTTTGGGGCCGCAGGGCCAGCGTCTGCGTTGCGGTTCCAAGGGCTCGCGCGCCCCCTGCCGGTCGCGCCTGGCACCGCGGGACAAACCCACCTGAGCTCCTCGCAGGCATTGATGCTGGCGCACAGGTTAGGCTCGGTCACCGCCCTGGACTCCAGAAAAGCCTTTTCGAACCTGGGGGGCGGGGTACGCAGGGGCCTTGAAGACTCTCCCTGGCTGCTAAGACCCCGAGTCCGCCCTCCAGGTTTCTCCCTCCCAGTTGTCCGGAATCTCGAATTCCGAGGTAAGGGGATGAATGGGTCCCCCCCAGGGACAACCAGCGTCCACACCCTGGCCACCCCGCCCACCACATCCCGGCCCAGGATTCGCCCGCACCTGTGCAGGAAGAGCCCCAGCGCCCGCGCGCAGATCCCCAACGTGGTGGCCTCCAGTTTTGCGGAGATGGCGCCGGCCGCCTTCACGTGCTCCGCCACGAGCTGCGAGCGAGCACGTCTGAGCCCTCTGTCCCGATGGCCCCAGCGCCCAATCGTGGCGCAGGGACGTCTCCACCCTCCCCGCTCTGCTTCCCAGTCTCGGCTCCGACTTCCAGGGGCCCCGATTTCCAGGGGGTCAGCCGTCCCAGCTCCGCACATCCACGGGGTCCCCCCCGCTCAGCTGGGAGCTGTGGCCTCGCTCTCCTAGCCTGGTCATGAGACCCGAGGACTTCTGCCCGCGCCCCACGTGGGGCCTCAGGCTCCTGTTCGATGGGGAGAGGCGGTTGTGACTGTGTCTTATAAGAGAGTCTCCACCGCCAGAGGCCCAAACCCACGTCCTTCCCTCCGGCGCACCATGCAGACGTCGAAGGACAGCGGCGTGTGGTAGAGGCCCCGCAGCTCTTCGGGGGCCTCCGCAGCCGCCCAGCGACTCTGCTCCAGCTGCAGGATGCCATCGAAGCAGCTCTCGATCTTGGTCTGTGCGGGCCAGGGAAGGGGCCGCGGTGAGACCCTCCCAGGAGGGAGACGCCCCCACCTCCAAGCCCTAGAGCGCGCCCTTGGCGACAAGGGCACCCCTGCCGGGACACAGGCCCACGCCCGAGGCCGCAGAGCGGAGAGGCTCGGACCCTGGGCACTGCGCCTCCCTACCCCGCTGGCATTGACCACCCTCTACCCGGACCCCGCCCGCTTCGGCCCGGCCCCGCCCCGGTCTCGCCTCCAGGAAGCTGGTGTAGTCGTCTTCCAGTCGGGCCCAGACGTCCGGTGCCAGGAGCGGGGGCAGCGGCTCCGAGGGCAGAGCCTGGTCCTGGGAGCCCAGGAAATCAGGACTGGAAGGCAGGGCGGGGCCTGAAGGTCTGGGCGGGACTCTGATGCGGCCGCGGCTGCACCCACTGCCCTCTGCCTTGGCTCAAAGCCTAATGCCATCGCTGTGAGGCCCGGAATCTGGGCTTCCGTTCACACGCCCCGCACCCCACCCCGCCCTCCAGGTTTCCGTGCCAAGCGCCCCTCCGCCGGGCTTCCCACCTCAGGATTTCCTGGCTAAGCAGTCGGCGGAGCGGGCCCCGAAAGCATAAAGAAGGCAGTCCGGATGGACCTCGACCAGCTTGCTTCGGGAGTGACCTCCACCCTCTCGCTCGGGGTTCACCCAAATTGAGCTCTAAACGCCCCCGGGACCTTGCAGTTCAGGGTCCAGCTAGGATCCAGCCCACACCGGGGCGGGCGCCTGTCTGCAGCCACGCAGAATATTAAGGAGCCCAGCACTTTGGCGCCCCTCCAACTGCCCGCCTGCCTGGGGAGCTGGGGAGCGCTCAGGGGCACGCGGGACCCACCCCATCACGTTCTGCAGAGCCCTGAACCGAGGTGTCCATCCAAAGCAAGACTGGGGGTGAAAGCCAGCCCTCAAGAGCGCGGTGAGCCGTGGTTGTGTCCAGCCTGGAGGGGGCGCCCGTGGCCAGTTCACTCAAAGGCCCCGCGTGGACTAGGGGGGACTCACTGGGCTCGCCGCCTCGGAAGCAACCCCGCCCATAGCGCTTTCCAGCTTTGGGAACCCGAAAGGGAGAGCACCAGGGTCTGGGAGGGGGAGGAGAGAATGTCAAAGGGCTCCCGGATCTCGGATCTTGGGTGCCTAACAGCCAGCACTCTCCCGGGGAGGAAAAGGAGGAGAAAGGTGCCCTGTGCCCTTCAGGGCAGGTTCCGGAAGGCCTCGCGGGCGGGCAGTGCCAGCCCCTCCTCGCCCTCGCCCCACCCCCCGGCCGCCGGCCCGGGCCTCACCTGCTGTAGACGTTGGCGGCCCAGTCCAGCAGCACGTAGAGCTGCTCGCAGCCGCGGGCGTCGTGCGCGAGCTCCTGGAGGCGCCCGGCCACCGCGCCGTGGAAGGCACGCAGGTAGGCCTCCCACGCCGGGAAGCCGGCGGCCGCGTAAGCGGGGTGCACCTCCCGCTGCACCTTCTGCAGGTCGCGGCGAACCAAAGCGCCGAGCTCGGCCAGGAGCCGCGCCAAGTCGGGGGCAGCGTCGGCCGCCCCCGGGGCCTCCCCCGCGCCCGCCTGCCGCACGCGCTCCTCTGCGCTCCGCCGCACGGCGTCCTCCCAGTACTGGCGCCAGCGGCGCGGCGTGCGCAGAAAGTCGCCGTCTGCGGGGGGCTCCGGGTGGGCCTCTTCTTCCGCGCGCACCACTCGGGCCAGCTCCGCGAGCGCGGCCGCGTCCACGCCATCCGGGCGCAGCGTCTCGCGCACGATGGCGCCGATCTCCGCGGCCAGCCCGTCGTAGTGCAGGCACACGTCCATGGCGCGCCGCGCAAAGCCCGTGGGGTCTTGCTGGAAGGTGCACGAGGCTTTCTCGGTCACTAGCCCCGTCTCCAGGTGCCGCAGCCGCTCGAAGGCGGCTAGGAGTTGCCGCTCGGAGATGAGGTCTGCCACGGACGTGCCTTTTGCAAGGTCGGGCGAGAAGAGGGCCAGTGAAGGGGGCGCTCTAGGTAAGCTGGTCGGCCCTGACCCTACACCCCGGGCTGGGCTGCCTGGCCCCAGAGCGCTACGGAAGGCCTGCACCAGGAGCAAGGGACCCGACTGCTCTATGTCCTTCGGAATTGCCTATGAAGAGGCAGATCCCAGGTCCCAAGCCTGGTTCAGATCATGCCTGGGATGGGTCCTGCCTCCCCTTGCCTTCAGCCCCTACTTCGGCCGCTGCTCCCTGCATGGAGCTGGACCTGGTGGCCTCCAGTGCAGTCCTGACTCAGGTCCAGTGGGGCCAGAGCTCAGTCTGGGCGTGCCCTTGGATGCCCAGGTTCCTGCCCGCGGTGTCCAGCTTCAGCCTTTCTTGTTCCCCGCTGTTCCCCGCTCTGGGCCAGCCTCCACCCCCAGGAGCCCTCCACTTTCTCCTGCACGCCCTCTTCAGGGCTCATCTCCTGGGTGGCCCCCTAATCTCGCCTCCAGGTGGTCTTGGCTCCCGGGCACCCTCCGTGATCCTGTGATCTGACTGGGCCAGTGCCTTGTCCACCAGTCCGGTTTGGCCAGGAGCCAGGCTGTGGAAGCCCGTGGAGTTCTGGGGCCCTGCAGATCTGGGTTCAAATCTCATTTTTCCACTTCCCACCTGTGAGACGTGAGGCAAGTCACTTAACCTCTCTGAGCCTCACTTTTCTCGGCTGCCCTTGTTGAAACGCTGGAAGAAATTTACCGTGCAGTTGTGCTGGGGCACGGGTTTGGGGTGGCTGAGGAGGGTAACCCATCAAGAAACCTGGGCCCCGACCCCCCTCTGGCCTTTGTTTCCTCCCCTGCTCAGTGGGGGAGGGGCAGCCCTCACCTTTGGCTTCCTCAGGCCCCGCCCCCGTGGACAACCGCCGGCCAACATCTTCCTTGGCCTTGGAGGACACCTTCCTGCCGCAGGCTGGCCCTGGCTCCGAGGTCACCCCGGTCTGGTCCACGGCAGGGCAGTTGTCTGGAGTGTGCCGCAAAGACCCGAACAGGAAGCGGCCGCTGAGCCTGAGCAGCCCTGCGTCTCCCCGGGAGGCTCGAACCGAGGCCCGCTGGCTCGCCCTCGAGAGGGCCCGCCGCAAGGTGCCCAGGCCAGGCCTCAAGCCCTCATGCTGGGCGCTGGGCGTGTCCTCGCTGCTCGCCCGCCGGGCGCCCTGGGCTGGGGTGTGCGGCTCCACCGGCTCCTGGGGGCGATGCAGCTCCAGCCCAGAGGCCTGTGTCTGTGGCAACGGCATCTTGGCAGCAGCGGAGCTGGGGGTGAAAGGGAAGCTCAGGAACTCGGGGTGGGGTGGTGGTGGGGCGACCAGTCCCCGGGAGCAGACACCAAAACCCCATGAGATCCGCAGGGGGCGTGTGGGGGCCCAGGTGCTGGTCAGGGAAGCTTCCCACCACCACCAGAGGTGACCCCAAAGCTGTCAAAAGGAACTGTCGCCAGGCAGCTCCCGTGGCCTGAGCCGTCCTTATGCCAGGATGCAGCTGATTCTGCAGACACGGACAGCTACTTCTATAAGGAAGCCTCCCCTGACACCATTTTCCACGACGGTCTCCCCTGAGTACCCACCCACGCTGGGTCTGCCAAGCCAGACCCTCCCACCAGAGCTGGAGAGGGAAACGAAGGTGCAGATCCCAGGGCTTAGCCCAGCCCGCAGCCCACAGTCCCCAGAGTGGGCTCAGCAACCACGGCCAGAGCTTCCTGAACCTCGAGTCCTGAGGCCTAGCGTGTCTACCCCCTCCACAGCGCCTTCACTGCCCCCTCACCCCTCAGCTCACCCCCTTTCAGCCATCACACTCACTGCTTCTGCTTAAAGCGGAGCTCAACAGCCCCCTGTGGAAGACGTCCACCCCTTTCCCTGGATGTCCCAGCACTGGACGGGGGTGGGGTCAGGTTGGAGGGGGCTGGCCCAGGCCACCCAGGGCTTATCGAGGCCTTGCAGCCTGCAGGGAAGGCTGTGGGAGGGGCCTTGGTTCTATATTTAACCAGGGGCTGAAGGCTTCTAACTCTGATTCTCACCCATGATCTCCTCCCCGCTGCACCCCCGTAGAGGACGGGGAGGGGGTCTCCAGGGCGTGGGGGCCTGAGCACAGGGCCCTCACCACCTCCAGGCTCCCCCAGTCTCTGCTCATCCCCACCCCCTTTCAGCCTCGCCTGGCTGTTGGGGAGAAAGAAGAGAAACTTCTTGGCCTGCTGGGACCTCCCACCCACCCCACTGTGTAAAGACAATTTGAAGTTGGTGGGGGCCAGCAAGTTTTCACTTCAGCCCCAAGGAACTAGGGCCCAAAAGAGGGCAGGACCTGCTGAAGTCACTGACCAACCAGAGGCTGAGCTACCCCCCATCCCCCGGCAACCCCCCACCACAGGGACAAAGGCCAGGTTGGAGCCAGCACCTGACCCTTGGGTGATATTGGGCCGGAGCGGCCTCTCTGCAGGCCTCAGTGTGCCTGGGGTGATTGACACCAGGATGGGCAGGGCCCAGCCCCTAACCCACCCCCTTCCCCGCACCTGCCTGCAAGATGTCCCTCCAGGGGACAGACATGCAGGGGGTTGCTGAGGCCTACCTTCCTCTCCCAGAGGCGGCTGAGCAGCTGGAAGGAGGCTGTCCCGAGGGAGGGGCCGGCCCAGCTGCTTCAAGCGAGCCTTATCAGCCCTGCCCTGGCCACAGGTCATGGTTCCCCCAGGTGCCAGGACTCAGGGACCATGCCCTCAGGTCAGCCCCGACACAGCAGGGAGCATTGTGCCAGCGGCCCTCTGACCCCGCCGCCCCCCACCTCCCACAGTGCCCCACAGCGACCAGCAGAGGCAGGAGTGGTGATGAAGGAGCCATTTCAGCGGGGCCCAGCCTGCCCTGCTCTGGGCTCTGTCTCCAGGAAGTGTGGGGGCAGGACAAGCCAGCCTACCTTGGTTGGCAAGAGCTCACATTTAGTAAGCACCTACTGTATGCTCGGTCCATGCCTGGCACTGTCAGATCCCCATGACAACAAAGTGACAGGGTGACATTCTCCCCACTTGATAGATAAGGAAACAGGCTCAGAGAGGGGCAGGGTCTTGCCTTAAGCCACACAGCTCAGGGGCGGGGAGTCAGGACCAGCCCAGGTCTGGCTAGGAACCTGGGAGCAGAGGCTGAACCCTGTCTCCCAGTAACAGCAGCCCGGCGTTGCTGCCCAGGGAACCCTTTCTTCTGGCAGAGGGTCCGAAAGTGGGAAAGCTGCCAGATGCCAGGAGTAGCTTCAGACTTGAAGTTCTCCAGGAAGCCTAGGGGAAAAATCTGGGGGAAAAGGGGCAGCTGGCGGCTGGGTCTCACGGGAGGTAACAGAGGCAGACGCTTGAAACCCAGCCACCCTGCCTGACCACCTCGTCCCAAAGCCCATCGAGGCCCCCTGGTGTTCCCTCTGCCCGCTGCTCCCTGAATCCTGCTTCAGCAGCTTCCCAAGTCATTCTTGACCTTCAGGAGGCACCAGTCAATCAGGTCACTCTCCTGCTTTAAACCCTTCCGTGGCTCCCCACAGCCTGGCATTTGAAGCCGCCCTCTCCCCCCATCATGGTCTGAACTTCCTCCAGCCTCATGCCCGGGCCTCCTGGGCCTGCACCCAGCCCGGCTCCCGGCTTCTGCTCAGGCAGCTCCTCCTCCCAGCCTCTCCCTCTGCTCCCCAGCGCTGACCTGGATTTCAGAAGCTGGGGTGCAGTCGCCTCCACCTCCCAGCCGTCCGTGGGCTGCGCTGTGCCGCCAGCCTGCTCATCAGGCCCCGGACTGGCTCCCTGGAGATGGGGCCGCCTCACTGGCCTGGGGACCTCTGTCCATCCACCCCTCCTTACTGCCCAGAGGCAGCCTGCGGGGGCAGTGAGCCTTCAGTGTGAGGATCACCCCTGCCTGTGCGGCCCCTCTTGGGTATCAGGCTGGTGTCTTCTGGGCTGCAGAGTCCCTGCTGACTCTGCCGTGGCCCCGTCCGGGGCCTGCCTCCCCAGCCATGGGGCCTCTTCCTGACTCTCTCTCTCTGTCTGTTGCCCTGAGTGTTCAGAGGCCCTGGCCCCTGCACCTTGGCATCAGCTGAGCTTCAGGAGCCAGGAGATGCAGGCCTGGGCTGTGCCCTGAGGCCCATGTTCTCCAGGTCAGGGTATTGCGCCCACTGCAGGGCCAGTAACAGAGGTGGGAACACCACCCAGAAGCCATGCTTACCGGAAGCTCCCACCTGAGGCCACCCTATCTGTGACCAAGTCACGTCTGGACTCCCCTCACCACTGGGTATCTCCACCCTAGCTTCTACCCGCTTTTCCCAGGCCTGCCCTCCTATAGCAGCTCTTCCCACGTATCCCATCTCAGTCCCAATCTTTCCACCTCCCCAGGGCCTGGGCCATCACCCCATCCTTCAAAGCTCCAAAGTAGCCACCTGGGGCAGAGGACTGCATCTCCCTCGTACCTCCCACCCGTCATCCCCCCATCACCTGGTCATAGGTCCTAACTGTACTCCTTCCTAGACCCCCTGGATTTCATCCTTAGAGGGGTCGGGGGTCTTGCCAAAATATAAACCTCCCTTAAAGCCCTTCTCTGCGGGTAAGATTCTTCTGAAATAAGGAAGAAGAAGCATGTGTGCTCTCAGCATTCAACATTTGCCTAGAAGATCTAATTAAGTCAATAAGGCAAGAAAAATGAATAAGAGGTATAAATATTGGGAAGGACCTGATAAAAATGTCATTATTTGGAAGTGATGGATTACCTGCTTAGAAATAGCTTTCTTAAACTCCAGAAAAGCCTATTTTTAAAAGGTTCTTAACCGGACATGGAACAATGGGCTGATTCAAAATTGGGAAAGGAGTACGTCAAGGCTGTATACTGTCATCCTGCTTATTTAATGTCTAAGCAGAGTCCATCGTGTGAAATGCTGGGCTGGATGAAGCACAACTGGAATCAAGACTGTCGGGAGAAATATCGATAAACTCAGCTACGCAGATGACACCACCCTTATGGCAGAAGGTGAAGAGGAACTAAAGAGTGTCTTGATGAAGGTGAAAGAGAGTGGAAATACTGGCTTAAAATTCAGCATTCAAAAAACGAAGGTCATGCCACCCCGTTCCATCCACGGCAGACAGACGGGGAGAATGGAAACAGCAACAGACTATTATCTCGGGCTCCAGAATCACTGCAGATGGTGACTGTAGCTGTGCAATTAAAAGACGCTTGGTCCTTGAAGGAAAGCTATGACAAAGCTAGACAGCATATTCAAAAGCAGAGACATTATTTGCTGACAAATGTCTGTAGACTCAAACCTATGACTTTCCCAGTAGTCGTGTATGGATGTGAGAGTTGGACCACAAAAAAGGCTGAGTGGCGAAGAATCGATGCTTTTGAACTGTGGTGTTGGAGAAGACTCTTGAGTCCCTTGGACTGTAAGGAGATCAAAATCAGTCAATCCTAAAGGAAATCAATCCTGAATAACTATTGGAAGGATTGATGGTGAAGGTGAAGCGCCAATACTTTGGCCACCTGATGCAAAGAGTTAGAAAAGACCCTGGTGCTGGGAAAGACTGAAGGCAGGAGGAGAAGGGCACGACAGAGGATGAGATAGTTGGATGGCATTGCCGACTCAACGGACATAAATCTGAGCAAACCCCGGGCGATGGTGAAGGACGGGGAGGCCTGGCGCGCTGCATCCATGGGGTCGCAGAGTCGGACACGACTGAGCGACTGAACAACAACAACAAAGAGGCGCTTAAAGCCTCCCTTCTTGAGCCTTCCTGGTGGCTCAGTGGGAAAGAATCCACCTGCCAATGCAAGAGAGGTGGGTTCGATCCCTGACCTGGCAAGATCCCATCTGCTGTGGGGCAACTAAGCCCTTGCACTCCAACTATTGAGCCTGTGCTCCAGAGCCCTGAACTGCAGCTACTGAAGCCCGCGTGCCTAGACCCTGTGCTCCACAGCAAAAGAAACCACTGAAATGAGAGCGGCCTGCCCTCCACAACAGAGCGCAGCCCCCGCTGGCCAGAGCTAGAGAAAAGCCCCGCAGCAATGAAGACCCAGCATAGCCAAAAATAAATAAATAAGTACCAATTTAAAAAAGGCTTCCCTTAATACAGCAACAAAATATAACCCTTGTCCCCACCCCGCGCTGCCGTCACCCTCAGGAGAAGCACACCCTCCTGCTCAGCTCGGCATTCAAGGAAGCACCTGGCCCCTGCAGGTTCCTCTCCTACCCTCTCTCTCACTCACTCGCTCACCCACTCTGGTCACTCGGATGCACTCACGTGTCCTCCACACCTTTGTACAGACTGTTCTCTCTGCCAACAGTGACCTCACCCTCACCTTCTCCAGCTGCTTCACGGCTCCTTCACGGCTCAGCACAGGCGGCTCCTCCTGCAAGAAGCCTTCCCTGACCACCTGAGCCCCAGACCACAGTCAAGACCTCCTGCTCCACGCCTGGTTCCTGACCTGTGCATGACTTCTCCCATGACTGAGGGGCACTTCCAGGGTCTGGGGTATCTTCCCCTTGACCAGGAGCCCCCCAAGCAGGGAGTGGGCCTGACCCAGCGTCCGACCATGGCAGGCGCCAAGGAAAACAGATAAGCAGTTTCATGTAGGCGCATCAGCCCATGGGTGTGCAACCACTTTTGTGACTGTGGTGTCCCCTGGTGTGTGTGTGCCTCAGAGGGTCTGTGAGTGGCTCTGTCCGTGAGTCTCCATCTGTCTGCATGTCTTCATGTCCCTGTCGGTCTGCTTCCTATCTGTGTGTGTGTGTGTGTTCATTGTGACTTGAGCTGGCATACTGCTCTGGGCTCTAAGCTGAAGCCGATAGCCTGGAAGGCCACTGGCAGAACCGGAATTGTCCTCAAGCCCTCGAATCCCCGCCTCCTGCCCACAACACCCCAGAGGCCCTCCTCCTCTACCTGCGTGGACATACCTGCCGGGTGAGTAGACGCTGGGCCCCAGGCAGAGCAGGGCCACCAGGGGAAGCCGGCGGGGCCGGGCCCTCAGAGCAGGACCCGGGCGATGGGGCCCCTGAAGCAGCCAGAGGGATTGACCCACGGCTGGGGCTTTCCAGCTGCAGTTACGCAGGCCGGCCCCAGCCCCACCCCAAGCCCCACCCTCCAACAGGAGCCCTGCTTTCACTTTGAGATGTCCTCCCCCCACCCCCCGCCCTGCTCAGAGGCAATCATGCCAACCTTTGATTCCTGCAGCAGTGTGGAGCCCAGCCCAGGCTCAGGTCAGGGGCCTTGGTGGCTGTCGGCTTAAAAAATACTCACAGCCTAAAAGTTGAGAGTTGCATTCCATTTGGTGGGAAGTTTTAGGACTTCAAGCCTGGGAAGCAGCACCTCAAGTACTCTGAGAGAACTGCTCGGAGAAGGGGAGCAGGGGACTGGTTATATTGAAGTTTTACAATGAAAGGTAGTCTTGTTAAAGAAAACCAGATATCCCAAGTCACGAACTTCGGCACTTTTCTGTGTGGGAAGACACAAGAGTCTGTCACTGAAATCATTGCTTTCATTGGACCTCAGCTGGCAGGGCCGGTCATCTGCTCTTCACATCCTGAGCTTCCTTCCTTTTCTCAGGCCTCACTGTCGGGGGTGGCTGTAGTCTAATGGTTGCTAGATAGCAGGTATTCTTGTGTCCCCTTAGGGCTCACAGGTTCACACTGGAGGGCTGCAATTGCAGTCAACTGTGATACCCTTGTTTACTGATACGACAGGAAATATTCCATTGCTCCTTCCCAGGTGGCTCAGTGGTAAAGTTGCCAATGCAGGTGACCCGGGTTCGATCTCTGGGTCAGAAAGATCCCCTGGAGAAGGAAATGGCAACTCGCTCCAGCATTCTTGCCTGGGAAACCCCATGGACAGAGGAGGCTGGCAGGCTATAGTCCCTGGGGTTGCAAAAGGGTTGGACACAGCTTAGCGACTAAACAACAACAACAATTTCTCAGGGTGAAGGAGAGGATGAGGGGGTAGCACTCTGGGGTCTGTAGGGAGCTGACCTTGCTGGGGACGGCTGGGACAGCCCGTCCCTCGTGGTCAGACTGAGGCTCAAAGGAGCAGGAGCCAACCGGCTGGAAGTGGGCACCCAGCCCACGGTGTCCAAGCCCAGAAGGACCCTTCCCTCCAGGGCGGAGTTGCCAGCACCAGCCCTGTGCCCTGCCAAGCTCATCGTGAGAGCCTCTGTGCCCTGCCTGGTGCTAAGAGCCCCGAGGGCAGACATGGGGGACCGAGAGCAGGGAGGGACACGGAGACAACACAAGGAACATTGTAAGCCACTCTTCAGCAGCTGGGAGGAGGACAGATCAGCTCGCACTCAGGGACAGGGATGGATGGCAGGGGTCAGCCCATGAGGGACGGCGCAGAGGTGGGCCTGAGACTGATCAGCCACGAGCATGCAGCCTACTTCCCCACGGTGACTCCAGTTAAAGACATTTAGTGGGAAGGGTCACTGAAACTTCCCAGAAGAAGCAGGCCCCACACCTTCCTGGGGGGATTCCGCTGCTGGCGTCCTAGGGAAAAAAAACTTAGGGAAAATCCAGGGAGGACAGATCCAGGCCTGTTCACTCGGGCTGGAGCCACAGGGCCATGGTGCAGAGCAGCGGAGGTGCTCCAGCTAGCATCCTGGAGAGAGCAGACACAAGCCTGTGGACCATCCCAAGGCTGCCAACGCAGACATTCATTTTCTCGAAGTTCTTGGGGCTGCAAGGTTCCAGATCAAGGTGCTGGCAGGGTGGCTTCTCCCAAGGCCTCTCTCCTGGGCTGCGGACGGCCGTCTTCTCCCTGTGTCTTCACATGGTTATCATCTGTGGGTCTGTGTCCTGACTGCCCCTTCCCATAAGGCCATGTTGGACTAGGACCCACTAAAATGGGCTCGTTTTAACTTGTTGTGGTTGTTCAGTCCCTAAGTCGGGTCTGACTCTCTGGGACCCCGTGGCTCTTTAAAGACCCATCTCCAAATGCAAACCCACTCTGAGGTCCTGGGAGTTAAGACTTCAACAGAAGGAAGTTTGGAGGACAAAGTCCAGCCCACAGCAGACTGGAAGGCACCCACGGTGCTGCGGCGCCTTGCTGTCGTCTGCAGACAGACCATGCTGTACCTGGAGCAGCCAGCACCTCCTCCAGGAAGCCCTCTAGTTTCCTCTTGAGTCATTAGATCCTAGAGCCCTGGGTTCCCCTCTGTGAGGTAATCAGAGTCCCAGCTCAAGCCTGTGAGGCACTGGCTACTTGGGTGAGCCGTCCGCCAGGCTCAGGCTAGCCTGCCTGCCGGCTTCCTGTCCCATGCATCTCTCCAACGGTCAGAAGCTAACAGATCAGAGGGCCAAGCACAACTCTTGACAGAAGGAGGGGTCCTCGAGGAGACCAACCAGGGCTCTTTGGTGGGAGCCCTGGGACTTTGTGGGGTAGCTGGTCCCCACCCATGTTGCACTGGGTCACCAGCTCAGAAAGGCACAGGAACCTGCTACATGGCAGGCAAGTCCAGGTCTCTGCCTCTGAAGACTGGGTCTTCCCATGGGGCCACGCGTGGGCACTGGAAGGTCCTCAGCCCACCCCTCCTGTTCTCCAGCTCAACGAGGCTCATCTGGGTGCTGGAACCTCCCGTTGTGGGTCACCTCCACTTCAGAGCCCAGGATGGGGGAGTTTCTCCCAGAGCTCCCAGCTCCCAGCTGCACCCCACCCCTGCCCAAACCTGTGCCCACTTTTCAGCATGAGGCTGGGATGTTTCTTTTGTCCTATTTCTTGGTGGTTTTCCCCAACTTTCTCAGTAAAATCCCGTCAGCAAAGTCCCAGCCTTGTCTCAGAGGAGCCCTGGGCACAGGGCTGGTCTGGCCTGAGTCAGGAGAAGGCTGGGCCGAGGGGCAGTTGGAAAGCGGCCCGCCGCTGGGGACCCAACGAGGAGAGCAGGCCCTGCTGCCTCATGCTGGACCGCACCGCCTGCAGAGACGCAGCCCTGCGTCTGCCTCAGGCAGTTGTCGCTGTTCAGTCGCTAAGCCCTTTCTGACTCTTTTGCGACCGACCCCATGGACTGGAGCCCACCAGACTCCTCTGTCCACGGGGATTCTCCAGGCAAGAATACTGGAGTCGGTTGCCACGCCTTCTCCCAGGGGATCTTCCTAATACAGGGACGAACCCAGGTCTCCCGCATGGCAGGCTGACTCTTTACCGGCTGGGCCACCAGGGAAGCCCAAGAATACTGGAGCGGGTGGCCTATCCCTTCTCCAGAGGATCTTCCCCACCCAGGACTCGAACTGGGGTCTCCTGCATTGCAGGCGGATTCACCAGCTGAGCTACCAGGGAAGCACCCAGCCTCAGGTTATTTCTCCATAAAACGAGGTTGCTGTTGGGATCCAGTAGGTTCACCTCGGCAGAGCACCTGGCGCCCAGAACTGGAAGGGGAGGGACAAGGACCACACCACCAGAGGCCTGCCCGCGCCCTAGAGGCTCCTGGGGAGGAGCCAGGCTACCGCACGCACGCTGAATATAGGGGCCCAAAGTTCCTGAATTCCAGCTTCACTGCTGCGGGGCCCAGGACAGAGCTTTGCCTGGGAACAGGACACCGAGGCTCCGGTCTCTGCCCCTCACCGGCTATTGGCCTGCACGAGGGACAGTGTCTGTCTCCAAGCCTGGATCTCTCAAGCCGGACGCTGCGTTGCTTAGGTGTCCCTGGCCCGGCCTGCCGGTGGGCGGGGCCGTGGAGACGGGGCGGGGCCGCCTGTGGGCGGGGCATACGTCTGGCACCGCCCCCTGCACCTATCACGGCTTCTCGCGGGTCGGTCGCCTTGCGTGTGGACTCAGCCCGCTCTGGTCGCTACAGGGCAGGCCCATAGGGTAAGGCTACTCTGCCCCGCCCCACCGGGCTTCCTCCCTGGGGCTGACTCCCCCGTTTCCCTGCTCCCGGGGCACGACGGGGTCCCGAGACCCCCAGTTGAGGCGGCGTCTCTTCCCCAGATCTGCCTTGATCGGTGGTGAGCTCGAGGGTGGCGTTGTGGGCACTCTGGGGCTTAGGTCCCAGGCGCACCGCACCGGGCATTCTGCCTCAGCCCGGCTCTTTATCAGCCGTGGGACCTCTAGAAAGTCGCTGTGACACCCTGCCCAGGAGGGGCGAGAATGAAATCTCAGCACCATCCCCCGCCACACACACACATTCCGCACCCGGAAACCCCTGCCTGGGAAGGACTCCCGGCTTGCTCGAGCCCTGGACCTAAATCCCCCGTGTCCGCAAGCCCTGGCAAGGCTTTCTGCGAAATGTCTGTCCCCTGCCCCCTTGTGGAGGCGACAGGAAGGGCCGGAGGAGGACGGGAGGGACCTTGAAGGACAGCCCAATCCCCCCAATCCCCCACCCTAAGAGGAGCCAGCCTGGGCCCTGTATACTGGCCACAGGTTTAAAATTAAAGCTGGCTGCCAGGCAAACTTCTGCACCTCCGCCTCCCACCTCTCCTGCATTTGGGGGGTGGGCTATTTTTAGAAGGCAGGCGGGTTGGAAAGTGCTTTATTCATCCTGGAGGTTAGCGAGGCCTGCAGGAGAGAACAGAGGGGCCTGTGTCTCCCTCTGCCTCCTCCATGCTGACTCTGACCTTGCACCACCCACTGGGCCTGTGGATTTACTGAGCTAACATTTACTCAGGGCTCCCCTTGCCGGGCCCTGAGCTTCCTCAGGCGTGGATCAGGCCTGGGGTGATGGGAGAGAGGGTGGCACACCTGGACAGTGAACCCAGGCAGTGATCAGGTTTCCGCGCCCCAGGTCCACCCTGACCAGTCAGCAGAGCCAAGAAGCCATGTCGCTGGACCCCTCGGAGGGATAGGCCCCTCACGTGGCTCAGGAAGAGGTGCTACCCAGTCTCCCGCATGGACTGTCTGTCTGGCTGGGTGGTGGCTTCCCAACTTCAGGAGTCCCGTGCTAGTTGAGGCCAGCACTAGCCTCGGGCACCTCAGTTTCCCCATCTGTACAATGGGACTATGCAAGATTCAAGCTGGGACAGGGCACCCCACCCAGGTACCATTCCTGTGTCCTACTGCACTCAGAGTGGGTAAGGGGTGACAGGAGGAGTCCTGCCCTCAGGGGCCAGCCAGGACTGGAGGCCCCAAGCAGAGGTGGGGAGGCCACCTGAAGGACGCTGGTCTCAGCCTCAGCTGAAGTGGGGCGGAGGGTCTCGGCAGGGCGCCACAGGAGCGGACACGACAGCTGCACCAGCCACCCCCACGTCCAGTGTGGGACAGCCAGTGGTCACTCTGGTCTGGCAGCCTGAGCTCTGAGCAGAAACCCTCGCCTGGAAGGTCACTGGCAGGACCCAAATTGTCCTCAGCCCCTGGAGTCCCCACCCAGTGTGCCCAGTGACCACCAGGAAGAGCCTTTATTTGTGCTTCCCTCCAGAGAAGTAGGAGGGGTGTGATCCAAACCCTGGGCTGCGGCTGGGAGGGGGCAGGGGAGGGCGGTACTGGTGGACCTGGTGAGGCAGGAGGGGTGGTGGTCAGCTGTGCCCACTGGGTGCCCGGGCAGGCCCAGGCCTCTCAAAGCGTCAGCCCAGCCCCTCTGAGGCAGAGGCCCCCTCTCAGCTGTCAGAGCCCGGGGACGGCAGGATCCGGCCGGTCCTTGTCCTACGGCCGGGAGCAGGGGGCCTGGCCCGTGGAGCTGGCACGCTTGCCGTCAGGAGCCTCCCCCGGTGATTCTCCTGGCGGACGTGGTAAGGGGGCTGAGGAAACACGCAGGCCTCTGTGTCGGCGGGACACGCATTTCTGACAGGTCTGCCAGGAGAGGTGTGAGGGTGGGCAGGCCACAAGCTCCCCGCCGGTGAGGGGGCGGGGGGTCACTGGGTGCACGGTTCCCGGCGCAGGGGGAGGGCAAGGCCAGGCTCCAGGAGCAGGAGAACCTTGGCCCCCGGCAAGGCCACCAGTTCGAGGGTGGCCGACTGGGCGGAGATCCAGGGTCCTCCCCAGAGCCCAGGTCTCAGTGGTTACCCAAGGGGCAGGCCCCGGGCAGACCTGTCGGAGGTTGAGGGGACTTTCGGGAGAGGTGGCAGTTAAGGTGCAGACAAGCTCCTCTGGGCCCAAGCTCTGGGAGCGGCGGACCACAGGGACTGCAGGGCTGGGCCAGGAGGAGAAGAGGGCAGGCAGGGAGGAGCAGCCCCATCTGAGGGCAAATCCCCCAGGACTGACCCCTCGGGGGCTCAGGGGACAAAGCCGCCCAGGGCACGGCTCACCCCTCGAGCACCCTTCCCGGGGGCCCGGCCAGCTGTTTCTCCTATGCGGCAGACTGGCTCCTGGCTGATCCCTCTCCTGCCCACACATCCTCCTCCTAGAAACTTCCCTGGCCCTGGCAGCCCTTCGGCCTTTAACCAGGGCACCCACACCAGGACAGAAGCCTGCCACCAGCTTCTGCACCCCCACCCACCCTGCCTTGCACCCATACCCTTACCCCTTCCAGGCCTTAGTGGGCAATGCACACTTGTCCCAAAGGTGATGAATCGTGAGAGCAAGGGGAGAGGGGCCGGGACCGGGTGTTGAGAGGTGAGAGCAAGGATGTACCTGTGTGCCAGGCCTGGGGCCACATCTGGACGGGGGAATCGCCTGTGAAGATGGTGGGGAGGGTGGCAGGGAAGGCCAGGCCAGGCGGTGCCCAGGTGACAGAAGCTCACGGGGCGGGCAGATAGGTGGGGTGCAGGCTGGCTGGAGGGGTGGAGGACCAGGCATCTGACCTCTCCTGGGACCCCTTCAGGCCGCCCCTCACTCACCAGCAGCAGCCTGGCTCTGGGCAGACGCCCTCTGGGCGCCCTCTGGAGGCCAACGCAGCTCCCCGCTCTCCACCGCACCCAGCTCGCTGGGCTCCACCACGATCGAGGGCAGCCGCTGGCCTAGCCGAGGGCCCTTCTCCCGGGCACCCACCATAGCCTGCAAGGGGGGTGGGCAGGGGGTCAAAGCAATGGCAGGCCTGAGCTCCCCATGGCCTGCCACTCCTGTCCTGCATTGTCCATGGGGAGAACGGGCGTCCCTAACCTGCCCAGTCTCCAGGGCCAGGTGAGCTCTTGTGCGTGCATGCACATCCCCCAGAGGGTCGTGGCCCTCCCCCTCCCACCCCTGGAACTGGGGCACTCAGCGCCTGGGCCACACAGATCCCACCTGGGCTCGGCCCTCAGGCCCGTTTCACAGAAGGGCCTGTTATGCGAAAGGCCAAGGTCACGCAGTGAGCGAGCTCAGGGTGTTTGCGCCTCCCTGGCAGGCAGCCTCCCGCATCCCACCGGGCCGCTTCTTGGGATCTCTCTTATGGGCCCTTGGCCTCCTCCCAGCTCAGGAGAGCTGGGAAGCTGTTGCTATGGCAACCTGAGCAACTTCTCCGGGCTCATTGTTCAGTGCTCACAAGAGCCTGCGGGGGCTGCCTCCCCAAGCCCTCCTGGAGCCCTCAGCATCTCCGCCTCCCATTCAAGGCCTTCCAAGGTAGAGGCCCCAAGACACCCCGTGCTGTGCGCAGACCTGCAGCCCTAACTCTCCTGCACCAACCCACCTCCATGCCTTTGCTCCCGTTGGTTGGGCTTGTCCCCAACCTCTTACCCAGAAGGCTGGCTGCTTGTGCACTCTGCCTTCCCCAAAGACATGTCTAGGTGGGGAAGAGCAGGCACACGGCTGGCAGGACTTTGCTAAATGGCCCTCACACCTCCCCGCCCCCGCCCAGCGGAACCATCTGAACACGTGTTTCAGTGCACTGTCTGATCAGCCTTTGAACAAGGTACCGCAGATATCCTGAAGTGTGTCACTAGGCTGGGACTTCCATGGGATCAGAGGGACAAGACCAGTGACCCCACCATGGCCCAGTGACTGGATCTCCTGGGCCTCCCTGCTGGCCTTGCCTGTCCAGGGGCTCCTCCCTGCTCAACCCCCCTGAACCCCTCTCCCCCTCACCCTGCCAGTCTCCTTCCCGCCCTCCTCCCGGAAGCCCGGCTGGGCCCCACTCAGGGCCGCTCCTCTGCCCAGATTTTGCAGGAAGATCTGGGCCAGTCGAGTTTGGTGTCCAGCCTCTCCATCCGCCCCCCACCCCCTACCAGGAGGGCAACCCCAGGCTCCAGACTGGCCCTTGGGCTGGACACCCTCAGGGGCCCGCTGGCCCCGACAAGGAGAAGAGCCCAACTCCAGACTCAGAGCGGCAGGCCTGGGCCTCTTGGGCAAGAACCTCCCTTGTCAGCTCCATCAGCATCTCCTGCAGGAGCTGAGGCGGGAGCAGGAGGCCCTGGCACGGCCTCACCCAGCAGAGAGGAGACTGACCTGGGCGCAGGCCCTGGGCCCCCAGGGCTGGCTGGGGAGCTCCCTGAGTCAGGAGAGCTGGGCCTTCAGTGACTGTGCACATCATACTCCTGCGGAGGGGCAACCGCCTCCCCCACCCAGATGGGTAAACTGAGGCACGTGCTGCCACAGGCCAGGGCTTGAGAGCGGCAGACGGCCGGTCCCCAACCGCACACGTACCTCTGCCGGGCCTCGGGCCTCCTTGTCTGAGCCCAGCTTGGGCGCGGCAGTGGGCTGGGGGCCACTCATGCTGCAGCTGCTGTCCAGCTGCACAAAAACAAGGAGCAGAAGCGGGGTGCATGTTAGGGCCCAGCTGCAGTGCCCCGTCCACTCCTGGAAGCCCCACACTGCCCCAGCCCGCACCCACCCCACCCCAGGCCCGCAGCCACTGCCCAGGCTGGGCCTCCACCACTGTGGCCGCCCGCCCAAGCCACCATCAGGGAGGCGCTGGACAGGCCCCACGTTGGGGGCCCTAGGCTGTGGCAGGAGGGCCCACTCCTCCCTGAGAACAGACGCCCCACGCACACACCCGAGGCCCCGCCCTCAACCCCCACAGCTGAAGGGAGACTGACCCTCTGCCTGCCTGTGGCCACTTCCCCTCAGGCCAGCCCAAGCGCCAGGGAGTCTGGCTAGAGACCACACAGTGAGGGCGCTGGGAAGAGGGGCCCTGCCAGGACTGCTGGGCACCAGATTCAGACGCTCCACCTGCACCAGGCTGGGCTGGGTCTGGCAGGCAGGCAGCTAACTTGGGCACCGGCTGGCAGGCAGCAGGAGGCCTCTGACAAGGGGCAGGAGTGCTGGGAGGGTGCCGGGCAGAGGGAGGGCACTGGCCAGCTGGCTGCAAGGCTCCCAATGCCCTGCTGGTTGTGGGGGAGGGGTGCTGTGCACACCCAACAAGAGGTAGGGGGCAGCTATTCCAGGAAATGAGTTCCTTTGACTAAAACCCAGCTTGGGTCAGCTCAGGTCCCGCTGGGACCCAGGGATCCTGGGGGGTGGGGGGTGGGCCACGTGTATGCAGCATGGGGTCTCTGGGGAGGTGGGCAGCCAACATACCCACCCGAGCCTCCACCCAGGCACAGAGCACGCGAGAGCCCTCCGCCAGGCCCGAGGCTCCGGGTCACCCCTTCCTGGGATTCCACCCCAGGATCCCAGAAGCTCAACTGGAGCCCAGGGCAGCCAGGACCAATCCCAGGAAAGTGGACTCAGAGATCCAGACAGACGCCAGAAAGACCGGAGGGAGGTGCAGAAAGAACCACGCGGGCCACAGAGAGGACGCACGGATGACAAAACCAGAGATTCAGAGAGACGACAGAAAGAGGTGAGAGATGATGGAGACGCAGGAGGAGAGAGGGTGGCTGATGGAGACAGACGGTGGAGCCAAGGGGGCGGCGGGCGGCGGGCAGACGCCGGAGGGCTGCCTCCCCGCAGCCTGGCACCAGGGGCCCCTGCCAGTGGGGCATCCCCGCAGCGAAGGCTCGGCCACCCACACCTGCAGCGGCGGCCAGGTGTGGCGGGCCAGCCGGCAGAGACGCTGCTCGAGCCCAAAGCCAGGCGTCCGGCAGCCAAGGGCTGGCTGTGGTCCCCACACCTCCCCTTCTCCGGGGAGCGCCGACTCAAACCCACCCTTCGCCGCTTCCTGCTCTCCCAGACGCCGCGCACTGTGGGGCGCGGGCCGGACGAGGGTGGGGAGGGGGCACGCCCCGCGTCTCGCTCACACTCACCGCCGGCGGGTGCTCGCGCAGGGCCGGCACTGTCTGCTCCGCCGCTGCCAGTCCGCCCGCCCTGGCTGGCTCCCCGCCTTCCTCCCGCGCGCTCTCCGCCCACAAGCGCTCCCTCGCCCGGCCCCTCGTCCACACTCGCGCTCCCAGGTCCAGCTCCCAGGTAGCACTTGCCAAAACCGCAGCGCCGCAGCACCTGATCCTGGTCACTCGAGGCACGCAGCCTCAAGTTTGAGGTTCCGGAATTCAGCGGGGCGGAATTCAGGGCGACTAGATAGATCAGAGCGAGCACACGCTCCAGCTGGAAGGAGGAGTGAAGAGGACAAGGGGCACACCCGAGTGTGAGGGCCAGTGTGTGTGTGGCGGGAGAGCGTCACCACACCAGGCCCCTCTTCATCCCTGATTCCAGTCCCCCAAAGGGACAGTCTCATTCAGCCAGCGTGTAGACCTGACACCTGAGGCCAGGATGCACGCCTGTTGGTCCAGCCTTCCACCATCCGCACCTCACCTCACCACCATCATCTACCCAACATCCAACACCCAGCCCACACCCACAATCCACCATTCAGCATCCGCTACCCAGGCACTGTCATCTACTACGCCCATCTATTCATGTCTCTTCTACCATCCAATCATCATCCAACCACCAGCCAACCTCAGCCATCTGCCATGGGTCCCCCACCACCAATAAACCAACAATTGTCCCATACAACCCACCACCTAACTTCCACCGTCCAAGTTCCATCCACCATGCTTCCATCCACAGTTTGTTGTGATCCACACAATCAAAGGTTTTAGCATAGTCAGTGAAGCAGAATTGGATGCTTTCTGGAATTCTCTTGCTTTTTCTATAATCCAACAGATGTTGGCAATTTGATCTCTAGTTCCTCTGCCTTTTCTAAATCCAGCTTGAACATCTGGAATTTCTCAGTTCATGTACTGTTTAACTCTAGGTTGGAGAATTTTGACCATTACTTTGCTAGCATGTGAGATGAGTGCCTTTGTGCTGTAGTTTGAACATTCTTTGGCATTGCCTTTCTTTGGGGTTGGAGTGAAAACTGAGCTTTTCCAGTCCTGTGGCCACTGCTGAGTTTTCCACATTTGCTGGCATATTGAGTGAAGCACTTTCACGGCATCACCTTTTAGGATTTGAAATAGCACAACTGGAATTCCATCACTTCCACTAGCTTTGTTTGTAGTGATGCTTCCTAAGGCCCACTTAACTTCACACTCCAGGATGTTGGGCTCTAGGTGAGTGATCACACCATCGTGGTTATCTGGGTCGTGAAGACCTTTTTTGTACAGTTCTTCTGTGTATTCTTGCCACCTCTTCTTAATATCTTCTGCTTCTGTTGGATCTATACCGTTTCTGTCCTTTACTGTGCCCATCTTTGCATGAAATGTTCCCTTGGTGTCTCTAATTTTCTTGAAGAGATCTCTAGTCTTTCCTATTCTATTGTTTTCCTCTATTTCTTTGCACTGCTCACTCAGGAAGGCTTTCTTATCTCTCCTTGTTACTCTTTGAAACTCTCCGTTCAAATGGGTATATCTTTCCTTTTCTCCTTTGCCTTTCACTTCTCTTCTTTTCTCAGCTATTTGCAAGACCTTCTCAGACAGCCATTTTGCCTTTTTGCATTTCTTTTTCTTGGAGATAATTTTGATCCCTGCCTCCTGTATAATGTTATGAACCTCCGTCCATAGTTCTTCAGGCGCTCTAGCAGATCTCATCCCTTGAATCTATTTGTCACTTCCATTGTAAGGGATTTGATTGAGGTCATACCTGAATGACCTAGTGGTTTTCCCTACTTTCTTCAATTTGAGTCTGAATTTGGTAATAAGGAATTCATGATCTGGGCCACAGTCAGCTCCTGGTCTTGTTTTTGCTGACTGTATAGAGCTTCTCATGTTTGGCTGCAAAGAATATAATCAGTCTGATTTCGGTGTTGACCATCTGGTGATGTCCATGTGTAGAGTCTTCTCTTGTGTTGTTGGAAGAGGGTGTTTGTTATGACCAGTGCATTCTCTTGGAAAAACTCTGTTAGCCTTTGTCCTGCTTCATTTTGTACTCCAAGACCAAACTTGCCTGTTACTCCAGGTATCTCTTGACTTCCTACTTTTGCATTCCAGTCCCCTATGATGAAAATGACATCTTTTTTTTGGTGTTAGTTCTAGAAGGTCTTATAGATCTTCATGCTGCTGCTGCTAAGTTGCTTCAGTCATGTCCAACTCTGTATGACCCCATAGACGGCAGCCCACCAGGCTCCCCTGTCCCTGGGGTTCTCCAGGCAAGAACACTGGAGTGGGTTGCCATTTCCTTCTCCAATGCATGAAAGTGAAAAGTGAAAGGGAAGTCGCTCAGTCATGTCTGACTCTTCGCAACCCCATGGACTGCAGCCTACCAGGCTCCCCCGTTCATGGGATTTTCCAGGCAAGAGTACTGGAGTGGGGTGCCATTGCCTTCTCCGATAGGTCTTCATAGAACCATTCAACTTCAGCTTCTTTAGCATTAGTGGTTGATACATAGACTTGTATTGAATGGTTTGCCTTGGAAACGAAACAAGATCATTCTGTCATTTTTTGAGACTTCACTCAAGTACCCCATTTCAGACTCTTTTGTTGACTATGAGAGCTACTCCATTTCTTCTAAGGGATTCTTGCCCACAGTAGTAGATATAATGGTCATCTGAATTAAATTTGCCCATTCCAGTCCATTTTAGTTCAGACTGGTTCAAAATTGTGAAAGGAATACATCAAGGCTGTATATTGTCACCCTGCTTCTTTAACTTATATGCAGAGTACATCATGTGAAATGCTGGGCTGGATGAAGCACAAGCTGGAATCAAGATTGCCGGGAGAAATATCAATAACATCAGATATGCAGATGACGCCACTGTTATGGCAGAAAGCAAAGAGGAACTAAACAGTCTCTTGATGAAGGTGAAAGAGAGTGAAAAAGCTGGTTTAAAACTCAACATTCAAAAAACTAAGATCATGGATCCAGTCCCATCACTTCATGGCAAATAGATGGGGAAACAATGGAAACAGTGACAGACTTTATTTTCTTGGGTTCCAAAATCACTGCAGATGGTAACTGCAGCTGTGAAATTAAAAGGCACTTGCTCCGTGGAAGAGAAGCTATGTATATGAGAGCTGGACCATAAAAAAGGCTGAGTGCCGAAGAATTGATGCTTTTGAACTATAGTGTTGGAGAAGACTCTTGGGAGTCCCTTGGACAGCAAGGAGATCAAACCAGTCAATCCTAAATGAAATAAGTCCTGAATATTCACTGGAAGGACTGATGCTAAAGCTGAAACTCCAATACTTTAGCCACCTGATGGGAAGAACTGACTCAGTTGAAAAGACCCTGATGCTGGGAAAGATTAAAGGCAGGAGAAGGGGATGACAGAGGATGAGATAGTTGGATGGCATCACTGACTCAGTGGACATGAGTTTGAGCAAGCTCCCGGAGATGGTGAAGGACAGGGGAGCCTGGCGTGCTGCAGTCCATAGGATCACAGAGTCAACAACAACAAAATGCATCCGTCCATTCACCACCACCACCACCATTCACCAAGCATCAGTACACCATGAAAATACCCTTCAGTCCTAAATTAATTCAGCATCCATCTATCCACCATCATTGACTGTCTAACAGCTTTCCATCTATTTAACAACTGTCTGTCCATCTAGGGATGATTTATTCATTCACCACATATCTGGTTCTCAGTTACTAATCCAGCGCTACTGTCCATTTACCTGAATTTATCCCCCACTCACCCATTAGCCTCTAGCCAGTCAGTCACAGTTTGTTGTTGTTTAGTCACTAATCTTGTCTGACTTTTTTTGACCCCATGAACTATAGTCTGCTAGGCCCCTCTCTCCACGGGATTTCCCAGACAAGAATACTGGAGTGGGTTGCCATTTCCTTCTCGAGGGGATTGTCCCGACCCAGGGATCAAACTCATTGGCAGGCAGATTCTGTACCACTGAGTCACAATTCATCTATCCACAATTCAGTCACCAGTCACGCCCCATCCCTAACCCATTCATATGTCTATGGAGCCACCATCTACCATCCACCCACTTCTTATCTCTGTTCACCACCCATCTAGCCATTCATTGCCCGTCTCACAATGTCCTCCATCCATCAATACATCATCCAGCCATAATTCATTATTCATTCAAAACCCATTCGTGAATCATCCACCATCTACCCGTATCCATCCATTCTAGAAGAATTCATCGAGTGCCCTCTGTACACCAAGCATTAGTTTAGATGCTGGGGATAGAGCAGAGAGACAGCACTGAGATCCATCCACCATCACAGACCACCCAGTGATTATCTGTACATCATCCCCCATTCATTACTCACTACTCACTCGATATCATCTTCATCTATCATCCATTTGCCGTCTACCAATCTTCCTCCCTCTATACATTAAGCCGTTGATTTATAATATGCTGCTGACCATCTACCATCCGTCTGCAGTCTCTCCACCATCTTCCCATCCACCCCTCACCTTTCATGCATCTACATTCCAAGATGTATCTGTCATCTAGCCATCATTGATTCATCACCTAATTGACATCTCTCTATCCGCTATCCACCTTCCATCTACATGTCCACAGTACACAACGCATTATCTGTTGACCCAGCAACCATCTATTGATTTGCCATCCAGGCACCATTCAGCCACCATTTACTTCTCCACCATTCACGGTCCATCCATCAATCATGTATCCATTCACATGTATCTATTAATACCATCTAGCCATCCATTCTCTGTGGCTCAGAGCCTTCACAAGCATCCCCTATTTATCCTCCATCCATCCATAATCCCATGATTCAGTTATTGAACAAGCATCCACCACTCACCACTTATTGCCTATAATGCACTATCTGTAGATTATTTCAGTATCAATCAGTCCCAATTTAGTGTCCAAGTTCACCTGCCCTCCATCTACCAACCTATCCACTCATCGTCACTTAACTGCCATTATAGATGCATCCACCATCCGCCATCCTCTGACCATCAGCACCAGTATCTACCATGCTTCCAGCACCCAGCCAGCCACTATCTGCACACCAGCCTCCCATCCATACACACATTCTGCTTCCGTCATCCATCCCTTAGTTCACCTCCCCGTCCAGTCATTCATCCCCCACCAGCCACCTATCCACTGAGTGACTTACCCATCCATCATTCTGCCATGCATTCATCTATCATCCTTACATTATATTTGTGTTATCCATACACATAAATATGAGTAAATCTTTACTTCTGTTTTTCCACCACCCACCTCCACCCTTCACCAATCCACTCATCTCCTCAACAGTCTTCTGTCCATGCATTCATAAACTAAGTACTTATTTATTAATAACTGTTAACAGTAAACATAAATATTAAACCCTTATTACTCAGTGCTATTGCGGGATTCTAGAATCATCAAGATGAAATAGATCCCACCTATATTCAGTCTGATGAATTCAGTCTGATGGCTCAAAAAAGGGAAATGTTACAATAGCCAAGACATAGAAAGAACCTAAATGTCCATCAACAGATAAATGGATAAAGAAGATGTGCACACACACACACACGTGTGCACATGCTAAGTCGCTTCAGTCGTGTCCAACTCTGGGCAACCCTGTGCACTGTAGCCCGCCAGGCTCCTGTCATGGGATTCTCCAGGCAAGAGTACTGGAGTGGGCTGCCAAGCCCTCCTCCAGGGGCTCTTCCCATCTCAGGGATCAAACTCGTGTCTCTTACATCTCCTGCACTGACAGGCAGTTTCTTTACCACGAGCACCACCTTGGAAGAATATATATATATACTGTGGAGTACTACTCAGCCATCAGAAAGAATGAAATAATGAAATAATTTGCAGCAACATGGATGGACCTAGAAATTATATACTAAGGGAAGTAAATCAGACAGGGAATGGGAACGTCATACGACATCACCTATTTGTGGAGTCTAAAATACCATACAAATCAGATGCATGAAACAAAAACACACTTGCAGATACAGAAAGCAGCCTTGTGCTTGTGGGGGTGGGGAGGGAGGGACTGGGAACTTGGAGTAGCAGAGGCAACTATTACATCTGGGATGGAGAAACAGCAGGCCATACTGTGTAGCGCAGGGAATACAGTCAGTGTTCTGTGACAGACCATGGTGAAAAAATATATATATACCATTTCCTTCCCCAGGGGACCTTCCCGACCCAGGGATCGAACCTGGATCTCCTGCATTGCAGGCAGACGCTTTACTATCTGAGCCACCCTACCATGCTATATATATATATTCATCTGAATATCTGGGTCACTTTGCTCTACAGAAGAAATTAACACAACATTGCAAAGAAAATAAAAAAATTTCAATAAATTTTCAACAAATTTTTCAATTTATTCAATAAAATAAAAAAATTTTTTTAAATGGACCAGGTCAGACAGAGAATGATCAATGTAAAATGTATATTGTGTCCGAATCTCGGTGTATCCACCCTCTGGCCACGGGGTGGCCGTAGCTCTTTGCACCAGTTTCCAAAGAGGAGGGCCGGGGAGACGGCGTCAGGGCAGGATCAGCAGAGGCCTGATCTGGGCAAGGCGGCTGCAGCACGGGCCACCTGATGATGTGGGTGAGAAAAGAGGTGAGGGTGTGAAAAGCGGCTGCAGAGACGATGCGATGCTGGGAGGAGCAGCCAGGGGACTGGTCCCTGATGATAGCGGGGAGCTCTGGGAGCGTTTTAGGCAGGTAGGTCCCCCAGTCAGCTACGTGCTGAGACGGGACCCCCATACACACATCCACCTCCTCACTGGACAGAACTTGAACCCCAAGGATGGTGGGGTGCTGTTTTAGGGTCATGCAGCAATGCTGGGGCAGGCTCTGGCTGCAACTACGCTATTACAACACCCTGGCACCCTGTGTCAGGAGAGTGCCTGCTGGCATGCCCCCCCACCCCATCCCCCAAAAGGCCATGTCACTTCCTTTCCACCTGGCCGGGATTTTCTTTCCCTCCTTGTTAACGAGGGTGTCAGCTGTCACCCAAGGTGCTGCCTTTCACCCAAGGTGTTAGCCGACAAGGGCTCCTAAGAGGGCTCTCAGGAGGTGCTCAGGGCCACTGAGGCTCCAAGCCCCGATGGAGGAGCAGCGGACTGGGGACGGGGAGCCTCTTTAAAGACAGACCTGGAGGCCCAGAGCTGAGCCCACAGCAGCCATCTTTGGGGCTCGTCTTTGCCTCCAGCCTCCGATTCTGCTTCTCCCCCTCCCTGCTGCCCTCCACCGTGGGCCCTTCTCCACTAGAGACAAACAGATCTGCAGGCGGGAGCTGGGTGTCCCGGTGGCGCCCAGCCTTTGCTGTGTGCCCTTGGGAGGCCCTGCCTGCTCTGGGCCGTGGTATTCCTGCCAATGGAGTAAGAGAATGTTGTGTCAAATGAAGAGTAAGGACCAGCCATCCCTGAGGCTCCCTGGCCTCGGCGAGGCTGCAGTTCTCCTCCTCCCGGCCCCCTCCCCTACACGTACCCTCCAAAGCTTGCTTGAATGGAGGCAATGGCACCGCGCGGCTTGGGGCACTCAGAGTGGGTGGAGGCCTGGCTCTGGGCAAGGGAGGCTTGCTCTTGGCGCCCTCTTGTGGCGATTCTGGAGTAAAACACCCCAAACTCCTGCGAGGGCCACAAAACAAGAGCAAAGGGAAATTCCGGTGTTAATTTAATGTGAGCACCGCGCTCCAGGGCTTCCCTGGTGGTTCAGACAGTGAAGAATCTGCCTGCAATGCAGGAGACCCAAGTTCGATACCAGGGTTGGGAAGATCCCCTGGGGGTAGGGCAGTGGCTACCCACTCCAGTATTCTTGCCTGGAAAAGCCTGGCAGGCTACAGTCCCTGGGATCAGAGTCAGAAACCACTGAGTGATGAACACTTCTCTCTCACCTTTTTCCTATACTTTGTCCTCACGTGCTGATCTTCTGTGAGAGGCAGGGCCAGGACGGAGTCCCTCTGCCCTTGGTGGGCTGCTGGGCGGAGGGTCCTAAGTAATGACCCCAAGGGAGGAGAGGACGGGCCCTGGGGATGGGTTGACAATGAGGCAAGAGACAGGCCCTGGCCGGAGCTGGAGGGAAGGGCCCTGAGGAGGGATTTCCAACCGTCTAGCTCCAACACTGAATCCCCAGCCCCTAAATTAGACTGGCTGACCGCACACTGTTTCTGGACGTTTCTCTTTAACATAAACAATCCGATTTCAGCCTTTTAAATGCAGTAATAAGGGAAACACACCAACAGAGGGAGCCCCTGGAGGCACCGGCGCCATTCCCAGCCGCTCGAGGTCCACCAGGAGCTGCCGACGTGGCCATCAGTCCCATCACAGCACCCCTCGAGGCCTGCGACGTGTCCACCCAGGATGAGAGCCGCGCCAGGACAACTGGGGGACAGATCCCAGACAAGAGAGACAAGTGGGGGCTGAGGGAACCTGTCCTCCCAGTGAGGCTGCAGTGGGGATGGGTGAGGGGGACCCGGGCCTACCCTCAGACCCGAGCTGCCCTCCTTGACCTGCACTGCGGCTGCCCCGAGCCTGAGCGGGGACCGGGCAGGTTGGGGCCCTGAGACAGGCGTCAGCCGGGCAGGCCGACGGCCGCGAGGCTCTGGGGTGCGGGCGGGGCGGTCCTCGGGGCCGCGGGCCTTCTCTCGAGCGCCCGCTCCCACCGGGGTCCCTGCGCGGCCCCGGCTGCTCGCGCCCGCGAGCCCAGATTCGGGACAGGCAGGTTGCGGGCGGCGGGCCCCCCTCCGACGGTGCGGGCGGGCGGCGGAGGAAGCGCCCAGCGCCCCCGGACGCGCGCTCTCGGCTTGGACGTGGGCGGCTCGGAGTCTGGCTCCCGGTCTGTCTCCGGGTCCCGGCCCCCGTTTCCCCCCACGGGGCGGGGCGGGGATTCCGGTTGCGGGAGCCAGAGCGGGGGTCGGGCTGACCTTCCTTCCTAGCTCAGCGCCGCCGCCCTGCCGCGTCCGGAAAGACCGGGGCTCGGGGAGCGCGGGTCGCCTGGGAACCCGAGGCGGAGGGGCACAGGATCCGCCCTCTGGCCGAGGAAGGGCTGGCTCCCCATTTCAGAGCCCCGGGGAGCTTGCTCGCCACCCCCCACCCCCATCCCCCGACCGGCGCAGGGAGCTGCGCTCGGGAGGAGAGGGGGCGATGGGGGTCCGGCTCCACCCGCCGCGCCTGGAGGACAGGTGACCTGCGACGGGGCGAGGGGGGTGGAACGGGGTGACGGGGGGACGTGGGGGGCAGGGGGGCCGGGGGTTGAGGATGGAAGCGAGAGAGGCCGCGCGGAAAGGCGAGGGCGCCGCGGGCCAAGGGACGAAGGGCCGCTGCAGGGGTCCAGAGCCCGGGCCACCGCGGTGCTGATCGAGGCCACGGCCGCAGGGGCCACCCGGTCATCCCAGCCACAGTGCTCCGCCTGCAGAAGGGAAGGTGTTAGCGCCTGCCCCTCTTTCTGCCTCACCACAGTCCTTCACGCTGTCCGCAGCGCGAGGATGGGGTTGGGCAGGGCTCCTGGTCCTGGGTTTTAGTCTCTAGAGCCTCCCGAGGGCTTGCCCACGGCCAGGAACAGAGGGCCGCACTCAGCAGGCCTGCATCCAGAGGCTCCAGGTCTTGCCCCACGTGGCCGCCCCGGCGGCGCGCCAGCTCAGCTGCAGTCTCTGCTTCGCAGCTCCCGGGGCAGGTTGCCCTTCAGGTGCGCATGTTCTACCTGGCTCAGCTGTGTCCGACTCTGTGTAGCCCACCAGGTTCTTTTGTGGGATTTTCCAGGCAGGAGTACTGGCATGGGTTGCCATGCCCTCCTCCAGGGGATCTTCCCGACCCAGGGGTCCAACCTGCGTCTCTTACTCTCCTGCATTGGCAGGCGGGTTCTGCTAGTGCGCCTGGGAAGCCCAACCACGCTGGTAGATGAGCAGTGACTGTCCTGAGCCCCATGTGTGCTTAGTTCCTAAGCTGAGTCTGACTCTGTGACCCCACGGATTGTAGCCCACCTGGCTCCTCTGTTCATGGGATTCTTCAGGCAAGAGTGGGTTGCCATTTCCTTCTCCAGGGGATCTTCCTGACTCAGGGATCAAACATGCCTCTCCTGCGGTCCTGAGCCCCTTTGCGTAATAAACAGAAAGTTTAAAATATGTGCCCTTTAATGCATGTACATGTTTGTACAGCATCGAAATGTTTTGCAAGTCCAGCAATATTCTAGATGAGCCTGCCTGCCTCTTCCTGTGTACAAGACATGGTTTGGTGCTTTGCCAAGCTCATGTAATCTCGGAAACCCTGTGAGATGGTATATTATTATCTCATCCTACACATGAAAAGACCAGGCAGAGAGAGGCTGAGGAACCTGCTCGGGGTCACAGAGCTGCGAGGCGGGGCTCTGCTTTGAATGTTCACGTGAGACTTGCTGCAAACCCCCAGGCTTGGCTGCTGTCCTAGGGTGCAGGGCTCGAGTGGGCAAGCCGGCACACCTCTCCCCACACATCCATTTAACACTGTCGGGCCACAGCCCTGTCAGGGCCGGCCAGTCCGGTGGGTCCTCCAGACATCACAGCAGCCTGGAATCGAGGGGCTCAGACACCGAGACCAGAGTCCAGAGCGGGAAGCGGCTTGCCCCAGGGCTCCCAGCACAGAACCCAAGCTGGGACTTGAGTCTTCCCAGCCCCTCCTGCCTTCCAAGGGGAGCCCTGGAGTCCTCCCGCTTCCCCCTACCATCCCCGCCCCAGGGGCAACCAGTGGAAACTGCCCACTCCCGGCTCCCTCTCGGTTTACTGGTTCTCCAGAGCTGGACTCCAAAAGAGGCTACAGTGGGATGTCCCTGGCAGGCCAGTGGTTAAGACTCTCTGCTTCTACTGTAGGGAATGTGAGTTCGATCCCTGATGGGGGGCTAAGAGCTCACAAGGTGCGCAGACAAAAAATTTAAAATTTAAACAAAAAGCCCCGGAGTGACCGCCCCCGCTACTCGCCTGGGGGCAATGCACTGACTGCCGGCAGGAGCAAGTCCTGAGCAAAACTGAGGTGGGGGCCAGTGGAGAGCAGGCCTCAGCCGGCCGGACTCCTTTCTGGGCCCCAGCCCTGCCTGCCGGTGGGGCGGAGCAGGGTTCAAGGCCCGGAAGCCCGGAAGAGCTGCAAGCCCAGGCCCGGACACCTGTCTACCCGCTCCCAATGCCACCCCCACCTCCAGCTGGTCCTTCAGCTGCGGGGTCACCATTTCCTCCCACGTCCATTCACTGAGTGCCAGGGTGACATCCGCTGCTCCGGGCGCACCTCGCCAGTGGGAGCAGGGGCCCCCTAACCCTGCACCCCAGGGCCCCTCGCTCCTGGCCCTTCCTTAGTTGGGTGGGAGGGTGGGGGAAGGCCGGAAGAACTGCCGGGAGGGGTGGCCAGGCAGCAGGCCCCATGAGCCGAGACCCCCAGACTCAGGGCAGTCAGCAGGGGGCCCGGCCCTGGGTCCTGAAGGCTGTTGTAGGGAGATTATCCCTGAGCTCTGCTAGCAGCCGCGGACGGTGCGGGGGTGCAGGTGTTAGCTCCACCGTAAAAATAGCAATTTTAATGGTAAAATAGATGACAGCACTCTAATGGCAGAAAGCAGCGAGGAACTAAGGAGCCTCTTGATGAAGATGAAAGAGGAGAGCGAAAAAGTTGGCTTAAATTCAACATTCAGAAAACAAAGATCGTGGCACCCGGTCCCATCACTTCATGGCAAATAGATGGGGAAACAATGGAAACAGCGACAGACTTTATTTTCTTGAGCTCCAAAATCACTGCAGATGATGGTGACTGCAGCCATGAAATTAAAAGACACTTGCTCCTTGGAAGAAAAGCTATGACAAACCTAGACAGTGTATTAAAAAGCAGAGACATTACCAACAAAGGTCTGTCTAGTCAAAGCTATGGTTTTTGCAGTAGTTATGTATGGATGTGAAAGTGTGAAAGTGAAAATCCCTCAGAAGTGTCCTACTTTTTACGATCCTGTGGACTGTTCCACGGAATTCTCCAGGCCATAATACTGAACCGGTAGCCTTACCCTTCTCCAAGGTATCTTCCCAACCCAGGGATTGAACCCAGGTCTCCCATATTGCAGGCATATTCTTTACCAGCTGAGACACAAGGGAAGCCCAAGAATACTGGAGTGGTAGCCTATCCCTTCTCCAGCGGATCTTCCCAACCCAGGAGTCGAACCGGGGTCTCCTGCATTGCAGGCGGATTCTTTACCAACTGAGGAGCTGCATGGATGTGAGAGATGGACTGTAAAGAAGGCTGAGTGCCGAAGAATTGATGTTTTTGAACTGTGGTGTTGGAGAAGACTTTTGAGAGTCCCTTGAACCGCAAGGAGCTCAAACAAGTCAATCCTAAAGGAAATTAGTTCTGAGTGTTCATTGGAAGGACAGATGAAGCTGAAGCTCCAATACTTTGGCCACCTGATGCAAGAGCTGACTTATTAGAAAAGACCCTGATGCTGGGAAAGATTGAAGGCAGGAGGAGAAGGGGACGACAGAGGATGGGATGGTTGGATGGCATCACCGACTCGATGGACATGAGTTTGAGCAAGCTCCGGGCGATAGTGATGGATGGGGAAGCCTGGCGTGCTGCGGTCCATGGGGTCACAAAGAGTCGAATGCGACTGAGTGACTGAGCAACACCAACGATGGTGATGGAGAGGGGGTTTAAGAGGAGTCCTTCGTGCCCGCTCCGCCATCACCTCCCTTACTCCTCACACCTTTGGGAGGTGGGGATGTGCAGCAGGGAAGAGGGATTGGCTGTCGGGTGTGATCATCCCTCGGACTCGATCAAGTGAAGCGGGGACTGGCCAGGCCGTGTCCAAACTAGATGTCCCCCCAGAGGTCACCGGGGCTGCCCCTCCCCTTCTCACTCAGCTCTGAGGAACTGAGGGGAGTAGGTGGGAGGTGAGTGCCCACCAGGGCCCAGGGCAGAGGCCCTGGGAGGAAAACAGCTCCTGGCAGTCCCCAGGGTTGATCTTGGATCAGAAGGGCATGACGGCCCCTGGCCTGGCAGTTCTGGGTCCTTGGGTCTGGGGTGCATCAGTAGCAAGTTCCCAGGGGTTAGACGGAGCCCTGGCCCCTCCATCCACTCCCTGTGTGCCCCCAGACAGGTCTCTCACCCACTCTGAGCCGCGATCTCCTTGTCTGCACAGTAGGGAGGAGGACAAGCTGTGTGCAGATAAGCGCGAGGCCCTGGGTAAAGTGCTGGCACACAGATGGCACTGGGGCTAGCGTTCCTCATCAAGATTTTCCTTTCTTCCCAGGAAGAAGCCTGGGCTAGAAGGAGGGAGGAAAGGCAACACAGCAGTGGGCCAGGGTGTCTGGGCTCGGAAGCAGGCCCTGCCATGTCCCAGCAGTTACTTCGCCTCACCCAGCCTCAGTTTGCACCTCTGGAAAATGGGGTGACTCCTGCCCCTGCCTCATTGGGTTCTTAGCAGGTTAGTCTGTAAAGAGCTGTGCATCGGGTGCGTAGAGTGCTTGCAATCTTTGCTGTGACACCTTGAAGTCTCCACCGAAGCCCTTCCACCCCCACCCCATCCCACGCCTTCTCCCTGACTTCCTAGTTGGCCCTCCACACCAGCAGCGAGTAACTCCCTCTGGCAGGGCAGCGCTGTAGGCCCTGGGAGGGGTGGTTGAGTTGCTCAGCCGTGTCCGACTCTGTGCGACCCCATGGACTCTAGTCCACCAGGCTCCTTTGTCCATGGGATTTCCCAGGCAAGAATACTGAGTGGGTTGCTATTTCTTTCTCCAGGGGGATCTTCCTGACCCAGGGATGGAGCCCAGGTCTCTTGCATTGCAGGTAGAGTCTTTACCGACTGAGCCCCCAGGGAAGCTCCTAGATTAAAGGCTCAAGGGGACACCCTTATCCTTGAGGGAGTGGGGAGCCACGGAAGCAAGAGAGCTGTGGTCAGAGCCCAGCTTCGGGAAGATATGCGTGGCAGCCAGTGGAGGGTGGGAAACTCCTGGCCCCAGTGGTGAGAGCGGGGGAGAGGGGGCCGCCTCCGGCCCTCGCCTTCCACCAGCAGCACTGTCGTTAGCTCTGGCCTGGCCGTGTGAGCGGACGAGCTGCAGTCAGGTGCCCAGTGTGGCAGCAGGCTGCACCCGTGACTGCGCTGCAGTCTCCCTGTGACTGTGGGTCAGGGTCTCCAGCCCCCTTTCAGACGGGGAGCTGGGCTCCCAGAGTCGGCCCGGGGCTCGTGCCGTCACCCAGCCCTCGGAGCATCCCACGTGGGCAGCTGCGGAGGATGGCTAGGGGGCGGGTGGTGGTGCTCTTGGATGCAGAGAACATTCCAGGCGTTTCCTGCAAGGATGTGCCTGGGGGGACCAGCGGGGCGGGGCTCACAGACCAGGTCTGGGTCGCTGCCCCACCCCACCCCATGCCCCCTACTCTCCACCCCATTCCTTCCTGCACACACATCCAGGGGGCACTTTTTTCGGGTCCACCCTTGGCAGAGGACTGGTTCATGCCCCTGACCTTCAAAGTCCTCCATGTCGTCAGCTGGGAGGCTGAGAAAGAGGAAGAGAAGCACCCTTCAGGAAGAGCTGTGGCCTAGCGAGCCAGGCAGCAGGAAACCTCAGGAACCACTGGCGGGGTCACCGTGGCCACGGGACCCCGGTGGCGGCTGGCAGGGAGCGGGGAGTCGCTGGGCCTACCAGCCAAGACCCAGCCACGCACGCGCAGGCCTGCCTGCCTGCCTCTCTGCTGGGCCGCCTGGGCTGCCCTCGGTTCCCGCTCGGAGCGGCGAAGCCTCACGGGGCTGCTTCTGCTTCCTTTCCACTTGCTTCTCAGCGACAGTGTGCTGGAGGCAGGAGCCCTCCCCCCCCGCGCCCCCCACCCCACCCTGCCGTCTCATCACCGTGAGCACTTCCCCCCAAGCCCTCACTGTCTCTTTCGACTCTGTGCGCTGCTCTGTAATCTGTCCCTGGACCAGAGAGGATGCTCGGGTGACAGTCTTGGCTGCTGCCATATCTTCGGCATGCGGCATCTCAACAGGGATTGAACCCTCGCCCCCGGCATTGGGAGCATGGAGTCAACCACTGGACTGCCAGGGAAGTCCCTGTTTCATTTTTTCAGTGGCTCCATGGAATTTCATACTTCGGAGGTACCATTATGTATCTATTTATCTATTGAAGGACACTTTAGTTTTCATTATTTTAATTGTAAGTAACCGGAGAAGGCAATGGCAACCCACTCCAGTACTCTTGCCTGGAAAATCCCATGGACGGAAAAGCCTGGTAGGTAGGTTCAGTGATCAGTGCAGTCCTATGTACAGTGATACTCATGACCTGGTTGCTGCTGCTGCTGCTGCTAAGTCACTTCAGTTGTGTCCGACTCTTCGCGACCCCACTTTCACTTTTCATTTTCATGCACTGGAGAAGGAAATGGCAACCCACTCCAGTGTTCTTGCCTGGAGAATCCCAGGGACGGCGGAGCCTGGTGAGCTGTCGTCTATGGGTTCGCACAGAGTCGGACACGACTGAAGCGACTTAGCAGCAGCAGCAGCAGCAGCAGCAGCAACCAGGTCATGAGTATCACTGTACATAGGACTGAACTGATCAGAGTCCCAGCAGAGGCACACGGAAGTGGGCGAATCCAGGAAAGCATAAAAGTGGGTTTATTTACTGGGATCTGAGCAAGATCCTGGACACTCGGGGAGGGACGGCAGCTCCGAAGGCGGTGACAGGTAGGTGGGGGAAGGGCCGTGGAGGGAGGGGTGGCCGGAACCTGGGGGCAGGTGTGTCAAAGAGAGGGGCCCCAGGGCAGGCTGTGGCTGCAGCCATGGGATGGGGCAGCAGTAGGGACAAGATCCCATTCTTCCTCTCCCAAGCTCCCCCTCCCACGGGCCCGTCTGGGGCACAGAGCAGGCAGAGAAGGGCGGAGAATGGCCCTGGAGGGGCACCTAGCCCCGCGGCCTTCAGCATCCACCCCTGTCCCCTGGGGGACATGTGTCCTCAACACTCAGGACACACGGGCTGCACCAGCCTCTGATCACCCTGGGTGATAACAACCAGGGAGGGGGCCAGCCTGAAGCTGGAGGCACCCCCCCTCAAATAAGGTCTCAGGGGATGGAGCGGGACAGCTGGGAAGAACACAGCTACCCTCCACCCCTCCCTGAGGGGTGCTTGCTGGGACAGAGCCTGCTTCTGACATGCTCTGCAACTGCTGAGCCCTGGGTCAGCCCTTCAACAGCACTTTTTTTTTTTTTTCAGCTTTATTTATTTATTGGCTGTATTGGGTTTCATTGCTTCGAGGACTTTTCTCTAGTTGCGGCGAGCGGGGCTCCTCTCCAGCTGCGGTGCAGGGGCTCATTGCGGTGGCGTCTCCAGCTGTGGAGCACGGGCTCTAGGTGTGCGGGCTCCAGTAGCTGCAGCTCACTGGCTCCGTAGTTTTGGGGTATGGGCTTAGTTGCTATGTGGCATGTGGAATCTTCCCAGACCAGGGATCGAACCCGAGTCCCATGCATTGGCAGGTGGATCCTTATCCACTGTTCCACCAGGGAAGGCCAGCAGCGCTTATTTTTTAGCCTTGATGGGATGACCCAAACTTTTGTTCCCTCGGGACCTGAGTGCTTTCCAAGCCCATCTTTGAGGAGCGCCCTTCCTTTTGCCCAGTAAGAACCATTGAGCACCACAGTGAAATCTCAGGGCGCCACATGTAGTCCACCTGGCCCCAACATGTGGCTCAGATCAGATCTCCTCTGATGACTGGTATCAATATGCCCTTCTCTGCCTGCTGGTTCAGTAGCATGAGGAACCAGAAGTACCCGGTTGGGGGAGGAGACAGCCTCAGCTTTAATTCATCCGAAGCATGAATGCGTTTCCTGATGGAGACATTCCTTTCTTGGACACTAGTCCAAGGTCACAGGAAGGAAAGCAAAAATTCCTCCAGTGTGTTCTTTGGTGTAATTGTGGGAGGGATGACTCCCACCTCCACTGCTGGATTCCTGGATCCAGGCGTTTGGGCTGTGGGGGAAGGGCACCCTGTAATGCTTGGTGGGTCAAGCATACCCCACACCCTGGAGAGCAGCACTTAAACCTTGCAGGGTGTTGTCTCTCACCCGGCATGGTAAGTAGTCTCTACAGACCATCCCACTATTCTCCCAAGCCAGCTGCTTCTGGAGGATGGGGCATGGGGTAAGTCCAGGGAATTTCTTGGGCAGGAGCTCTCTGCCTCACTCTCCATCAGAAAATGAGTCCTTCGGCCCGAGGCGATGTTGCCTGGGTTGCCATGGTGATGGATAAATAAAGCATTCTCTGAGTCCACAAATGGTGCTGCCTGTAGAAGGAAGAGACTGAAAAGGCCTCACCTGAAATACCCAAGGGCAATGTGCCGCCCTTCCTGTGATGAAAGGGGTCCTATGTCATCAAGCTGACCACCAGGCAGCAGGCTGGTCCCTCTGGGAAATGGTACCATATTAGGGACTCAGTGTGGGTCCCTGCTGGTGACAAGGTGGGCACTCAGCCCTAATGGAAGCCAAGTCAGCCAGGGTGAGGGCAGTTCATACGGCTGAGTCCCTGCATAGACTCCATTTCTGCCCTCTTGGTCACTTGTATATGGACCTGCTGAGCAAGCACTGGGGCAAGGGAGGGGAGAGGCTGACGTCCTCAGAAACAGATCACCTTGTCCACTCGACACTTGAGAACTTCCTCCATGGCGGATGTCCTTCGGTGAGTATTCATTCTCACTTTGTGCCCTTTCTGACAGGTGCATTTGTGTGCCTTTCCCCCAGATCTCCAAGGAAAAGGTTATTCTTTCCAAGTCTCTGATCAGCTGACCAACCTGTTAACCACTGCCCATGAGTCCACATCAGTTCAGTTCAGTCGCTCAGTCACGTCTGACTCTTTGCGGCCCCATGGACTGCAGCATGCCAGGCCTCCCTGTCCATCACCAACTCCTGGAGTTTACTCAAACTCGTGTCCATTGAGTCGGTGATGCCATCCAACCATCTTATCCTCTGTCGTCCCCTTCTCATCCTGCCTTCAATCTTTCCCATCATCAGGGTCTTTTCCAGTGAGTCAGTTCTTCACATTAGGTGGCCAAAGTATTGGAGTTTCAGCTTCAGCAGCAGTCCTTCCAATGAATATTCAAGACTGATCTTTAGGATGGACTGGTTGGATCTTCTTGCTGTCCAAGGGACTCTCAAGAGTCTTCTCCAACAGCACAGTTCAAAAGCATCCATTCTTTGGCGCTCTGCTTTCTTTATAGTCCAACTCTCACATCCATACATGACCACTGGAAAAACCATAGCCTTGACTAGATGGACCTTTCTTGGCAAAGTAATGTCTCTGCTTTTTAATATGCTATCTAGGTTGGTCATAACTTTTCTCCCAAGGAGTAAGCATCTTTTAATTTTGTGGCTGCAGTCACCATCAGCAGTGATTTTGGAGCCCCCAAAATAAACTCTGTCACTGTTTCCACGGTTTCCCCATCTATTTGCCATGAACTGATGGGACCAGATACCATGATCTTAGTTTCCTGAATGTTGAGTTTTAAGCCAACTTTTTCACTCTCTTTCACTTTCATCAAGAGGCTCTTCAATTCCTCTTCGCTTTCTGCCATAAGGGTGGAGTCATCTTCATATCTGAGGTTATTGATATTTCTCCCGGCAATCTTGATTCCAGCGTGTGCTTCATCTAGCCCAGCGTTTCTCATGATGTACTCTGCATAGAAGTTAAATAAGCAGGGTGACAATATACAGCCTTGATGTACTCCTTTCCCGATTTGGAACCAGTCTGTTGTTCCATGTCCAGTTCTAACCGTTGCTTCCTGACCTACATACAGATTTCTCAGGAGGCAGGTCAGGTGGTCTGGTATTCCCATCTCTTTCAGAATTTTCCACAGTTTGTTGTGATCCACACAGTCAAAGGCTTTGGCATAGTCAATAAAGTAGAAATAGATGTTTTTCTGGAATTCTTGCTTTTTCGATGATCCAACAGATGTTGACAATTTGATTTCTGGTTCCTCTGCCTTTTCTAAAACCAGCTTGAACATCTGGAAGTTCATGGTTCACGTACTGTTGAAGCCTGGCTTGGAGAATTTTGAGTGTTACTTTACTAGTGTGTGCTGCTGCTGCTAAGTCGCTTCAATCGTGTCTGACTCTGTGCAACCCCATAGACAGCAGCCCACTAGGCTCCTCTGTCTCTGGGATTCTCCAGGCAAGAATACTGGAATGGGTTGCCATTTCCTTCTCCAATGCATGAAAGTGAAAAGCGAAAGTGAAGTCGCTCAGTCGTGCCCGACTCTTAGCGACCCCATGGACTGCAGCCTACCAGGCTCCTCCGTCCATGGGATTTTCCAGGCAAGAGTACTGGAGTGGGGTGCCATTGCCTTCTCTGTACTAGTGTGTCAGGTGAGTGCAATTGTGCGGTGGTTTGAACATTCTTTGGCATTGCCTTTCTTTGGGGTTAGAATGAAAACCGGCCTTTTCCAGTCCTGTGGCCACTGCTGAGTTTTCCAAATTTGCTGGCATATTGAGTGCAGCACTTTCACAGCATCATCTTTTAGGATTTGAAATAGCTCAACTGGAATTCCATCACCTCCACTAGCTTTGTTTGTAGTGATGCTTTCTAAGGCCCACTTGACTTCCCATTCTAGGATGTCTGGCTCTAGGTTAGTAATCATACTATTGTGATTATCTGGGTTGTGAAGATCTTTTTTGTACAGTTCTTCTGTGTATTCTTGCCACCTTTTCTTAATATCTTCTGCTTCTGTTAGGTGCATACCATTTCTGTCCTTTATTGAGCCCATCTTTTCCTGAAATATTCGCTTGGTATCTCTAATTTTCTTGAAGAGATCTCTAGTCTTTAGAAATCAACGTATTTGCCTTCTGGAAGAATTGCTCTTCACCATAGTCTTTCAGGGCTTCTCCTGAGTGTGTCTGTAAAGCCACAGCCATCCATCTTTTGTGGGAGTCACCACACCAGGCAGACCAATCTTTAAATCAGACACACATGTTTTCATCCTCCATTGACTGATCACAACACTTCCCATGGGAGCATAGCTGTGGGGTTTTTAAGAGTTGGTAAAACAGATACCATGGAGTCTAAGTCACCTACTCATGAAGTCTGCTTGTTCCTTCCAAGTCTGTTTGGGATGAGTTTCATTCTACAATGGAATGCCATGTACGTATCTACACTTAAGATTTAGTAAGTAAGACAATATCTATTTCATGATGGACATCTTGAGTCATAATTCCTTGGTTATCCGTGGTTAGGCAAGAAGTCTCCATCTAGATCCACCGGGAAGCCAGGAACAGTCCTTGAAATGGAGAAGAGTTGTTGGCAGAAGAAGACATGGTCTGCAACTTCCCGGTGGCCCAGTGGTTAGGAATCCACCTGCCGATGCAGGGGACCCAGGTTCGATCCCTGGTCCAGCAGGAGTCCACATGCTGTGGGGCAGCTAGGTCTGTGCAGCACAACTGCTGAGCCCATGTGCTGCAATGACTGAACCCCCCACACCTTAGAGCCTGTGCTCCACAGCAAGAAAAACCCTGCGTGCAGCAACAAAGACCCAGCGCAGCACTCTCCCCACAGACAAACCAACCAACCCAGGGTCTGCTGGATCTTGGGGCTTAACTGCTTATGTGGCAGGGCAGTTTGCACCAAGGCCTGGACCTGCATTGTTCTGAACCCACTTTTTCTCTGGGTTTCCCTCAAAACTGACAGTCTTCATGGGTACCCAGCAAATGAATCAGAGAAGCTTACCCAAATAGTAAGTGTGTCTAGAAAAGCAAAAGAAGTCAATCAGGCACTGTTCCTCTGCCTTCCTGGTGGGCCTTCATATATTTGAAAATGTCTTTATTTCCACCTTCATTTTTTGAAAGATATTTTTGCTGGGTATAGAATTCTGGGGGTGGCAGTTATTTTGCTTTTCTTTTGGTACGTTAAAGATGCCACTCCAGTGAGACGTCTTCTCATTTACACAATTTCCAATGAGAAATTTGATGTCATCTTTGTTCCTCTGCACATAAAGTATCTTTTTCCTCCTCTGGCTGATTTCTTTTTCTCTTTATCAACAGGTTCTGAGCAGTTTGATCATGATGTGCTTTAGTATTACGTGTTTGTTTGGGGGGTTTTATTGTTTTTTCTTATGTTTCTTGTGCTTGCGTTTCACTGAACCTCTTGGATTTGTGATTTATGGGTTTCATCGAGTTTGGAAATTTTTCAGCCATTATTTCTCCAGATTTTTTTCTTCTGTCCCTTCTCTTTCTTGTTCTTCTCCCTTGGGACCCCAATCCATATATTGGATCAGTTGATATTGTCCCACAGTTCACTGATGTTCATTTTTTTTAATTAAAGAATTCTTTTTTGGCTGTTCTGGGTCTTCCTTGTGGCACGCAGGCTCAGTAGCTGTGGCCTCGGCTCAGTAGTTGCTGTGCAGAAGCTTAGCTGCCCCATGGCTTGTGGTGGCTTAGTTTTCCCACCAGAGATAGAACCTACATCTCCTGCGCTAGAAGGCAGACTCCCAACCACTGGACCACCAGGGAAGTCCGTTATTTTTTTTTTTCCTCGCTTTTTAATTTTTTTGGATAAGCTCTACTGCTGTACCTTCAAATTCAATAATATTTTCTTACACAATGTCTAATCTGGCATTAATCCCATACAGTATATTTTTCATCTCAGAAAGTGTAGTTTTAATCTCTGAAAATTCTGTTAGGTTTTTTTAAAAAATGTCTTTATGATTCTACTAATGTTTTGAACATGTGGAATGCAGCTATAACAACTGCTTTACTGTCGTTCTCTGCTGATTCTAACGTCTGTGGAAGTTCTGGGTTAGTTCTGATTATTTGATAATTCTCTTCATTATGGGTTGAGTTTCCCTGACTGTTTGCCTAGAAGTCTTTGAGTAGATGCCAGACATTGTGATTTGATCTTTTTTGGGTGCTGGATATTTTTGTGTTCTTATAAATTTTCTAGAATTTGGTTCTGGGATGCTGTTAAATTACCTGGAAACAGTTTGATACTTTGGGGTCTTGTTTTTATGATTTGTTAGTAGGCAGATCTGGAGCAATCCTCAGTCCCAGGCTAGTTCCCACACCCAAAGCACAAACTTCTAGGGAATTCTGCCCAGTACCGAATTATCGAGCTTTTCTAGTTTGGCTGGTGAAAAACAACACTAGTTCCAGTATATGTGAGTACCAGGCGCTACTTGCTATAGTCCTTTTGAGTGGTTCTTTCCCCAGCCTTGGATAGTTTCCTTCTGCACAAGTGCTGGTCAGTATGCTGCTGTAAACCTGGGGGACCCCCTGCAGATCTCCAGGGGTCTCTCTCAGTGCAGTTCACTCCTCTTGGGTACTCTGTCCCGAGTCTTCTACTTGCCAGACTTTCAGCTCTGCTTCCTCATCTCAAAACAGGTTTCCTTGCAGTTTCAGAGCTGTGTAAAGATGCTCTTAAGACACACTGTTCGATTCCATGAGAAAAGAAGTTGGGGAAGAGTGTTCCGTGAGTGTTGACTGCCATACCTGTTGTTACCCTAATTAGGCGAAACTGTACTATTGGAAGACTTCCTGTCAAGAAGTGGCACGTAGGCTGTTTCAGAAAACTCAAATATTTGAAAAAGTTATTGTAAAGAAGAGAAAAATGAACCTGTGTGTTTTTCTGGCAGGAGTGAGGTTGCAACTATCCAGCTTTCACGGGGGAAATCACTGCTTTTGGAATCAGGCCCCATTTCTCAGGTTCACAAAAACAAGTTTCCCTGCAGTTTCAGAGCTGTGTAAGAAGAGAGGTCAGGCGAGAGTGTTCTCTGAGTGTTGGCCTGTTGTTACACTGATTAGGTGAAACTGTGCTGTGGCTGGATTACTGTATGTTGTGCATGTTTCAGGGCCTGGGGATAAGGCTAGGCTCAGTGTGATGTTTTTTAGGAGGTGGGGCTTTGGTAAATGATTAGGTCATGAGGCTGGAGACCTCATGAATGGATTAGTGCCTGTTTATAAGAGGCCAGAGCTACCGCTTTCCATCATGTGAGAGCACAGAAATACAGCCCTCTGTAACCAGGGACAGTGAAGTCACCCAGAACCAGACCACACTGGCATCCTGATCTTGGACTTCCAGCCTCCAGAACTGTAAGAAATAAACTTCTGTTGTTTATAAGGCATCCAGCCAATGGTGCTTTGTTATGGCAGCCCAAAGTGATTAAGAGACACAGAGGAACCTCAAGGATGGATGCCTGAGGACACTGGGATTCCCTGCTCTGGGGAACCCAAGACACTCCACCCATCAGCTGGCCACAGAGCCCCTGCCCCTGGTTTTAGATATAACAATTCCAGTGCATGACACCAGCTATCAGTGTGTGAGCATGTGAGCCAAAAGGCAGATCAAGGTGCTCTTGGGGTATTAATTAGTTCTTCCAGAAACTTACTGAAATACTGGTGTAGGTCCTATTATCATTCTCTTTTTTATCTTTGAAGAAACTGAGGCACAGGAAGTATCCTGACTAATGGGCAAGACTCACAGGTACCCACTTTGCCAAGTGCTAAGGAAAACTACGAAGTGGGGCCTGGGGAGTTAGGCAAGGCTGCCCTGAAAGGACAATTCTGAGACAGATTTGGGCTGAGCAAAGTGAAAATGGCCAGGGAGGGGCATCCAAGCTGAAGGGCTTGGCAAGTGCAAAGGCCCTGAGACAGGAGGGAGCAGAAACGGCAGAGGAACAGCAAGGCAGGCAGTGAGACTGAAGTCAGAGACCCAAGAGAAGAGAGTAAGGACGGGGCTAGAGGGCTGAGCAGGCCCAGGCCACCCTGCTGTGTCTGGGGATGAGACAGCATCCTGTATAAATGGGGGCGTGGCGGGAATGAAGGACATTGTTAGATGTACACTGGGACAACGGCAAAAAATTGGGACTGTCCCAGACAAATTCAGATGTTTGATCACTTAAAATGTAAGGTGTACAGAAGAAACTAGCACAGCATTTTAAATCAACTATACTCCAACAAGCAAACAAAGGTAAAGTGGAAGAATTTGGTCTTTACCCTAAAACCAGCAGGGCATCTTTGGTTTTGAGCCTTTTGTTGGCTTGGCCTTTTTCTTTTTAATTGAGGTATAATACATGTGTTTGTGTGATGAGTTGCTTCAGTCATGTCCGACTCTTTGTGACCTTATGGACTGTAGCCTGACAGGCTTTTCTGTCCACCGGATTCTCCAGGCAAGAATACTGGAGTGGGTTGCCATGCCCTCTTCCAGGAGATCTTCCTGGCCCAGGGATTGAATACGCATCGCCTGCACTGAGCCACCTGGGGAAGGTCCATAACACACATGAGTACAAATATTTAAGAGCATGGTTTATTGTTTTGTTTTGTACCCTGGTGGCTCAGTCGGTAAAGAGTCTGCCCACAGCACAGGAGACCTGGATTCGATCCCTGGGTCGGGAAGATCCCCTGGAGAATGAAATGGCAACCCACTTCAGTATTCCTGCCTGGAGAATTCCACAGACAGAGGAGCCTGGTAGGCTACAGTCCATGGGGTCACAAAGGGTCAGACACGACTAAGTGACGTTAAAAACATTTTTTTTCCCTTTTCTTGATTAAACTTTATGTATGTATAGACCCATATGGCAAGATGGGTCAGGATACAGAATGTTCCTAGTCCTGCAGCACATATCTCCCCTGACATATCCACTACTCTGACCTCTAACACCAAAGATTGTTTATGCCTGCTTTTTAAAAGTTAAGGTATAATAGCGACATGCACTACTCAAGTGTACAGTTTAAGAATGTTCCTTATATGGAGTCCTGCATAACCACCATCCAAGTCAAATTACAGAACATTCCTAGAAGCCCAGAAGGCTCGCTGCTACCCATGGCACTCAATGCCTCCCCAACAGAGGTAGCCGCTATTTTATGTCCGTAGGTTAGTTTTCTCACAGGCTTCTTCAGGGCGCCGTCTTCAACCTCATCTGCTCTCCCTAGCCGGCCCCGCTCCTCCTGAAGCTGCCCGCTCGCCCCTCCTCCCACTTTAGGGATTCCCTAGCCCTACATCGTCATTGGAAAAGACCCTATGCTGGGAAAGACTGAAGGCAGGAGGAGAAGGGGATGACAGAGGATGAGATGGCTGGATGGCATCACCGACTCGATGGACATGAGTTTGAGCAAGCTCCAGGAGATAGTGATGAACAGGGAAGCCTGGCGTGCTGCAGTCCATGGGGTCGCAGAGTCGGACACGACTGAGCGACTGAACTGAACCGTACATCCTGGCTCCCCAGCCCTGGCCTGCTCATCCCCACGGCCTCAGTAATCCCCCACGAGTTCTAGGCTGCCCCTCCTCTTCGACGCCAAGGGTTCCTCTGGGTACAGATATTCACCATTATCCTCCTTCCCCAGACATACGCATAAACCCGCAATCTGAGTACCAGCCCAGAGGGAACGGCAGGCAGCTTCCTACCAAACTGCCACCCCAAGGCATCTATCTGCGGGGAGGGGACGGTGGGGGTGCATCACGAATTCATGGGGCGCTGGGTGGCCCCTCTCCGGCAGCCCCCACCCAGCCCGGGCCTCAGTCTCCCGCCCGTCAAGTCGGAGTAGGGCCCGCCTTTTCCCCAAGGCCGCTCCCAGCTAAGAGGAGGCCCGGCTTTAAAACACCCCGTCGTGCGGTCGAAGTCGCCAGCACTGCGGCAGCGGGGCAGCCTTGACGCGCGCCTCAGCGCACCAACCCCGAAGCCCGCGGGCAGGCCAGAGCCCGCGGGCGTCGCCTCACGCCTCGGGGGCCCATCCTGGAGCCGCGTCGCGCGCGCGCGCGGCGGGAGCGCGGGCCCCGCACAGCCTCCGGGTCGCGCACCACGCGCTCGCGCGCGCCGGCCCCGCAATCTCGGCGGCGCGCCGGCCGCTCGCTCCGCCCGCCCCCGCCGGGCGGTGCTGCCCTCCGACCCCGCCCGCCCGGCCTTCCCAGCATCCCGGCCCCGCTACGGCAAGCGGCGAGGTCCGGCCGCGCCGGGAGTCGGGAGCCGGGAGCCCGGGGCGGGGCGGCGCGCTGAGGTCAGCGCGGCGGCGGCGGCCGGCCCCGCCGTGGTTGGCTGCGCCCGCGCTGGCCGCGCCCTGGTTGGCTGCGGGCCGCGGGGCTGGGCCGCCAGGTCGGGGCCTGGGGTCGGGGCTCGGGCGCCGGCCGGGCTTTGCGCAGCAGTGCTGGCCTCCGCGCTGCTCCGGGCCGACGGCGAGCTGCGGCGGCGGGCGGTGGGGAGGGCGCGGCCGCGGGTGGGGCCGCGGGGCGCGCGGCGGGGGCGAGGCGAGCGGCGCCGGGCGGGGCGGGCGGCGGCGCCGAGGGGAGGGGAGCGGCCCATGGCCCCGCGGGGCCCGGCGCCCCAGACGCTCCGCCGCCGGGCCCGAGCCCAGGAGGTCGGCCTAGGCCGGGGCGCGACGACGCGGACGGGGCGGCGGCGAGGCGCCGCGACTGCTGGGGCTCGCGGCCGCCGGGACCCCGCGGGCGCGCCCTGACGGGCCGGCCGAGCGGGCCGGCAAGAGGCCCGGCGCGTTGAGAGCGGGCCGCGCGGCACCATGTCGGCCAAGGTGCGGCTCAAGAAGCTGGAGCAGCTGCTCCTGGACGGGCCCTGGCGCAACGAGAGCGCCCTGAGCGTGGAGACGCTGCTCGACGTGCTCGTCTGCCTGTACACCGAGTGCAGCCACTCGGCCCTGCGCCGCGACAAGTACGTGGCCGAGTTCCTCGAGTGGGGTAAGTGACCGGCGGCCCTGCGACCCCCGCCCCGGCGCGCCCTCCCGGTGCTCGGGCGGCCGCGCGTCCCGCCTCGTCACCGCTCGCAGGCCTGCCCGGCCGCCGCTCGCGCCCCTTCGCGGCGCTCGGCCCGGCCCTGCCCTCCTCCCCGGCCTTCGCACGTCCGCGCTGAGCCGTCCCGCCCCCTCATCCTGCCCCTCGGCGCCACATCCTCCGTCCCCACCCCCGCCCCCACCGTCCCGCCGGGCCCGCGCCCCGGCCGCTGCCTAGATCCACCCTCCCCGAGCCTGGATATCGTTTCCTGCAGCCCTACCCGGGATATCCGCCGCCGGTCCCCGCCTTGGGGTCCCGAGTCCGCGTCGAGTTCCTCGCCCCCCCACCCCACTCGCCCTGCGGGGTCGTATGGGCAGCGGCGCGTGCCTTCTGCATCCGCTTCCCCACCCCCGCGCGTCTCCTGGGAGCCCCTCCTAGGTGACAGCCTGTCCGCATCCCTTGGTGTCCAGGGCCTGAACATCCGTTTTCCTGTACCACCTCCAAGGGAATTTTAAAGTTGAAACCCTTGTTTTGAAATGCCATGGGAGAGTGGGTTGATTTTTTTCATTGTAATTTTGCCAGACCCTGATAATGCTTGGGGAGGGGAGGGCAGCTGGAACTGTTAGTCTATGGAAGTCACTGTAAAACTTTCTTCATCAGATCTCTGCATGCTTTTTAATCATGGGTCAGCTAAATTATTATGTTCTACTAGGACAGAAATTTGATTAAGCTGTGTAATCGTTAGAACCCCAGAAACAACTACACGTGTAAGGCGACGTCTTACCTTTCTCTCTCTCTAACTTGGGCGTCTTGTCAAGACCCTCAGCCTCGTTTAAAACTACCTAGAAGGAAGATGAGATGCTTCTGTTCAGGGTTCAGGTCAAAGCTATGAAAATCTTATCCTTGGGTTGTTTGCGTCGTTGGGCTCAGACTGTGCTGTTTGAACCAGTAATTTCTAATCTTTGGGGCTGATAAAGCTGACTTTTTTACATAAAGAAATGAATGTGTTCTGTAGTTAGGACCCCTGGTCTGCCAAAATGGTAATTGGAATTTGGGATTTTGTTTACCAAATACAACTTCAGTTGTTAGGTTTTTTAGAGAGCTTTCTCTTCTTCCCTCTTCAGTGAAATTTTGAAATCTTTGGAGAGCAGCAGGAAAAGGAGGCCCACAGCCCCAAGACAGCCTGTTTCGCTTTGTTTTGGGCTTCGTTTTGGTACTGACCACCCTTCCGGGTTACATACAGTATCAATAAAATGAGAATACTATTCATTTTCTGGCGTAATTCATTAGTGATGTGATTGTCAGCTGAATAATGAACTTGACTTCACAGTTGCTTTGAAAGTGAAGTCAAGCCTCTTACATCCTAGCCTTCTGAGGATCCTGTTTGCTCTTCCTTGCTGAGCATTTGATCTTGGAATCCAGACAGTTTCACAATCAGGTTCAACTCAGTGCTTGGCATGTGAGTCAATATGTGCCTGAAAGGAGGAAGCAGATGGAAGCTTGAGTTAGCAGGTGAGGTGTGGTCCCAAAGTCCTCTGGCCTGGCTGAACCAGTGGTTGCTGTGCAGCCCTCTTAAAACCAGACAGTACCAGCCACTGTGAACTGGTGGGTTTCATTGGAGGAAGCTCTCAGCATGTGAGGAGGTCTTATTTTATGAGGTTTTGACTTTTCCCAAGTCTAAATAGAAGCTGTGTGCTGTAATATAGAAATATTTTGACTCCTTGGAAATTATGATTACAAATAAATGACATTATTTCTTAAGAATTCAGTCTGCATTGAGCTTTAAATCACAGAGAAGAGGAATGGACTCTAATTTAGGTGGCATTTTTTGTGGAATAGTAATATATTTGAGAAGCAGCATTTAATGTCATGTATGTTAAGATATGCACCATTGTGACTCCACAGTGTGTATCACTCGTTAGGATCTGGGCGGTTATTTAGTGTTGCTGGGGACACCCACTTACTGAGTTGGAAAGCAAAGAGTGGTCTTTCAAATGGAATTGTTTGTGGAGCATTACTAGGTACTCTCACTTCCTAGCGGAATTACTTCTACTCTACTCAAGAAACATACACATAGGCTGTCACCCTGCGAGCTGTTGATTTACACTCTGCATGGTGTTTGCGACCTCTAATGTGTCGAGTCCTGGCATGCAGAGGACCAACCTTGGTAGGTATCTGCTGACAGTTAGGGAGAAGTCTGGAAGCTCAGTGAAGAAAAATACCCGATTCAGCCCAGATTTGAGAATTATTGGGGATTTTTGAGGAAATTTGGAAGGTATAAGTAATAAAGTTTTTAAGTTTTAAAAGAGAATTTTCCACAGTGGTTGCATGGGCCTAGACTCATCCTAGCCTTCACTGTAGGTTTTGCCTTTAATTTTCCCTTGATTATGTTTATAGTTCGATTAGTTTCCTCTATGAAATCCTGGACCTTAATTAAACGTTGGAAGTACCCTGCTTTGCATGTGTATTTCTTTAAGCTATTTTTTAAATGCAAATTTGATACCGTTGGAAGCAGAGCATGTGAAACACTTTGAAATTTCTACAAGTAAACAGCAACAAACACGGACAACTAAATGAGGCGAAGTTCTCTTTCATCTTCATTATATAAAGATACTTGTACATGTGTAAAAATTTTTTCCCCTGACTTAAAAAAAAATAACCATGACTATTATGTTTGGACAGAGCCGATGTTGCGGCCCATTGGCGTTGGATGGACCACAGTGGTCCTCTGCCCTGGCTCCCATGTGGCTTGCAGGCCAGGCGGGAAGCAGACCTCAGCCTGGTTCCCCGATTCCCAGTCCAGGCCCTCATCTTGCTCTGTGCCACCATACTTCTTCTGGAAGGGGTAGAATTCATCTCTGTAGCCCTCTGTTTAGTTTCCTCATTGGTGATTTTTCTTAGGAATGAAGCATTACCTTGTCAGAGTTCTGTCTCATCTGTGTGAATTCCTGTAGCTTTTGGCACGGGGATGCTCAGCGCCCAGTGTAGGTGGGATGTCTCTACCAAATTGAATGTGTTCAGGGCTTAGCTGATGGTGCTAAATATCTCAACATACATTTTAATCTCAGTGGCTTCTCGAGATAGAATTTTTGCATGACAGGGGAACACTTTTTTTTTTTTTAAGTAACAGATTTGGAGAAACATCTTTTGAATAAAAAGATGTAACTTAGTAGAGGAATACTGGTATTGTGTAATAAAAATTAGGTTAACACAATTTGGATTTGTAAATAGCTATTTGAAGTACAGAGTGATATTGACTATGGCACTGTGACGGAACAGCTGAAACCATTAAACATTAACCAGCCAGCCTTACCTTTTCTCTCTTGAAACCTCCTCCATTGACAGTTGGGCTTTGAAGTAGACAGCAGTGTGTCTGTTAAGTTTAGACCTGCGGCAAATGAAACTGGAGTTGGGGGTGAGTTGCTCTCACTTGATACCACTGCCTGAAAGAGCTTAGGAGGTGCGGTGCATGGCTCTTCAATTGCAAATGCACGCAAGGTAGAAACCCCAAACACAGCAGCAGTGTGGACAGGAGCCCCCCTTGGCTTTGCCCTGCCTCCTCCTGTAGCACCTGACGCCCTTGGAAGTCTTGTCCTGTCTGTGCTGACGTCTGTGATGCCGGATAAACATGTGAGCAAACAGGACTGTTAATACCAAACTATATTAAGTACAACAAAACTATTGAACTCTTTTCTTGGTAAAGAGGCAAAACGTATTTTTTTGAGAGTAATAAAATGAAAGGATCATGCTGGAAGAAACCAAATACATATTTTTACTCTTTTTTTTTCCCCCATCAAAAAGGTGATAAAACGCAAGTAAAGAAGATTTTGAAAGAATTAAAAAGACAAAATTCCCTGTAATTCCCTCACCTCAACCCCCATAATGTGACATCTTTTAGTCCCTGCCCTGCATTTGATTCTTAAGTTCCAAATGACAGTATGTTAGCGTTACCTGAAATTTGTGTGAGAAGCTCTCTTACTAATGAAGATGCATGAGAGGAAAATACACTTTCCTTAGATTTAAAATCATAAATATTTGGGGACTTCCCTGGAGGTCCAGTGGTTAAGACTCCACCTTCCATTGCAGGGGGCGGAGTTTGACCCCTGGTTGGGGAACTGAGGTCCCATGGTCCTTGGGGGTGTGGCCAAAATTTTTTTTTTTAATTAATAAAATCATGAGTGTTTGGCCAACATAAACTTCGTATGGTAAATTTTGAAGGCTTTATTTAGGTTTAAAATCTATCAGAGAAATTTTATTAAGACAATAAAACAGATACTATGTATGAGATGAAAGTCACACATTATAGTATGATTTTAAATGTGTTCAATATTAGATATTTGGTCAGTGTTATTGAGTGGTAGGTAACTGACAACAAAATTGTTTTCAGATTAAAACTTCGTGAAAAGGATCAGTATGTAATATAATAGGAGACTTTGGATATTTTGTTATCTTTAGGAAAGAATTAGAGATTTGAAGAAAAATTTGAATTAGAGAGTTGAAAAATTTGAATTATATAATTTCTTTTTTAAATATAAATTTATTTATTTGAGTTGGAGGCTAATTATTTTACTGGAGCATCTTTGAAGACATATGAGATTTACTCTTCTAAGGGGACCGTCGACATTACTGACGTGATGATGCTTCTTGTTGCTTCCAAGTTGTGGGTTTGAAAACTGTTGGGAATTTGAGAGATGGCGTGGTCTTTCCTCCACCCACATCTCCCCTCTCTGTTGGGTAAACCAGGCTCTGGACTTTTCCCCTGATCATTTCTGAGCAGCTCGCCCTCCAGCCAGGGTTTCTCTCCTCTGTGGGCTCCTGGTCAGCCATGGGCTGCCTTGCTGGCACCTGCTATGTAATACCTCAGTTTTATTTTAACCTTTTTTTCCCGTTGATTCCCATCCTCACTGGCCTAGCTGAAGGTCTCAAGACCTAAAGGAAAGCGTTTCTCCCTTGAAGATTTCAGTATCTCTGCCTGATCAGTCTTCAGCACTGCCTTGCATTTCATCCCTCGCCTTTTCAAAACTTCTGCCATGACTTTGGATTCTGTTGCCTTGAGAAAAATCAGATCTGGAATCTGCAGTCCAACGGCAATTTAGAATTAACTGAAGGGGACTTCCCTGGTCGTCCAGAGGTTAAGAATCCACTTTGCAACGCCAAGGCCTTTGTTCCATCCCTGCTCAGGGAACCGAGATCCCACGTGTTGTGGGGTGGCTTGCCCTGTGGGCCTTAACTGCTGAGCCTGCATGCCCCGACTCAGAGCCCGGGAGCCGCAGCAGAAGGTCCTGCAGACTTGACAACGGTCCTGCGTGTTGCAGCTGATACCTGCTGCTGCTGCTGCTGCTGCTAAGTCGCTTCAGTCGTGTCCGACTCTGTGCGACCCCATAGACAGCAGCCCACCAGCTCCCCCGTCCCTGGGGTTCTCCAGGCAAGAACACTGGGGCGGGTTGCCATTTCCTTCTCCAATGCATGAAAGTGAAGAGTGAAAGTAAAGTCGTTCAGTCGTGTCTGACTCTTTGCGACCCCATGGACTGCAGTGCACCAGGCTCCTCCGTCCATGCGATTTTCCAGGCAAGAGTAATGGAGTGGCCACATACAAAAAAGTGAATGAACGAACATTACTCTTTCAAAGTAAATAAAATTTTCCTGAGAGACTCCCTGGTCCAGTGATGAAGACACTGCACTCCCAGAGCAGGGCCCGGGTTCCATTCCTGGTCGGGAAACTAAGATCCCGCCACCGCACAGCGCGACAGAAAAGGAGAAAAGAATAAAGACCTAAAAAGATACAGCTAATCCTAGTTTGAGAGGTTGAGATGAACACATCTCAACACATGGTCTGACACATCTGACCATACCCTGTGGAGTGATTTTCTTTCAATGTAATTTTACTTCTATCAAAGTAATGCATTTACTCAGTTTTAAAAGTGAAGTAGTTCTGCAGAGTTAGGATGAAAGACAAAAGTCCCTTTACCAGCCAGCCTGCTCTGGGTTCTCAATTCTCAGAAGCAACCAGTTTTAACCCTTCTGTTTCTCCTTATAATCAACTGTCTTAGGCTGCCAGTGACAGAGAACCAGATAACAGTGACCTAAACAAAATCGGGGCTTCCCTGATAGCTCAGTTGGTAAAGAATCTGCCTGCAATGCAGGAGACCCCGGTTTGATTCCTGGGTCTGGAAGATGGAGAAGGGATAGGCTACCCACTCTGGTACTCTTGGGCTTCCTTTGTGGTTCAGCTGGTAAAGAATCCACCTGCGATGTGGGAGACCTGGGTTCAGTCCCTGGGTTGGGAAGATGCCTTGGGGAAGGGAAAGGCTACCCACTCCAGTATTCTGGCCTGGAGAATTCCATGGACTGTATAGTCCATGGGTCGCAAAGAGTCTGACATGACTGAGCAAGTTTCACTTCACTTCAAACAAAATCAAGGTTGATTTGCCTTTCATGCGGCTTGTGAGCAGTCCAGGGCTGGTTTGACAGCCTCATTCCAAGAAGTCTTCAGGGACCTGCCCTTTCCTGCTCAGTCCACGGTCTGGTCTGAGGGTGACCCTCCTACCTACATTCCAGGCAGAGGGCGAAGGTGTTATTAAGTGGATGGGGGAAGAACCTTGGATGCTGATGGTGGGGGCTGTTGAGTCGCTAAGTCGTTTCCGACTCTTTGCAACCCCATGGACTGCCGCACACCAGGCTTCCCTGTCCCTCACTGTCTCCTGGTTTTTGCCCAAGTTCATGTCCATCGAGTCGGTGATGCCATCCAACCATCTCATCCTCTGTCATCCCCTTCTCCTCCTGCTCTCAATCTTTCCCAGCATCAGGGTCTTTTCCAGTGAGTCGGCTCTTCGAATCAGGTGGCCGAAGTATTGAAGCTTCAGCATCAGTCCTTCCAGTGAGTATTCAGGGTTGATTTTCTTTAGGATTGACTGGTTTGATCTTGCTGTCCAAGGGGCTCTCAAAAGTCTTCTTTAGCAACACAGTTTGGAAGCATCAGGTCTTTGGCGCTGATGAGTACTTATTTAGCAATTCCTGCCTCAAATTTCATGTGTCTCTGTAGCACGCTTACGCTGCTTTTTTCTGATTTTCCACTTTATATGCCATCTGTTAACTTCTCCTGTGGAAGAGAAGGCCATAGAACTTTAGATGTCTCCTCCCCTGCATTGCCGAGACACACACACCCTTCCTCCCTCTTTGTTTTTCCAAATCTGGCTATATAATAATTATTGTTTAAATTGATACTCAGTGTGTGTTATCATTGGGTAAACATCTTAACAGCTAAGCCACATACGATGCGGTTAATTCCCAGTCTACTAAGACAAGGAATTATTTTTGTGTTAATTGGGATGAATTATTTTTTCTCTCCCTTCGTGTGGATGCAAATGTCTAGTCATGAATTCACCGCAGGTTTTAACTAGAACTCCCCAGTGCAGGCAGCCACCTCAAGTGATCTCTGACTTTTCAGCCCTTGTAGAGCCTTGCATTTTCCTGTTCCACTTGAGGCTGTGTCTTCTCTAGGCCTGCTGCTTAGCTGCCATCCTGGGATTTCTCTTCATTCCTTATGGGAATTCTTTCTGTGCCTCTCCTCTGTTGAATGGGAATTCCGGGACCCCATGTCTTCTGTTCTGGTGGCTTCCCTGGAAAGAGTCCATCAGAAAGAAAGTTTTTTGAGAACTAAACTGTCTGAAGATGCCTTTTCTCCCTTTGTATTTGAATGGCAGTTTACCTGGGTATTGAATTCTAGGTTAAAAGTCATTTTCCCACAGAAGTTTGAAGGCCTGACTCAGATGTCTGCTGGCTGTTGTTACAAGGGGAGGCCTGAGACCATTGTGATCCCCATGCCTTGGTGAGATTTGTTCATCCCTAGTATTCCTTGGGGGTCTTTCTGGAGGCGGGGGCCACTTGGGTCCTTCAGCTCTCCAAAGCTTTCCTGTATTATTTCTCTATGAGCTCTGATTTCTTTATTCTAGCCTTTTTGATCACCTGTTATTCATATGTCAGATCTTCTGAGTTTTCTGTTAATTTCCTTTCTCCTACTGTTTTCTAGTTGTTGACCTTTTATCCTTTCTCTGGGCAAGAGCTTCGACTTTCTCTTCTAGTCCTTACATTACATTTTTATATCTGCCATCATCATATCTTTCATTTCTAAGTGTTTTTGTCCCTATATTCCTTTTTATAACATCTTGTTTTTGTTTCATGAAGGCAATCATCTTAAAAACCGTTTCTGTTTGTTGTTAAGTCGCTAGGTCGTGTCTGACTCTTTGCAGCCCCATGGACTGCAGCACGCCAGGCCTCCCTGTCCTTCAGTATCTCCCAGAGTTTGCTCAGACTCATGTCCATTGTATCAGTGATGCCATCCAACCTTCTCATCCTCTGTCGTCCCCTTCTCTTGTCCTCAGTCTTTCCCAGCATCAGGGTCTTTTCCAATGAGTCAGCTCTTGCATTGGGTGGCCAAAGTATTGGAGCTTCAGCTTCAGCAGCAGTCCTTACAGTGAATATTCAGGACTGATTTCCTTGGGGATTGACTGGTTTGATCTTGCTGTCCAAGGGACTCGCAAGAGTCTTCTTCAGCATGACAGTTCAAAAGCATCAATTCTTCGGTGCTCAGCTTTCTTTATAGTCCAACTCTCACATCCATATACGACTACTGGAAAAATCATAGCTTTAACTAGATGGACCTTTGTCGACAAAGCGATGTCTCTACTTTTTAATATGCTATCTAGGTTGGTCATAGCTATTCTTCCAAGGAGCAGGCATCTTTTAATTTTGTGGCTGCAGTCACCATCCACAGTGATTTTGGAGCCCAAGAAAATAGAGTCTGTTACTGTTTCCATCGTTTCCCCATCTGTTTGCCTTGAAGTGATGGGACCGGATGCCATGATCTTCATTTTTTTAACGTTGAGTTTTAAGTCAGCTTTTTCATTCTTTTACCTTCATCAAGAGGCTCCTTAGTTTCTCTTCCCTTTCTGCCATTAGAGTGGTGTCATCTGCATATCCGAGGACGTTGGTGTTTGTCCTGGCAGTCTTGATTCCAGCTTGTGATGCACCCAGCCCAGCGTTTCGCATGATGTGCTCTGCATGTGCACACACTTGAGTTATGCAGACATTTCCTTTCGTTTCCTGTGTTGTCTCTGTCTCTTCCGAGTCCTTCTTAGCCGGTTTCCTACTTTGGTCTTCGTCTTTGGTGTCAGAAGCTCTTCCGGTGCCTGGTGATTATTGGCTGTCTTCCACAGTTATGAGTGGGCTGATTGGAAACTCTCTGTGTGCATAAACCGTAACTGTGAGGCTCACCATTAGGAAATGGGATGGGGACCTGGCCCCATTTGAGGGGCCCTAGCAGAGTTGCTAGAGTAGTTCCTTCTCTGGGCCTGTTGGTTTCCCAGGACAGGGCTTCTGGGGTCCAGCCTAGATGGTGGTAAGTGTGATACAGGCCCAGCTGCCAGCATTCTGGGAAAGTGGGGCAAGCTGGGGTTGGGGGGGCAGTGGGTTGGGGATGGGAGATACCTGGAGTGTAACCTCTTCTGCAGACTTACAGCCCGTTCTGCGCTCTGTCGCTTACTGTTTGCATGTGTGTTACTCACTCAGCCCTGTCTGCACTGTACCCGTGATGCTCCTCTGTCCATGGAATTCTCCAGGTAAGAATACTGGAGTGGGTAGCCATTCCCTTCCCCAGGGGATCTTCCCCGTTCAGGAATCGAACCCATGTCTCCTGTGTCTCCTGAGTTGGCAGGTGGACTCTGCCACCTGGTGACGCTCATTTCTGTTTAGTCTGCAAGACCCTGCTGCTGCTGGTGATCCCTGTTTCTTATCCCTCCCTCCCAAGGCTGACTTTCACTTTTCTGTCTTTGCTGAATTCGATGCTGCTTGTCCATTTCCTCTGTGCAAAATCGTGTTGACTTTCTAGTCTACTGCCATCTTCTGTCCTAAGAAGTGCCCAGGCACTGCAGTGGTGAACAGAATTCCTGTTCTTTGGAGCCCATGTTATCCTTGAGGCTACGTCCCATTGTAACCCATGCTATCATTTTAGTAGGGCTTCCAGATGGTGCAGAGATACGGCTGTTCTATACACTAGAGGTAACTGAAAGGTACCCTGATTTTCATCTCTAAATGGAGTCAGGGTGTATAGTTACCATTTTAGTTTTTTTGGCCGGATCGTGTTTCTGTTATATGTACTCGTTTATTAGAAAGCTTCCCCTCTAAGTAGAAGGGAGAAATGCAGATAAGGGAGGGCAGCGTTTTTTTCTGGTAATTGCACAGCATTGGAAGAAAGAGAAAGGAGGATGGGTAAAACGATGTGAAGACAGGGGACTTGGATATTTTGAGAGCTGGAAAGTGGCTGGAGGGATGCTGGGGCGGCACCCTGGGTGGGCTGGGGGCGAGGCAGGAGTGGTGTCTGAATTGGCCCCTTGTGCCTCAGGGACCCTGTGTGTGAACTTGATCTTTCTTGAAGTGACACAGACTGGTTCTGTTTAACTCCAAGGCTTTTGGTACGGAGGAAGAAATCACTAATTTAAAACAAAGAATAGAGTAAGAAATGCTCTTGCCAGTCGTGATTTTCTAAAACCATAAATAAATGAAATCCAAAGGTAGACAGACCTCCCTTAACCATGACACCCAGACTGCATTTTAAGGCTGTGTTCTCTTGTGCTGTACCCCGTTCGTATGAAAGAATTCACTTGAAAACACTGGGTTACTCTCTTTGTTTAAAAATTTTAAATTAGGGGGCTAAATTAATTTTTTAACTTACTATTTTTAACTTGAAATAGCATTTGTATTGATTCTTTGTTGAGGAAGATGTCGATTTATAATTAATGGGTTTGCAGCAATTCTTAAATTTTGCAGCTCAGATTTGTTTCTTTTTTAACCCTAAGTATTTGAAATCAGATTGTTGAAACATCTTTAAGTATACTAACAAATCATCTTTCAGATGAATCTGGGAGAGTGCTGATGAAGTATTGCTTTCAGATACGTAGGATATATTGTCTAATTGGCAGCAGATTGGGAAAGTATTGAGAATGCTCTATGCCAGTTTCACCAATTAAGCTGTCAAGGGTAGCATTTATATTAGACTGTATTTGAACATAAAAAATGTTCTCAAAACATCAGGTATTATTGTGGTTTTATGTAATCAAAGTGATAAGCCTGGATAAATTTTCTTCTACAAATATATAATTTTTTTTAAAACAAGATTTGTGTTCATGAAGTTTTGATAATCCTTGTGAAATGATATGTTAAGAAGGTTACTGAACAGAAACCAGAAGTCTGTCGACAATTTGAAGCTTGAATTGAACTGCACAACTGGTTATTTTAGTGAAAAAGGAAGATTTCTCTGCCATTTACAGTTACCAGATGATTTCTTTCGTTTGTAACAGTTTTATTGAGATGTATAATCCACATGCAAATTACCTATTTAAATTGTAGAGTTCAGTAGTTTTAGTATTTCACAGAATTGGGCAGCTATCTCTGTTATTTATTTCCAAATAATTTCATCACCTTAAAAAGAAATCCTAAACCCTCTAGCTGTGACTCCTAACTCCTTTCCCTCCCCACCCCCAGGCAGCCGCACATCGTCTTCTTCTATATCCGCACATTCTGGCCATCTCCTACAGATGGAGTCACACGATACCTGGTGTTTTGTGATGGCATTCTTTTCACTTAGTGTAATGTTTTCAAGGGTATATCTGTGTTTCGTTCCTTTTTATTGCTGAATAATGTCCGTCATATGGCTCGTCTGCATTTTGTTTGCGCGTTCCTCGGTTGATGGGCGTTTGGGCTCTCTCTGCCTTGGAGCTGTTCTGAATAACGCTGCCGTGAACGTTAACGTGCGACATGTTTTCCTTCCCCTTGTGTGTGTGCCTGGAAGTGGAGTTGATAGGTCCTTTGGTAACACTATGCTTAGCGTTTTGAAGAACTGCCAGGTGGATTTCCATGACAGCTGTCCCAGTTTACATTCTCACCGGCAGCGGTGGGGTTCCAGCTTCTCCTTATCCTCACAGATGCTTGTCGTTATTTGTCTTTCTTACTCTAGCCATCCTGGTGTGTGTGTGAAGTGGTGTTAGAGTCGGACACGACTGAGCCACTGGACTGAACTGAAAGGCCAATGATGCTGAGTATCTTGTTTATTGTTTGGTTATTGGCCATTTGTGTATGTTCTTTGGAGAAATGTCTGTTCTGTTTCTTTGCTTATTTTTTAATTGTGTCGTCTGTCTGTTTTTCTGTTGTAAGGTATGTACCTACTGGATACAGATCCTACATCAGACATGTGATTGGCAGATATTTTCTCCTTTAGGTTGTCATTTCACTTTCTTACAGGTTTCCTCTGAGTCCCAAGTTACTAATTTTGATGAAATCCAATTTAACTTTTGTTGCATCTGGTGTCATGTCTAAGAATCCGTTGCTAAATCCAAGGTCACAAGGATTTTATACCTGTGTTTTCTTCTAAGAATTTCATAGTTTTTATAGTTTAGCTTTCACATTTAAGTGTTTGATCTGTTTCGATTTTTTTTTTTTTAGAAATAAGGTGTGAAATGGGAAGTTACAATTCATTCTTTTTCATGTAGCTGTCCTGATCTCCCAGCAGCATTTGTTGAAGAGACTTTTTTTTTCCCCCATTGAATAGTCTTGACCCCCTTGACCATAAATGTGTGGTCTTATTTCTGGGCTCTTAGTTCTGTTCTGTTGATGTATATTCCTGTCTTTGTACAATATACTACCACACTCTCGTGATTACTGTTGCTTTCTGCTGAGTGTTGAAATCAGGGAGTTTGAGTTCTCCAACTTTGTTCTTTTCGAAGAGTGTTTCGCTATTCTGGGTTCCTTGACTTTCCATGTGCATTTTAGGATCAGTGTGTCAGTTTCTATAAGGAAGACATCTGGCATTAGGGATCACGTTGAATCTCTAGATCACTTTGGGGAGTATTGCCATCTTACAGTATTAGCTTTTCCTATGCATGAACATGATATGACTTTCCACTTATTTAGATCTCCAAATTGAAGTGTGTGTATATATATATTTTGTAGTTTTCAGAGTTTAACTTTTTTTTACTTTTTTATTGTGGTAAAATATATATGATACAAAATTTGCCATTTTAGCTTTTTAAGTGTTCACTTAGTTGCATTAATTTCATTCCCAATGCAAAATGTAAGATTTGTACTTCTTTTGTTAAATTATTCCCTAATGTCTTTTTAAAAATTCTATTATAAGTGGAATTGTTTTCTTAATTGCATTTTTGGATTGTTTGTTACAAGTACAATTTTTTAATAGCGATTTTGTATACTGCAAAAATGTTTAAATTTTTTTATTAGTTCTAATGGTTTTTTAAAGTGGATTTCTTAGGATTTTTATATACAAATTCGTGTCACCTGTGAATAGAGGTTGTTTTAGTCCTTCCTGTCCAGTTTGGGTGCCTTTTGCTAATTTTTGTTGCCTATTTGTCCTGACTAAAACCTGTAGGACAGTGTGGAATAGGAGTGGCAAGCATGAGCACTCTTACTCCTAGTCTTAGGGAGAAAGCATCTCAAGTCTTGCACCATTAAGTAGGCTGCTGTCTGTGTTTGATGAAAGTCCGCTGTGAAGCCAGCTGGGCTTTCTTTGTGATTAGCCTTTGGATTACTAATTCAGTCTCTGTACTTTTAGATCTGGTCACATTTTCTGTTTCTTCTTGAGTCAGTCTGATAGGTTCTGTCTTTTTAGGAATTTGTTCATTTCGTTCAGGTTAGTTTATTGGCATACAGTTGTTGGTAGTATTTCTTAACCCTTTTATTTCTGTAAGATCTACAGTAATGTCCCTCTTTCAGTTTTAGACATTTGAGTCTCTTTTTTATTTTTTAAAAATGATTAAAATGGCAACTTTTATGTTATATATTTTTTACCCTAACAACAAAGTAATTGCAAGTAAAAGTAATTGAAATCCATCCATGTTATTGAGTGTAAGTAACAATAGCTAGTTCTTTTCTGGTTGCTGTATTCCACTGAATTCCTTCCCCACAGTTTATCCATTCATTCAGTGTACATCTCAGCTATCCAGCTTGGGGCTATTAATGAAGAGTGATACTACCAGAAATTGTTTTGGCTTTTAAAATTCTCCAGAGAGAATGAATGATTTTTCTAAATCCAACGCGTTTCCCTTAATGTTGAATTCTGTTGTAGTTTGTGGAGGGTGGTCACAGGTGGTCCAAGTCACAGTTCTTTGTCATTTAGAATTGTCCTTTATACCAAGTATTAAAATGTCAGCACCTGTATCACAGAAATTGTATTTGGCCAGTGCAATTTTTATTTTAAGTAGTGTTAAAATTATAGAAAATAACGTATGCTCATGATTTTAGTGAATTCAAGCAGCATAGAAGGGTATGTCACAGAGTAAAAAGTCGCCTTCCCTCTAGTTGTGTTATAATTTTTTTAACTTCTTTTTAGATTTTAGAGCATAATCTAGAATTTCCATTAAAATTGAATGTTGACTTGAAAGGTTTTTTTTAACATCAAAATGTTTATATTAAAATTTTTAATAAGAAATTAATGTTGGAATACGGCTTCCCTTGTGGCTCAGCTGGTAAAGAATCCACCTGCGGTGTGGGAGACCTGGGTTTGATCCCTGGGTCGGGAAGATCCCCTGGAGAAGGGAAGGGCTACCCACTCCAGTATTCTGGCCTGGAGAATTCCATGGACTGTATAGAGTTCATGGGGTGGCAAAGAGTCGGACACGACTGAGCTACTTTCACTTTCACTTCACTTTCATCAATTTTATGTTGTCAGAGTTTCTAACATTTATGGTATGCTGTGACTTAGAGAAGTCTTTTTTGTTTTGTCTAAGTTGGTTGTACGATTTGGAAACTAATAAATAGAATTTAAAATAGTTATAGGTATGTAATTGTTATCCACTGTAAAACCCAGCTGTGTGACTGGACCCAGAGAGAGGCACCCGTCCTGTGTCTTGAGCAGCAGAGTCATCAAGGTGCTGGTGTTGAAGAGTCCCTGGACTTGCTTCCTAACTTCCTTTGCTGCTTCTGGGTCATACGCAGATGTCTCTGTTTCTTATGCTCATGTCACTTTCTTGGATTCTTTCATTTTGATGATTGGCTAGAGTCTTTTCCTGGTGGACTAATGCTGAGTTGCTTCAGTCGTGTCCGACTCTTTGTGACCCCATGGACCGTAGCATGCCAGGCTCCTCTGACCGTGGGATTCTCCAGGCAAGAATACTGGAGTGGGTTGCCATTTCCTCCTCCAGGGGACCTTCCCCACCCAGAATCCCCACCCACAGTCTCTCAGTTCTCCTGCATTAGCAGGCGGATTCTTCACCACTAGTGCCACCTGGGAAGCCTTTCATGGTTGGGGGGCGGGGATATGTATATGTTATACATACACACATAAGTGTGTATAGCATTTCCTCCCATGTAGGATCAAGGGTGGTAATCTTTCCAAGTTATTGCATTTCTAAAAATGTCTTCCCTTACCCTCATTTTAGTGGTGTGTGTTTGACTGAGAATGGAACTCTGGGGTCAGAATGTCTCCCTCTTGGAGAAGATACTGCTCTATGATTGTGGTGAGGTGCAGCGTGGTAGGAGGCTAGAATCTGTCCTCTTTCTGAGAATATTAATCAGATTTTTCTTTTTGGCTGCACTGGGTCTTTGTCGCTGCAGGCAGGCTCGCTCTCGTGGTGGTGGGTGGGGGCTGCTCTTGGGTTGTTGAGCGTGGGTTCTGGGCGCACGGGCTTCAGTAGTTGTGCATGGGCTCCAGAGTGCAGGCTCAGTAATCACGGCACATGGGTTTAGTTGCTCCACAGCATGTGCAGTCTTCCCAGACCAGGGATTGAGCTCATGTCCCCTGCATTGACAGGCATAGTCTTAGCCACTGGACCACCAGGGAAGTCCGTTAATTAGAATTTTTTTAAAGTTTTCTTCTTCCCGATTTATCTGTTTTCTCTGGAGTCAGTTCTTGGTTCACCTTGGAACTTTTCCTCTTAATGATTTTCCTGGTCTTTTTGTCATGCAGTATTTAGAAATCTTCCCTAAAAATAATATAGAATTACTAGTTGTCCCTGTTTGAGGGGTGATGTTTTTGAGTTCTAGATCCTTAGTCCTTCAGGTTTGATAGTTTTTCTTCTCTGATAGCATTTTTGTAACAACTGTAGTTTGTGATATAGATAAAACTTCATTTCATAAGAATTTAAAAAAAATTCATGCCATTCTTAATATCTATTTCACAGTACCACACGTGTATCTTATGGCTTATTTTTTTCCCTACTACAGTTATTATTTTGGATTGTATTGTAAGTTTAATGATGCTTAAAATATTACATTTATTATCTGAGAAAAATATCTGGCAATAAAATGAATTTTAAATCTTTTTTAAAATGAAGTTTGGAGTGGAAAAATTTAACTGTTTCCCCCACTTTCCCCATAGCATTCTCATTTCTCCACAGTGAAGGGGATCCTTAGGTAAACATTTATCAGTCAGAGCATCACCTGGTCCTTCTGGAAGTGGAGTCTAGAGTACTCAGTGCTGTACTAGCATCAGTCAGATCAGGGGAGAGATCTGTTACACCGAATACTGAAGCTGTTAGTCATGGCAGCTTTTCAGAGTTCGTATGAAATGTTTACCAGCTCATAAAACTGTTTTATGACCCAGAAGGAATTCCAGCAATAAAGCAAATGAACTCATAACAAATAACCTGGGCATGTAGTTGATTTTCATGCTCAGATACGCTTGTTGTGTGATTTGTGACAAGAGAAGAGCTCTGGTGATTTGGATTCATTCTGTTTGGAATTCAATTGGTTTGAGTATTTGTAAAAGGAAACTTAATTTTTCAAAAACTTCTAACCTAATATCCCTTGTCATGCCTTCAATTGTCCTCCATTTAGATATGAAATAGTCAAGGACACCATGTTTGAAAACGTCATTGTTCTGTTTTGGAGGGGCTTGAATTTTTCATATATTGATACTGTTTTTATATTTAGTGTTAATAAAAGTGATAGGTATTGATTATAATTCCATTTAACATTTTTATTATAGGGGCTTCCCTGGTGGTGCAGTGGATAAGAATCCACCCACCAATGCAGGAGCCACGGGTTCTGTCCCTGGTTCGGGAAGATCGCACCCGCCCTGGGGCAGCTTAGCCCATGTGACGCAGCTGTTGAGCATGTGCTGTAGAACCGCTGCTCTGTGGCAGAAGCCACCACCACGAGAAGCCTGTGCGCCGCCATGAAGAGGAGCCCCCGCTCACCGCAACTAGAGAAAGCCTTGCACAGCGACAAACAGCCAGTGCAACCAAAAAAAAAAAAATTATTATAGGAATCTTGAACGTGTTAAAAAGTAGAAATAGTTGACTAATGAACCCCTTGTTTCAGTCACTCCCTTCAACAGTTAAGTCACCCCCGTCTTCATTTTGATACCTTTTTCCCCAAAAAAGAGTGATTTGGAGGCAAATCCTAGACATCTGTCATCTCATTTGTAAATATTGCCCTGTATGTCTCAGGAAGATTAAGGCCTTAGCCATATAAACATAGCATATAACATAAAACCATAGTAGTATCATGTCACTGAAAAAATGACCATAATTCCTCAGTACCATCAAATACACAGTCAGGGTTTAAATTTCTCCTTTTTTGCTGCTGTTTTCAGTTAATTTGTTCTGTAGCAGCCAAAACAAAGTTACTTATGGCGTTTGGATTGCCCACCTCCCGGTTCTCCTTTAACCTATAGGCTCCCTCTCTGTCTTCTCCCCAGTTGCAGTTTATTTGTTGAAGCAACCAGACCACTTGTCTTGTTCTGCTCCTTCCGTTTGAATTTATTTCTAGCTGGACAAATTTGGCTTTTGACAAATCATTTCTATACTATTGGCCTTGTATATTTTGTGGGAAATAGAGCTATTAGGGGACCAAACTGATATAAAAAATTAGATACTTCTTACTTCGTTTGAAATTCCCCTTTTGTGAGGAGTATTGCAGTCAGTACCTGACTTGGCCTAAGATCCTGAGTGTGAGCTGGGTGCCCGAGGGTGCTGTGCCAGAGGTCAGTGGTTGGCATTCTGGGTGGTGATGCAGGGGCTTGGTGGGGGCTGGGGCAGTTATTGCCTCCCTTCCCCTCAGTTCCTATGGAGATGTGGAGGCACCAATTTGACAGTGGGCACCTGCCTCTCTCTGGAGCCCACGTGTCTGATTTGCCCCTCCTGTCCCCTTGCCCCTCTCCCCCAATGAACACTGTGTGACTATTTGAAGAGTTGATTAATGTCTAGCTGGTATCCTTCCCCTTTCTCCACACTTCATATTGGATTGTTGCTAGAAATTTCTTAGAACTTTATGTTCTAACATTCCCTAATATGTTCCTGTTAGAGGAATTAGCCTAGCCTCTTTTTTGTATTCTGTACTTGATAGCTTTCCTTTGGTTTTTGTTAGCACTTACTGGTGTTTTGTTCTTAGTTTTAATACTGCAAGTTGAATTGGAGGGTGCCAGGGTCTGACATTTCCTGTGCTGGTTCCTTCCTGTGCCGTATGCTCTCACTTCCTGTACCGAATGCTCCCACTTCCTGTGCCAGATGCCCCGCTTCCTGTGGTGGGTCCCCCCCCCCCCCACTTCCTGTGCCAGATGCCCCGCTTCCTTGGTGGGTTCCCCCACTTCCTGTGTCTGTCAGATGCCCTGCTTCCTATGGTGGGGTCCCCCCACTTCCTGTGCCAGATGCCTCACATCCTGTGGTGGGTCCCCCCACTTCCTGTGTCAGATGCCCTCACTTCCTGTGTCAGATGCCTCCGCTTCCTGTGGTGGGTTCTCGCACTTCCTGTGGTGGGTCCCCCCGCTTCCTATGTCAGATGCCCCTGCTTCCTGTGGCGGGTGCCCCCGCTTCCTGTGGCGGGTCCCCCGCTTCCTGGGTCAGATGCCCCGCTTCCTGTGGCGGGTCCCCCCGCTTCTGTGCCAGGTGCGCCCCGCTCCTTTTCTGGGCCGGACGGTGGGTAGGCCTGGCTCTGTCACCAGCTCCCTTCAGCTTCCTCCGTCTGGAGGAGGAGAGGCCTCGCTGGGGTGAGCTGGTCCCAGGGGAAGATGGAGTTTTGTTGGGTGGCGGGGCTGATTGTAAGGTGCCGAAGAGGTTCGTGGAGGTGCGGGCTGGGAGCCGGGAACCCTGAGGCAGGGAAGGTGGGTCAGGGCCGGCGGAGGGGTGAGAGCCGTCCTCAGAGGGTGGCAGCCACTTGGGGAGGGAAGGAGGTGTAGACAGGCCTGGCCTGGAAGTCACCGCCTGCCCCAGGCCAGCGCCAGGTCATGCCACCGGGCAGGCCCTCCCTGAGGGGCACCGGGGCTACGGGAGAGGAGGGGCAGCGCACACCCCCTTGCCCGATCCGACGCCCCTCTGCCGGCTCTGTCTCGCCGCCTGCCCTCTCACGCCAGTGTGGCTCCTCTCCTCGGGCCTGCACCTGGGGCGCCCTCTTTGCCCGTCTTCACTGGGGTTCTGGAGGGCCGCGTGGGGTGCAGGGAGACCGGAGCCCAGCCGGAGGCGGCGGTGGACGGGGCTCGGGGTCCCTCAGTGCCGCTTGCGCACCCCGCCGCTCAGCATCCTGTGTCGGTCGGTGCTCTGTTCCCCGACCCGCTGCAGCGGTCTAGGGCCTCTGGGTGTGCGGGGGCTCGTCCCACAGGGAAGTCACCGTGACTCAGGCTCTCCTCTTACACTGGGGCTCGCACGGGCAGGGTCAAGATGGGACGAGTCCACGAGGCGGGTTGGGAGGTTGAGCGTGTCATCTGCACTGGAGGGAGTGACACCTCCCCATGGGGGCTGGGATGGTGTCCTGAGACCAAGCCGCAGCGTGAGAAGTGAGAGGTGTGGTGTCGCTTCCCGGGTCCTTCCTGTTAAGAAACGCCCACGCTGCCCTTTCTTACAGATGCTTGTTCAGCTTGGGTGATCGGCAGGGAGCTCTGAGAGACACCTTGGACTCATAGCATCAGATATTTTTTTAATACAAAACCGGTCTTACATAGAACGTAACAGTTGTTTGCTGGAGACACTTTGGGATTAACATTGTGACTTCTCAGTTTTTAAAATACCTTTTTAAGGTTTTGGCTTTTTAATCTGACTTCCAAAAAAGTGGTTCCTACTTGTCCGTGTCTGACAGTGATGCTGTAGCCTGCAGTGCATCCAGGTGTTTCTTTTTCTTTAATCCAGCTGTGAAAAGTCAATAGGCCGGACAGACACTGTGCTCTGGAAATAGTAGGAGAGCCAGGCAGCTTCCTGCTGAGAACATTCAGGAGAAGAACTAAGTAGGAGTGTGTGTGTGCAAAGTCAGTTCACTCAGAATCACCAGACATCCTGGGAAATTGTGATTCAAAACAACAACAAAAAATCCAATAACACTTGTAATATAAACCTTTCATTTTTACTGAAGGATTAAGAAGGCTGTTTTTTGATTGGTTCTTAGAACATGCAAATGTAGGCTCCACAAAGCTAAGTGTTCTTTTTTTGAAATGTTAAACATGTGCCAACCTATCAGTAAAATTCTGTTGATTTATGGGAAGCTTTTGTCATTTGCTAATTTTCAGTGTGTCTCATCTCTGGCTGTCTAGTGGGAAGATGACCAGCTTACCAATGGCTGGATAAAACCAGAGTGACTGTCTTATGTACAAAACAGCTTTTTTCCTGCTTACTAACTCACTTATTTTGTGATGGTGAGCTAAAGATAAAAGACAAAGGAAGACATTTACTCTCTTTCTCTACTTTGTGGCTTGATGATTTTCCTTTGTGTTTCATTCTCTTTATGCTGACATTTTATTAAAAAAATATCAAGCAGGGGACTTGTTTGCCTATTTTTTTTTAAAGTGCCTCAGAAAGGCATAGGTTCCGTCGGGTAATTCAGTGCAGGTAGTGTGGCATCCGGTCGAGGACACATGTAATGTTGATGTTCAAATAAACAGCGTTGAACACGAGTGTAGCTATTTTTGTCACATCTAAAATACAACTTCTCCTTAAGCTTCTTTTAAAAAAAACGAAAGTACACAACTTGGTTCTTCTATACATTCATGAGCATTTTGGAAATGCACGGTTTCCATCTTAACCTTGCAGGGCAAGGGTGTGAAACTGCCTTGAGTACCCAGGAGCACCAGCCTGTGTGGGACTGAGGTGGGTGACAGCTGGTGAGAGGTCAAAGCTGCCGGGGCAGGCGGAGGGGCCAGCCGCTCCTCATTTCCCCCTTTTGGAAGAGAAGTGAGTGCGTTGCTCGGAGGGCCGCTTGCTGGGTTCTTCCTCTGGTTCAGAGGCAGTTGCCTTGAGAGTAGGTTAAGTACTGCAGTTGCTGGGCAAGTTACTGTTGCCGTTTTGAATGTTCTCGTTCTTCATGTCTGGCCACGGGGGCCTTCAGGCTACCGTATTTTTGTCTCCTGAGATGTCTGACATAGGATTCGGTTCTGGAGGATGCATATAATTTTTGGTAAAAACACTTCTTTTCCTTCCAGAGACATTTATTCCTTGTGTAAAAATATACAAAACTAAGTATGGTTAACAGCTTAAACGAATCTTGGATAAGAGAAGATTACCTGTGAAAAGATGTAACTTTTTTTTTTAAACACCACAGTACTCCTTGTATATCAACCATCCAACTCAGAGACTTTGTCAGGTTGGACTTGGATCATTTAGTATTCAGCTCTGTACAATTGTTATGGACACTGATGTTGTTTAGGTGCAGAAGGTTTAGGAGCTTAAATAACATGTCCTGTTGGTCTCAGGACGTGTGCTAGAAATTTTTTTTCTAGAACCGTGACATAAATTTGTTTTCCTGTTGTTTTCAGTTGTATGAGTTTAAGAGTAAATAACACTCCCATTAACCAAGAATTCTACACACTTGCGCCCAGACAGGAGCGTCCACGCCATACGCACAGATCACCAGTACAGAGTATAAGGACGGTTACACAGTGGTGTTGGGAAAGCCTTCTTGGAGGCAGTAGATTCTGCTTTATTCAGCCGGGGTCAGCGCTCAGAGGCTCTTCCTCAGGGCTGGGCAGGGAGTGGCCCTTAGTGGGGAGCGGCAGGCAGTGCCGTGGGGCCGGGCGGGGCTCGATGCAGCGAGGCAGGCAGGGCCCAGGACAGCTGCCTGGGTGTGGGCTCACACTGGGAGGAGAGTCGAGGTGGGGGGCACAGTGAGTCTTCTCTGGTGAGCCTGCGATCACAGGCGTATGGTGACCCGCGTCTGGAGACACTGAGCTCATGGTCTCCGTCCACGGCTCTTGTAATTCTCCTGATAATCCTCAGTCCTGCATTATCCCTAATTGGCCATTGAGGAAGCCGGGGCTCGGATCACGCGTCCCGCAACACCAGCGGGGCAGCTAAGTCTTAGCTCAAGCGCATGCTGTCAGTCACTGTCTGCTTCATCTCAGTAATTTTTTTTTTTTGGCTGCACTGGGTCTCCGTTGCAGTGCACAAGCTCTCTGGCTGCGGCAGGCAGTGGCTCAGTTTCCCCTCGGCATGTGGGATCTTAGTTGTGCAACCCAGGACTAAACCCTCGTCCCCTGCACTGGAAGGTAGATCCTTAACTAGGGAGATACCAGTAGTTTCCTTAAATATCCCTAATACCTTTTGAATAAATGAATGAATGAGTCAGGGACCCACTCAGGCTCTGCTGTGCCCTCTTCACCCCTCAGTATACGACTCTTCCCCAGAGTGGGGGCCACTGTGTGATCTGCATCACACGGTAGTTAATGCCTGGGTTTTTTTTCAAGTTTATTTTCTTCATGTGTATACAATTTGGTGATTTTTTCTTTCTTTTTTTGTATATTCACAGAGTTGTACAACCACCACCACTGCCTAATTCTAGAACATTTTCATCACCCTGCAGAGAAACGCTATTTCCATTAGTAGTCCCTCCCCATCCCCCTTCCCCTGGCCCTTGGCAGCTAGTGGTCTACTTTCTGTCTTCATGGGTTTACCTGTTCCGGGCATTTCATATAAATGGAATCATAAAACGTGGTTTTTGAAACTGGCTTCTTTCACTTAGCATAACGTTTGTAGGAGTCATCAATGTTGTACCGTATACCAACATTTCTTTTTTATGGCTTATTAATATTCCATTGTATGGATAGACCACATTTATCCAATTAAAGGAACAGAAAAGAAGTTTTCCTCATAACATGATAAAGAGGCACAAGCTTTCAGTTACAAAATAAATGAGTCACAGGTATGAAATGACCAGTATGGGGAATATAGTCAGTAGTTATGTGTAATTGTGTATCCTGAGCCAGAAGGCAATGGCACCCCACTCCAGTATTCTTGCCTGGAAAATCCATGGATGGAGGAGCCTGGTAGACTTCACTTTCACTTTTCACTTTCATCCATTGGAGAAGTAAATGGCAACCCACTCCAGTGTTCTTGCCTGGAGAATCCCAGGGACAGGGAAGCCTGGTGGGCTGCCGTCTATGGGGTCGCACAGAGTCGAACACGACTGAAGCGACTTAGCAGCAGCATGTATCCTAAGAGTTCTCATCACAGGGAAAAATACATTTTAAAAAATTTGTTTAATGTCCTGTCTATATGAGGTGATTGTTGTTACTCAGCTGTTAAGTCATGTCCGACTCTTTTCGAACTCCTAGACTGCAGCATGCCAGGCTCCTCTCTCCTCTACTGTTTCCTGTAGTTTGCTCAGATTCATGTCCTTGAATTGGTGATGCCATCCAACCATCTCATCCTCTGTCATTCCCTTCTCCTGCCTTCAATCTTTCCCAGCGTCAGGATCTTCTCCAGTGACTCAGTTCATTGCATCAGGTGGCCAAAGTACTGGAGCTTCAGCTTCAGCATCAGTCCTTCCAATGAATATTCAGGACTGATTTCCTTTAGGATTGACTGGTTTGATCTCCTTTCAGTGCACGGGACTCTCAGGAGTCTGCTCCAACACCGCAGTTCAGAAGCATCAATTCTTCCACACTCAGCCTTCTTTTTGGTCCAACTCTCACATCCATACATAACTATTGGAAAAAAAACATAGCTTTAAGGACCTTTGTCAGCAAAGTGATGTCTCTGCGGTTTAACACACTGTCTAGGTTTATCATAACTTTCCTTCCAAGGAGCAAGTGTCTTTTAATTTCATGGCTGCAGTCACCATCTGCAGTGATTTTGGAGCCCAGGGAAATAAAGTCTGTCACTGAGATGTCCATGAGATGATGAATATTTACTAAACCTGTTACAGTCATCATTTCACAGTGTATGTAAGCCAGATCATTACGCTCTGCACCTTAAACTTGAAAAGATTAAAAAAAAAGGATTTAACTGTCTTAACATCTTGCATATATAATGTACAGCAATGTTAGTTATATTTATAATGTTGTCCATTGCACCAGAGTGCTTATTCGTCTTATGACTGGAAGCATACATTTTTAGTTTTGATGAAGCCTAATTAAAATTTTTAAATTTTCTCGCTTGTGCTCTCAAAACTTCATTGCCTAATGCAAGGTCACCACGGTTTGTAGCATTTTTTCCCTAAGAGGCTGATGGTTCTAGCTCTCACTCTTAGGTTTTTGGCCCACTCTTAGCATCTTAGCTGGTTTTCATCTTTGGTCTGAAGTAGGGGTACAGTTGTTTTCCTGCGAGTGGTTGTCCACTGTCCCTGCACCATTGGTTGAAGAGACTGTTCCTTCAACCCTTTGAGTTTTCTTGAAGTTGTGTCTGTTTTGAGCTTCATACAATGGAATAATGAGTACTTTGCGTCTGACATGTGTCTTCTTTAAAATCATAGTGCGTGCGTTAGTTTTGGCTGGGCTGGGTCTTCCTTGCTGCTCTCAGGCCTTCTCTGGTTGGAGCAGCGGGGCTGCTGCCCAGCGGCGGCCCCTGGGCTCCTTGCAGTGGCTTCTCCCCGTGGAGCACGGGCTCTCGGGTGTGCAGGCTTCAGTAGCTGCGGCGCCCGGGCTTAGAGCCCAGGCTCCGGAGTGGTGGCGCTGGCAGGTGCTCCGGGGCATGTGGGATCTTCCCACAGCAGGGATCAGACCCGCGTCTCCTGCGCTGACAGGCGGGCTCCCAGGGAGGCCCTGTGTCTGATCTCGTGCACGTCCCCCTCTGCCCTGGGGACAGATGCATCAGGGCTGTGTGCCACAGCGGGTCACTCTTTCTTCTTGATGAGAAGTATCCCACTGCAGGAATAGGATTATTATTGTTATCACAGATAATATTAATTATATTATTATTGTTGTATTATTATTATAGTAATATCCTGTTATCACAGATTATTCTCCATTCTCCTGTTAGTGGACATCTGCATTGCTTTCAGTTTTTGAAGGTTGTAAATAAAGCTGCTGTGGAAATTCTTGCAACTTTTTGGTAGATGTAACTAACTAGGTCATAGGGTATGTTAACTTAAGAGATACAGACACAAATGGGGGAATGGATGGGCAATAAATCAAATACTCTGTATAGAGGATAGTGAAAGAATTGTTTACTTGGATTACCAGTTTTCAAAGAATTTGAATGAGACTGTTTGCTTTCACCTAAGATGTTACTGGCTACCATTGACTGTTAGTTCCTCAGAAGCTTTACTAATCATGAAATTAGAACCAGCTATTGCTTTCCTGTGCAGAAAGAAAACCAGGCCTTTCTGAAATGCCAGCAATAGTACACAGAATTTTGATAAAATACTACCTACTCAATGATTAAGTTAAGAACAACAGCAAAAATAGTGGAGTTAATTTTTTCCTTTGATTTTTAAAATTGAAAAATTTTAATGTTTATGAAACATGAAGAGTCACTTATGTGAGAAATAAATAACAAGGGGGTAAAAATGCTGTATATTTATATGAACTTGGGCTTTGTGTTTTCAGGTGTTTTTTTTTTTTTCTATCAAAAGCAGATGATATCTATCCTGCAGGTTTTAGAGACTATTTTATGAAATTCCTGAAACATATGTAGATGTTCAGAAAGTGGTGATGATTTTATAAACTATTTGGGGTGCAAGAGAGAGTAAAAGACAAATTTAAAATATTAAGTCAAGATTTTATGTCCTTAGGTTTCTTAAATTGAACCATGCTGTAAGTTTGATGTAATCATAACGGAATGCCAGTGGATATTTCTGGTTGCTAAAAGTTCCCCCAAATGACTGATTACTGAAAATAAGTTGCCTTCTTTTCAATGTATCAATTGCTGGTGATTTGCAAACTTCTTATTTCACTCTTCCCATTCCTTCTTAGTTGCCCTTTCTTCCCCAGATACTATTTTTATCAATGTCCTCTGTTAAAGAGCAGTGTCTTCTAGGAATGTGCCAGCAAGGCTGGGAGTTGGGGGCCAGGAAGAGCGAGTGAGGACTCACTCTGGTACAGGGCTCTGGGGGCGGGAGCTTCTCCGTCCTCCTGTCTCAGTCCGGCGGGCTTTGTGAATCCGACGCAGCCTGGGAGGAAGAGCTGCAGACACCCCCTTCCTTGTCCTGCTCACGCCTCCTTCCTGCCTGTGGGTTCCCGCCCAGTTGGTCATTGCGTGGGAGGGCGGCGGGTCTGGCTTTGTGCTGGGAAAGGGTGAGGAATCAGGGATTTCTCTTCCTGCTCCGCAGAGCAGCTCAGCTCATTTCCGGATCCCTTTCCTGGTGACGGCCTCGCCCTCCAGGGGTGTCTCATCCTGGGCGTGGGCAGCGCCCTGACCAGGTGACCTGCAGGGCGTCTCCTGTCACCACGGGGTGCACGGGGTGCTGCCTTCTGTCTCCGTGGGTGTGTTGATAGCTCAGTCGTGGTTCCCACATGACTCTGCCACCCCGTGGACTGTAGCCCAGACTTCTCTGTCCATGGGACTTTTCCAGGGAAGAATACTGGAGTGGGTTGCCATTTTCTTCTCCAGGGAATCTTCCCTACCCAGAGATCGAACAGGAAAAACTGAAGAAAACCATTTTGTAAAATCACTCATTTCTCCCCAACGCTCTTGGGAGGGTGCCCGGGCGGGAGCCTGATGCAGGCTAGCAGGCCCATCTGGGCAGGGCACTGCCGCCAGGCCCTGGTGCTAGCCAGAGACGCATCCTGGGCCATTGAGTTCGTTTTAAAGAAATCGTTGTGTTCTGTGAGTTGCTGTGCTGGGAGCTTGAGACATTCATCTTTGTAACCTAGAGTCATGGTTTGTTGTAAACAGCCAAGCCAGTGAAAATGAACTTTTTGTTTACAACCTCTGATACGTCAGTAATACTCACCCCAGCCCCATGCTGGTGGGCTAGGTGGTCATTGTGATGCCAGCACGGGTTTGGAATAGACGGACTTGCCCCCCACTCCAAGATGAGTGGGGATGTGGCCTGAGGGATCTCAGGATCCCCACCAGGAACCGGACCCCCAGCCTTGGCAGTGAGAGCAGAGTCCTAACCGCCGGACTACAGGGAGGTCCCATCGTTTTTTAACAAAACATTTGGTGAAAATGAAGTCAGACATTTAAACTAGGCTCCCCTCCTCCCGTCTTTTTTCTTGAAAGCAGCAGGCTCTGTGGAGTTGTCTGTTCTGTGTCTTCACTCCCGCTTCCCCATTCGCAGACTCAGTCTAATCAGACCGCTGCCTTAGTCAGGGCCGCCCGTGGCCCTTAGTTCTCAGCCTCAGGTTGAAGTCCTGGCTTCCTGCGCCCGTGCAGGCCGCTCCCCCAGGCTCCCACCGCTTCCTTCTCTTCTCCCGTCCTCCTCCTCCCAGAGCTCCCTGGGCGCCGTCCTTGCCCTCCTTTGCCCCACTGACTCCTCGGGGCCTTGTCCAGGCTCCTGACCCTGATGCAGTCGGGTCCCAAGACCCCAGTTCCCACCCCTAGCCTGGTCTCCTCTCCAGAATCCAGACTCTTGTAGCGGCCACCTCGGAGCGCCTGCTGGACACAGCAGCCGCCGGCCCCGCCTCATCCGAGGCAGCTCCCTCCTCCTGCTTGCTTAGGCCACACCTTGGATAATTCTCCAGGCACACTTCCAGTCCAGCAGGAAATCCTGTCGGCTCCACCTTCAAAATACAACCAGGATCTGACTGTTGAGACCACTGTCACCCTGCGAGCCGTATGTGAATATCCCTGCCCCACTGCACTCCCATTTTCCCTGCCGTTTTTTTTTTTTTTAATCCGAAGGGTTTACAATTTTCTGTATCATCTACTTGTTCCTTACATATGTTTTCTTTTCTCTCTTATTCCGCTAAAATGTGAGCTTGATGACGTTAGGGGGTTTTGCTTGCTCACAGGTTGTATTCATGCTGCTTAGGGTCGTTCTCTGCAGATAGTGGGTGTGGCCCTCTGTGAAAATGCTGTTGTCTGTGCTGTGGTGATACAGGGACTACCACCTATCCAATAAGAACCCAAAGGGTTTTGTTTGTACGTCGCAAAATCAGAATCAGTTTAATAGATATTTATTAAGCGCCCACCTTCTTTTCCGTTATGGCTTGTCACAGGATGTTGAGCATAGTTGCCTGTGCTGTACAGGAGGACCTCGTTGTCTGTCCATCCTGTATGGAACAGTTTACATTTTCTGATCCCAAGCTCCCACTCCAGCCGTCTCCCAGCCCCTTCCCCCTTGGCAACCACAGTTATTCTGTTTCCCTGATTCTGTTAAATTATGAAAACTTTTTGAGTTAAATTCTGGAATGGGGTACATTAGAGGGTAACAAAACCTAAAGCTTTTCTCCATTTGTATCTGTCTCTCCAGTGTATCCCCCAAAGCCAGAAGGTGGCTTAGGTGGTCTCTTGGGGAAGATGACTAGAACTGATCCTCCTGACACGGCCCCAGCACTTTCTAAGCTTCTAGCTGGCACCTCGTTTTTCTTCCTTTGGATCATCTAAGACACAGAAGGGCGAGACAGCACTCCCCACCAGCCCCAGAAGCCTGACCCCAGGGCCCTGAGAAGACCCAGACCTGAGGGGCTGCGCTGGCTTTGGGTTCGAGAGGCTCTGGCGTGAGGGTGCAGATCTGCAGTCCTCTCGCTCGTGGGACGGGGTGAGGCTGCCAGGCTGTGGGGTGCTGGGCGCGGGGCTCCGGCCGTACCTGCCCAGGTCTGGCGCCCACTCAGGGCTGCCGTTCAGTGGCCACTCGGCTGCAGGCGCACTAGGAAAGGCTCTGAGTCGGTGGGTTCCTGTTTCACAGTCACGCTCTCTGTAGACGTCGCCCTCTTCTCTGCCCTCTACCTGTCTTACCAAAATGAGGTCAAACAGAACAGAAAGAGAGCTAAAGCTCTTACATCAGAAATTCTACTTCAGAAAAAAATACGAATCTCTTAAAAGGTTTTTGTCCCATTTTCCCCGGAAGCAGAAGGGCGACAGACCCGCTGTGCTCGTTCAGGCCTGTCTTCAGCACCTGCGTTTTCCGGTCACCGTACTGTAATTAATGGCGAGCCTTTGAGCAGGTCTGGGAAGCTGACAGCGGCTGAAAGCCCTGACCCAGGGGCCTATTGGTCTCTGCCTCAGGCAGAAATTTTACTTTCGTGGCCCTTTGTGTTTAGAAATAGGTTCATAAACTGAAGGAAAGTAAGTCACATGTGTGGAGATGCGAAGGTCATTACAGCAGTCAGAGGTTCTGCCACGCCTCCCATGAGTCACAGCTGCTCTGATGTGTCCAGGGAGAGTGAAAGAAAAGCTGATTAAAGTGGGGGGTCAGCGACAGCTAGTTCCCTGGGGGCAGGGGAGGCGGAAGGGCGGCTGTCCGGTGGTCTGGACCTTGCAGGTGAAGCTGCAGGTAGCAGCTCCAGGCGCCTCTGCTCCAGGGCAGCCCTGCTGGGTGAGGCGTGCCTGTGAGTCACGTCACACCCTCTCCTGGGTGAGAGACCATCCTCCAGGGCTGTGAAGGGCCCTCTTGGAGTACCTGGTTTACAGGGCTGCTCAGTGGCAGTTACTGGGTGCTACCCAGGAGTCTTCTACATGCAGCCTGCCTGGCAGAGCTTGTTGGTAGTGAGTGTACCTTCTTGGTTGGTAATACAGCTGGATTCTAGGATAATTTAGGCAGTGGTTTCATTTGTTCATTTGCTGGTTGTAGTTCTTCAGTCACTAAGCCATGTCCAACTGTTTATGACCCCGTGGACTACAGCACGCAGGCTCCTCTGTCCTTCAGTGTCTCCTGGAGCTTGCTCAAACTCATGTCCATCGAGTCGGTGATACCATCCAACCATCTCATCCTCTGTTGCCCTCTTCTCCTTTTGCCTTCAGTCTTTGTCAGCATCAGGGTCTTTTCCAATGAGTCGGCTCTTGGCATCGGGTGGCCAAAGGATTGGAGCTTCAGCTTCAGTTCTCCCAGTTGAATATTCAGGATTGATTTCCTTTAGGATTGGCTGGTTTGATCCCCTTGAAGTCCAAGGGACCTGTTGGTAAATATGACATATAAACAAAAACAAAAAGAGACGTGTCACCCAGCAGTAATGACAGAGCTCCCGAGTAGTGAGGACGTACCATGTGCTGGCCCAGTGCTGAAAGCTTTTGGGTTGATCGGGTCTCACGCTCCTGTAACTCCTTGGATGCGCACTCTCACTCTCAGTCCGCAGGGGAGGAGACGAGCTCAGGGATGCCTTGTGAGTGTGCCGGGCTCCTGCAGCAGCCTGTGCTGTTGGGGCTTCACCTCTGGACCCACAGTGGTTGTAGTCGGCCTGGCCACACGGGTGTGCCTTCTACTGAGTGACGGGAGAGTGATCTTCAGCGAGCTTCCCCCTCCCCCGCCAGTTGGTTACCGGCTATACATTCTGTAGTCCTGAATTTTCTTTTTCTTAAATTTAGCAGGTAGGTGGCCAGGATGACTGTGGCTCAGGTGGAAGGGCCTGGATGTGCACGGTCTGCCTGGTCCACCCATCGAAGCATCGTGCAGTCGTCTCTTGTTCTCAGGTCACATTTTTGCAACATGTGCACAAGTGTTCCTTGCTCATCAAAAATTAGGTTTCTGTGCAGGACCTCCATTAGTACCTGTTCTTGGTGACGACGAGAAATTCTAGGACAATTTTTATGTTTCGGAAAAAAAGGCAGAAAGTGAAAATACTGACGAGTGTTTATGTTGCAGAGCACCGTTTATAGAGGCAGCACCCCCAGCAGAGAGAGGGCCCCGCCAGGCTCCCTCCCCAGGAGCCCCCCCAGCTCTGCAGTGTCTGAGTGTCTCTACGTCGTCTCTGTGGATCAGTTAGCAGACGTGTCCTGAGGCGATTGCATCTCGGCTTAGGAAGGATTTCCATTCCCTTCTCCTAGGGGATCTTCCCCCAGGGATTGAACCCCGGTGTCCTGCATGGCAGGCCAATAGCTTACCATCTGAGCCACCAGGGAAGCCCCAGGGAAGATGTCCTGGGAGCACTCTATTTTGGGTAGCAGGGAACCCGTGTGTGACTGTTGGCTTTTTCATAACGTGGCATTGTACACTGGGATTTTTTTTTTTTTTTAACAGAACATATATTTGTATTCACATCCTCGAGGGATCTGGCTTTAGAAAAGAGATGTGTTGTGAAGGTCACTCACTTTACACGGGTCTTTGCTTTGACAAAGGAATCCCAAAGGACAGGGCCGCGGCTGCTCGTGGAGAAGACTTCACAGTCTCAGAGTTGCTGCCTCCTTGACTGGGAGCTGCAGGCAGGAAGGCAAGCAGTTCTGAGTGATGCCCGTCAGTGAGGCAGCAGATTTTTATTGCAGTGATGTCAAAGCAAGAGCGACCACGTGAAGAGGAATTGAGGAAGGCAGTCCGTCAACTCTGGAGTGGAGGCAGAGATGCAGGGTCATGTGACTGACCCCAGGGTTGGTCTGGGAAGGCTCGCCTCCTTCACATAGCATAGCATAACATAACATAACAGCAGGCTGTTGGAATGAGATTTTTCCTGGTTTTCTGTTGACTCACTGCGGCCTCCCCACCCCTGCCTCTCAGATTTTCACAGACTTAGTCGGAACCTTACTTGTCTTCTGAGTCAGAGCATTAAAGGACTTCCTTCTCAGTCCTTTAGAATCTTATACTGCTTTAGGTTAAAATTAATGTTTCTTCACTTCACAGTATTGTAGTCCCTGATTTTCAGCTTATCTGAAGAGTTCATGGTTGGAGAATTTTTATTTGGGAGTTAACAGGGCTTCTTGGAAGCTTCCACTTTCTCGGCTTCTTATGAAGTATAGCATTCTGTCATTTAACCAAAGATCATCGTTGCTACAACAAGTAAGTAAAGTCCATTTAATGTAACGTAAGCACATTTTCCACGAACTCTGGGACAGGTGTGACTCCCATTGGGGTGTCGGATCTGCGCTGTGGGGACAGACTTCACCCCGTCTTGGAAGCGTGAGCTCCCTGAAGCCAGTGCTGGGGAGAGTGCTTGCTTCCTGCCCGGCTAGGTCAGGGCCCGGCCAGGGGAGCCCTGCCCTGGACGCACAGTGGGGCTGAGGTCACGCCTTGCCCTTCACAGTCCTCTGGTGGCCACACTCTTGGGTCCTCGGGGTGCTGTCCCGCCGCCCCCCACGTGGGATGCCCATCACTGCACCTCTTGAGTGGTGGGGGTGGGGGGCCTCCCCAGGATAGGGGCTGACTGTTCGCAGAGGAAGCAGAGCCGCCCCTCGCATCCTCTGCGTGTTCCTGGCCCTTGGGCTCGGGGTTCCTCCCTGGTACATGTACTGTTTGGACTGGGTGATCTGAAAGGCCAGTTCCCCGGATGTGAGTGCCGCGGGGCCTAGGCTGGGCCCGGGGGCGGGGGCCCAGCACGCCCCACCCCGCGACACCAGGCCACCCCTCCCGGCACCCTGTCCAGCTGGTCTGCTCTTTCCTCTCTAGATAAACAAACCAGAGGGTGGGGCATCAGTTTCTCATTTCACATTTTCAGTCAGTTTCAGCGAAAGTGTCTCCCTCTGCCCCAGTCCTTCCTGGTAAAGCCATTCTCTGTTTAGAGGGAACATAGGGATCCCCGTTTGCCCTTGGAGTTGCCAATGGTTGTCCTTGCTTGGCTGATTGATTGATTGCCCTTTAGAATCATGAGAAGTTCTGTAGGAAGAGGATTAGGTTATAGAAGAATGAAGAGAATAGGAAAATTTTTTTCCCAATTAAGGTTTAGCTGTCTAAGGGCTAAGCTTTATTCTGTCTTTTTTTGGAGGAAAATATCCCAAGTTGTTGAATGTATTCTTAGAAAAAAAATAAAGGTGCTCCCAGTGGAGATGGTCACCTTTCCTGATGACTGGTTGCTGAGGCAGCTGTGTTTGCTGGTTCCCTTGTGTTCCACTTGTGGGGGGCGTGGGGGGCGGGGTACCCCTCATGGGGCCCTGCTTCATAACACCACATTCAGGCCCGAGGCACTGAAAGATGAGTGTAGTGGGACTGAGGGGGGCACGGGGTGTTGTGGAGGAGGGGCGGCAGCAAGCTCTGTTGAAGGATGCTCAGGTCGGCAGCAGGGAAGTGCTGGGACGGTGCTGGTTTGGGAGAAGACGGTGCTGAGGGCTGGAGGGTGCATGCAGGCCAGCACCGGAGGGCGGGGTGGTGGCTTTGTGACTGCCTGATGGGGTAGGCTCTTGGGGGCGGTCTCAGGCCGCAGCTGCAGGTCACCCACCATGCGTGTGGGGCGGGGCTCCAAGTGGTGCCCACCCCAGCAGTCGCTGAGCGTGGGTCCCCAGCGGCCGGCCAGCCCGCGCCCGCCGCGCTGCCCCAGTGCAGGGCCCTCCCGTGTTTGCCGGTTGCTGGCATGAGAGGAGAGGTCACCTTACTTTTTCTAAGGTTTGGAGTAGTTGTGTTGTCTTACTTCAGAATCTGTGGGTTCGTTATTACCATGAGAAAGCAAATGTTATTTTAAGCATTATAATGAATCTGTTTTCTTCAAGCTACCCATAATATCTGACTTCTGAGAGAATCTTAATATAAATTATGTTTAAAATGAATCCCTAATGGTGTTTTGGTTGTGATTTTGCTTTGCAACCTGACTGTTTAAAGAGTGTCGTGACAAGCTGCTTGCTCCCCATTGGGCACAGCTCATGGAATCCTGGTCTTGTATTCTGAAGAGCACCGGAGCTCTAGGCTTAGTCAGTGGAGCAGCCTTCAAAATGCTGCTGCCCGGCTCCCTCCCAGTGAGCTCCAGTTTCCTTCCGATAGGAAGCCTCCTTGGGGTCAGCTGGCTGCTCTGAAGTGAGACACTTGTTTGAAACATGAACCAGCAGTAGACTCTAGTGAGAACAGTCCGTTTGGTCTCGTCTCCGACTCGGGAGCAGGAGCTGTGAGTCCTGTCCATCACTGCTGCCCACCCACTCGCCCTGGAGTCTCCCCCTGCTCCGTCCACATCGCAGGCAGCGCTCTTCCAAAGGGTGACCCGGTGCAGCATCGTCATCCTCACCTATGCTTCCTCCCGTCGTGGTGGGAGGCGGCGCCCCCCCCATGCCTGCCCTACAGCCCCACCCGCGCTCCAGATACCAACTGATGATCTTTAAAAAGAGGTTAAATGTTTTGAAACAGTCTCAAACTTACAGAAAAGCTGCAGATAGCAGTATAAAGAATTCCCTCAACAATTTGAGGGTGAGTTGCTTACATAACCCCCCCTTGAAGGCTGAGTGTGTGTTCCCTGGACCCCATAGTCTGCACCCCCAGATCAGGACTTAGCATGGCAGTCCCCCAGGCCCGCTGTCCCACCTTCTCCCACAGCAGAGGGGCCGAGATCCCAGCCCCTCTGTGCTTCCGTCCTGTCTCCCTCCCTTTGCGGGGATGTGCCTGGCCTCGCCTAACTGTCACGGCTGAGCCCTCTGTAGGCCAGTCATTTCGTGGACTATCTCCACAGCTTAGGCTTTGCTCCTGTGTCCTCGTGGTTGAGTTCAGAGTCCAGAACGCGGTGATTCTCGTTGTGTCCTCTGGGTGGTGCAGTCTCACTCCGATCCCCGGGTCTGCAGCCTGTCGGCCAGGCTGCACTGTGAGGTCGCTGTGTCTCTGTTTGATCCATTAGTATCCATTTTGGATGTACTTTGAAACTGTAAACATCCCATTTCTCATCAGATTTTAAAACTTCTTGATTAATTTATTATCCTTGTGTATTCCTGAGCTTGTTTTATTTAATGGGTGGGATGATCTGTGACTGTGACTGTTTGTTTCCATTCACTCTCACTCTTTGAGTGCTTGCTTGCCTTCGGGCACAACAGGGGGCTCCAGGCTCACCTGTGCTTGCCTGACCCAGCTGTGGACTCGATGGAGGAGCCCTGGTTCCTTAGCTGGAGAATGGTGTTTAGAAACCAAGATCTTTCCTAATGATGCTTCTTGTTGGGGTGATGCTGCCTCCTGGCCCTCCATGGAGACAGAGCGCGGCTTCTGTGTGTGTGTTTGCACACCGATTACATCCACACATTGAAAGCCGTGAGTTCTCACTGCTGCCCCCACTTCTGACCCAGTACTGCGGGGCCTTTGTCCTCCCTTTTCTGACAGTCGTGGCCCTGGCTCCCATGGTCCTGGGTCTGGTTACTGAGGGCATCAGGCTTTCCGTGTAGAACAAGCCCCCTGTCCCTGCTGTTACTGTGTCTCCCACACGGATGTCTTCCTCACCCCAGCATCGCCCAGTTTGGGCTCTAACCCTGCTCCTTGTTGGGCTCTGCCCAGGGCGCCCTGGAGGGAGACGGAGGGGGCTGGAGGAGGGAGAAGGGCCTGGCAGCTTCCTGCCGGCTCCTCTTCCTTCGGGGCATTTGTGAACCCTGGGCAGAGGGCTCCGCGCAGCCCAGACTCCTTCCCAAGTTTCAGAGTTGAATCTGGGCTCACCTCTGCAGGGGACACCTGGCCCCCAGCTTCTTCCTAGCAGGAAGTGTCTTCCAGTCGTGGGCTGTGGGTCCCGGTTTGGGTGTTTTCCCACGCTTGCAGAGACCCCAGCCGCAGCTGGCCAGTGCCCCTCTCAGCTTGCGGGCCTCCAGCCTCTATGACCTACCTCTGTGCTCAGAGACCCCGGCGGCCAGCCCGGCTGCCGCCCACCCTCCGAGTCCCCGCTGTGCGGAGCCCTGTGCCCAGCCTCACCAGCCCTGCTTCTCCCTGTGGTTCTCCTGGTCCCTGGGTGTATCGGCTGCTCCCTGCCCCTGCTGCTTCATGATAATCCCGCGCACTTGCATCTTTTCGGTTACCTAGCCACCAGCCCTGTCTGTCGCATTTTCCTCAGACACGCCCGTGGGCTTTGCCTCTAGACGCAGCCTGCTCCGGATGGCGGGCTCCCTGGCCTCTGAGCTGACACTGGCGCCCTGTTGGAAAGGTGGCTCTCTCCCCTCCCCTTGTCTCCCTCAGTCCCTCCCGCCAGAGCGGTTTCTGGCCTCTCAGCGCTGCTGGGCTTGCAAGGGGGCCTGCTGCTCTGAGGTGATTGTCTGTTCGGGTTCTAGCTAATGCAGTCTCAGTGATTTTTACCTAGCACTGTAACATTTTTACTGTGTCTTCAGAACTGTTTGAAAATATTTAGGATTCTTCAGAAATAATGCTTTCCTTCTGGATTCCTTTTAGTGCTCTTTATTTTAAAAATTAGATTTTGTTCTCATAGTTAACTTCCTGTTGCTTGAGTCTTACTTCCTTTATCTTTTCAAGCTTTCATTTGGGGTGTTCCCATGGTTCTTCCCCTGTTTATCAGACTGGACCCGATAAACCCGTGGTTATGCATTTCAGGGAAGTTGTTCAGAGCTGTGTAGAACGCATCAGCGATAAAAATTGTTCCATCGAGAAAGAAAGAGGACAACTTGAGGAGCATCAAGTAGGACCGTTGATGCGGAAAAAAGAGGCGTCAAGAGAGCCGGCTGGGGCTCCTCCGCCACAGGGGCCTCCCGCCTCCCTGCCTCAGCCCCTGCTCATGGGTCCCTGAGGAGGAGGGGCTTTTTGCCTGTGTTATGGAAAATTTAGTCAGAGGAGCAGATGCCTTTTCTAAGGCAGCAGAGCTACCAGGTGTCCCACTTAGAACTTGACTCCCCTGATGGAAGGAAACCAGGACTTTCCTGGTTCCGCGGCCACATGGCCGCCTCCTGCCGATACGGGAGGCGTGAGCAGAACTTGGGGATGTTTCCCTGGACTGTTCACCTGCTTACAGATAGTCACCACTGGAAATCAAGACAGACACTTCTCGCCAGGTTCCAGAGCACTCTGAACAACAGATGAATGATGAGTTGACTGTTTTACAAAGCTGTTTAGCCAAAAATAGGGTTGACTATCAGATCTTTATTAAAGAGTTACAACTTTCTAAGCTCTAAGAATAGAATTACAGGAAAAGTGAAGTTGGTTTTATTAAAAGTAATAGTTGCCATAAAATAAAAATAGTGCAATTCAGATGAAAGAGGCAGCAGAGTAGAGGCCTGGTGTTCACAGTTGTTGCGTCTGACAGAACCAAAGCGAAGTACTGACGTGCAGTTGGTTGAAAAGGGGGAAGCAGAGGTCATGAGGTCATGAGCAGATGTCATGAATGGATAGTTAGCATCCCAGGGCATACAGCCGGATATGGGAGAACATTACCTAACCAGGCATCAAAGAATGTTTTAATCTCAAAGGAAGACAAGGCATCAGTGTGGGGCGGAAGACAGGTTAGGAACCAGAAAAAATGTTAGCACCCAGAGGAGAGTCCTGGAATTTCATCCTAAAAATTAACTTAAAATAGTGTAAAAAAAAAAAGAAAGAAAAATCTGTGTGTATGAAAAGTTTCTTGCAAATTTATTCATCATAAGGAAATAATTTTAAAGAAGTAAACCTTTAAGCTCTGCATTAGGTAGACACACAATTTTAAGTTGTGGGTGTGTCAGCTTACTGAAATATTATGCAACTGTTATAATGATAGTTGAGTGGTTTAGGAAGATGCAAAACATGAGAAATTGAAAGCAAAATATGAAAAATAGCTGTATGGACACTTACTGTGTCTACAGTCAAGGGCTGGAATGGGAACGTGGGAAGTTACAAGGATTTGCAGCACAGTTAGGGGTGAGTTGTCTTTGACCTCCATGAACACTGCTGTTGGGCCTGCGCATTTATGACAGCGGGCTGCAGGCTGCGTGAGTCTCCGGGTTTTTGCAGCAGAGTGCCCCGCGCTGTGTGGAGCCCCTGCCAGGAGGAGCGTCTGCCGGGCACACGCCGCGTGCGCAAGGCTCAGCTCCTTCCCAGGAGCGCCGCAGCATCGCCTTCCCAGGCTTGCTCTCCTGCTGGGGGAGGATGTGCTGGGCATGTCAGCTTTGCCGGCAGTGTCTTCTTCACGGTAAAATGAAGGTACCATTTGGTTCCCCCAGAAGATGCCGAGAGAGGTGATGGTCTTCAGTGGCTGTTGAAAGTCCGCATTTCCGTGAGGATTCCTGAGAATGGAGATTTTGGGCGATGTTTGAAATAAATCATGAGGCGCCATAGGTGACCTTTTAAGTTCTAGCTCAAGAGTTTTCTTTAGCCTTTCTTTTCGCCCCTGAATAATTCAGACCCGGTGTGTTCTGTTCCCTAGTCTCAGCGCTGATGGATATTTACGGTGGCGGCAGTGGTAATTTACTACCAGCAGGAGCCAAGAACCTTCTGCTACTCTTTGTTCCTTGGATCAGCAAACCTTGTTTGTCAAACCTTGGTGGACTGAGCAGCTATTTAAGGAGGAAATAATTGAGTTAAATTAAGAATGTGGAGCTCAATTGGAAGTCCAGAAAAGATGAGATTTGCAGGATTTGAGGAGAGATACTGTAGCTGCAAGGAGAGCCAGCCAGTCCATTGTGAGGGAGATCAGCCCTGGGTGTTCTTTGGAAGGAATGATGCTAAAGCTGAAACTCCAGTATTTTGGCCACCTCATGCAAAGAGCTGACTCACTGGAAAAGACTCTGATCTGGGAGGGGTTGGGGGCAGGAGGAGAAGGGGACGACCGAGGATAAGACGGCTGGATGGCATCACCGACTCGATGGATGTGAGTCTGGGTGAACTCCGGGAGTTGGTGATGGACAGGGAGGCCTGGCGTGCTGCGATTCATGGGGTCGCAAAGAGTCGGACACGACTGAGCGACTGAACCGAACTGAACTGAGCTGATGTAGGTGCACATGCGCTTATAACAGAGAACCCAGAGAGAACCTTCGTACGTTTGCCCACGTCCCCCCAGGGCAGAGCTGGCAAAGCTGTCCTCATGGAGGACCTGAAAGAGAGCTGTGGAGAACAAGTCCAGGTCAGCCAGACACAGGGCTGCAGGCCTGAGGGTGTGAGCGCTGTGGCAGGACAGGCAAGGGCCGGGCGGACGGCGGTCACGCTGCGTCCTGTGCCGGTGGGGCTCCCGACCCTGGGGCTGCTCTGAGAGCTCACCACCAGCTGGGGGCCCCAGAGCAGCAGAGAGCTCCTGTTCTCCCACAGCTCTGGGGCCAGAAGTCCCAAGTCGGGGGGTCAGCGGGGCCGTGCTCCTTCTGCAGGCCCTTGGGGAAAGCCTGTCCCTCTCCCAGCGACTGGCAGCAGCAGCAGTTGGGGGCACCCCTTCCTTGTCACTGAACCCCTGGGCTCTGTGCCTCCATCTTCACGTGACTCCCCTCGTCGTCTCTCTGGTTTAGATTTTTTGTATGTGGGTGCCAGTCGTGCTGGGTTTAGGACCCACCTCGTTCCTGTTTGGGACCTCCTCTTAGCTTGATGACATCTGTAGAGACCCCACTTCCAAGTCAGATCACATCCACAGGTTGTTGGGGAGACACTGTCCAACCCGGTCCACATTGCACAGGAACCTGGCTCTGTTTTCTTCTCCCTGAAGCGTGGGTGATCACACAGTGAACCTTGAGAATGGCGTGCAGCTTGCGTGGGGGCGCAGTGCTCCCAGCCTGCCCCTCGGCACCGCCAGGGGCTCCAGCAACTCAAGCTGGTTACCGGGAGTTGGGAGAGTGCCTGGAGTCCCGCAGGCTGACGCGTGGCACCCAGAGCTCACAGATCTGGCCCGCCGGCCTGTGCTGCCCTGCAGGAGAGTCGAGCGTCCACAGCTCGCTCAGTGGGGAGAGCCCCACTGCCCTGAGTTTCCCAGGGGGCCTTTGTTGTGACGGTGTTTGTTATGACACGTGTTGAAGTACAGGTCCAGTATGAATGCCCACCTTAATCTGGTGTAACTTCTGATTCTCCAGCTGTCCATGCCTTCCCAAAGGTTGGTGTTTAGTCGCTACATTGTGTCTGACTCTTTTTGCAACCCCACAGGCTGTCCATGGCATTTCCCAGGCAAGAGTACTGGAGTGGGCTGCCATTTCCTTCTGCAGGGATTGAGCCCCCTTTTGCTATGTAGGCAGGTGGATTCTTTACCACTGGGTTGCCAAGGAAACCCTTACGGATATATTGCATGTTTTAAAAAGTATTCATTTAAAAAGTAAACTGCTTCTAAGTAAAATATAACTTCTTAGAATGCCCAATTATAAAATTTTTATCTGTTATCAACTTATTAGAGCAAATTGTTGATTTGATTTCTTTTTGTTTGTAGCAAAACCGTTCACGCAGCTGGTGAAGGAAATGCAGCTTCATCGAGAAGACTTCGAGATCATTAAAGTGATCGGAAGAGGCGCTTTTGGCGAGGTGAGGTAGACGTCTTCCCTCCCTCCTCCCTCCCTCCCATCCTTCAGTTTTGCCTACAACTGTTATCTAGCGTTTCTAAGGTCCTGTATGTTGATTTTGAGATGAGGTAATTATTGGTATCATTTGGAGAGTTTTTGGTGGATAAAATCTGAAAGATAGAATTAAGGGGCAAAAAAAAAAAAGTGGTGACTGGTGAATTACCCTAAATATTGTCTGGACCAGAATAGTTTGTTCTTACAGAGTAAGTTTTTAAAATTATCTATTTGTCAGCTGAAAACAGTCTTAGAAAAAAAGAACCACCGTCTGGGCGGTGCTCACTGTTGGTAGCCTGCCCGCCGCCTGTCGGTCCTCATGGGGTTGAGTCCAGGCATGTGTGTGTGTTGGGGGTGCAGAGGGGAGCAGCCTGTGCACCTGGGCCGGAGCCGCTGACCTCCTGTCTCCGCGCCCAGCACCCTCCGCGGGCCGCCCAGCAGCGGGCCAGGATCCGGTGCGTTCACAGGGGGCTCTTACTGAATCGCAGTAACGCCGTTCCTTCGGATTTGCCTCAGCGCTCCTGGGCCAGGAGCTGCGTGTGTTAGTGAGCCAAGTGCCCTGTCACGTCCCAGCCGCGCGTGTGCTCTGCTCGCCAGCGACCCTGCTGGACGTGACTCGAGTGCTGCAGACTGAGATAGCATTCGCCGTGCGCAGCGTACACTTCACATGGGGCGAAATATACACGGAAGGAAGCAGAGCAGGATTTAATGAGATGGCTTCTTTGCCCTGGAGTTTCTCATGACTGCTGCGGACTGGCATCTGTTTTAGAAGACATTTCAGCGTTTTTTATGATTCTTGCGCTGCCAGCACCTGGTGACAGCCGCGCTGTATCTGCAGGCTTCAGTAGAACACCCAGGAGGAGAGAGCTGCTGTGGAAACACCTTCAGAACACCTGAATGGGAAAGCCTGGCCTGCCGGTGTAAATGTGGGCAGCTGTGTGTCGCGCTCCTGTGTCTTCCTTGGAAACCCTCAGCCTCGGGTCAGACCCTGGCCCACGCTCTGTGGGGGGCCTGTCATCCTCATACCTTCCTCTCCCCCGCCAGCCCTGAGAGTGGATCTCTCCAGGCTGCAGGGGATGGGGTGGCCTGCCACTGGGGCAGCTCCGACCCGGGGCGACCCCAGACCGGCTGTGGGCTGGGGCGGGACAGGGGGATGTTGGCTGTTGCTTTCAGATACTGAGGTGTACCTCCCCATGAGATGCACAGATCTGGGTGAACGGTTCTAGTTATGACAGCCGTCTGCTCCTCTGCAACCAGCTCCCCAGTCAGTACGGAGCATCCTATTCCTGGAGAAGTCCTTCCCTTTTCTCCTCAGAGCCCCCACCGCCTGGGAGCCCTGCCCTCCCCGAGCAGGGGAAAAAGTGAGCTCCGTGGAGAAACAGCAGATCTCTCTTCAAACTGAAACCCAGCTCAGTTCAGTATACCCTTCCACCGACTGTCTCCCCTCCCAGGAGCGGGGCGGTCTGCTGGGCACAGCGCTGGCCACACAGAGCTCCACACTGACAGCAAGCCCTGTAGGGTGTTGGGGTGGGGAGCAGGAGGAGAGCCCAGGGCAGGATAGGGATGGCCTTCAGGAGGAGAAAACAAAAGCACAAGGAAGGAAGTTGTTGTGCCAGAATAGCTGACAAGTTATTTTTAGTGCTCTCTTTTTTGCCAAAGAACTTGATGCAAAAGTCAGTTTCCGACTTTCAAAGAAGATAACATCGATCACTTTTCAGTTCCTCCCGGATGAAGAGAGACGACGCATCCTTGGAGTCCAGCCCTGGCTCCCTCTCCAGGTTTAGCAGCTTCTCTATGAGGCACACAGTCAGCCCTCCCTGGGCCCCCACACCAGCCCTCCTCACCCAGCTCCTGTGGCCGTCAGCTCGCTGCACACGGGTGCTGCCCTTGCCAGCGCAGCTGGAGTTCCGGACTCTGTGGCTCACCTTCCTACCACTGCCGTTCCTCCCGGAGTGGTCTTGTCAGCACGTGCCTGAAATGTGGCCCCGTTTCAGCTTCTCTGTCTCCAGAGCACCAAGCGGATTGTGGAAATGGGAATGCCCTAATCATTGTTGTGTCCTGAGTGTTCTTCACGCGTGGTTTTAATTGAATGATTGCTTCCTCGTGACAAGCCAGGGATGGGGGAGAGTCTGTGCAGATCTGCCTTGTGTGTGCAACTATACACAGGTGTGTGTACCCGTGTGTAGACAGGGGTGTGTACATCCATACACAGACAGGGGTGTGGGTGCACCTGTTCATAGATGGGTGTGTGTACCTGTGCATAGGCAGGTGTGTGTACACCCATACACAGACGGGTGTGTGCACCCATACGCAGACAGGGGTGTGTGTACCCATGCATAGACAGGTGTGTGTACACCCATACACAGACAGGGGTGTGCGTACCTGTGCATAGATAGGGGTGTGTGCACCCATACGCAGACAGGGGTGTGTACACCCATACACAGACAGGGGTGTGTGTACCCATGCATAGGTGTGTGTACACCCATACACAGACAGGGGTGTGTACACCCATATACAGACGGGTGTGTACACCCATACACAGACAGGGGCGTGTGCACCCGTGCATAGACAGGGGTGTGCGCCTGTGCCTCTGACACCATGGCGGCACTGTTCAAGAGCCCTGCCTGTACACAGAACTCGCAGAGTCTGCTTGGAGTGGAGTATGTCCCTCTTATCTCAGAACTGTAGCAGAGCTCAGTGAATAGGTTATTATTCAGCCAGGGCTTGGAGTCTCAGGGTGTTGGCTTGTTCCTGAGCTTTGAACACGTCTCCATCCTCCCCTCAGTGTGGAAAAGCGGCCCGAGAGGTTCCTCTGACCCAGGATCTGCAGTGGGGCCCACTCCCCGGCTTCGAAGTGTGGTGCCCAGGGCCGTGGCTTTGGACGTGATGGCAGGTCCCCGAGGGTGACCGTGTGCTTGGCACCACAAGCCTCACATGCTTTCACAGACACGGAGAACATGCGAGGCTGAGGCGCAGAGCGGGGGCCTGACCCTGGGTGGGTGGTGGGGGTAGCACTGACCCCTGTGCCTGACGCAAAGCCCATGTGTCCAGCCACCCTGCCTTGCTGCCCCTTGTTGCTAGAATGACTTAAAGAAGCAAAGCTGTGAAAGCTTTGTTTAGAAACAGGTTCAAATTAAGAGAACAGCTGTGTGCATAGAACGGTTCAGAGATCGGTTCAGCCCTTTACTCAGATGCCCCTTTGTTGACGTTTTATCTCACTTTCTTGATCACTTTATAGCTGTGCTGCTCTCGATTGAGCTCTCTCACCCTCCTTCCCTGCCTCTGCGCGTGTGTGTTTTATCAGAACCATCCTGTGTGTTATCTGAAAGTTTTCTGTGCCCTGGCAGAGCTTCTCTCTAGAGCCACGCTCTCTGGTGGTCTGCGTCTCGTTCCCGGCAAGGTCTGGATCGTCAGTGATGCTTGTCATTTTCAGAATCTCATTCTTTTTCTCAAAGGTTAGCAGCTCTACCTTGCTTACCAGGTTAGACCGTTTCTGTACTAAACACTAGTAGTTTTTTCCCACTTAATATCTTACTCTCTCAGATTATAGCTGATTCCCAGGAAGAGATAGACACTCCTCACATGATGGCAGTGTGTGTCCAGAGTTCCTGTTCTTAGACATGTTGGAGAGCCCGCTAAATGTGCACTTGTTGTTGTTTGTTGTTATTCTTAATTTATTCAGAGTTGTAGCAAGTTTGGTCAGTGGTTTCTGAACCAGCAGTGGACAGACAGCCACTTAGGTGTGGTGTGAGGGGAGCGGCCCTTGGAGTGGCGGTGACGGGGTGAGGGGGGTGAGGGCCAGAGGGTGGTCGTGGGCACTTGTGTGGAGGGGACCCTGGCCAGGAGCCCAGCAGTGCAGGGCACGTACCTCCAACTCTCTGCAGGCTCTGGGAGGATTATATCTAATTGTGACCATAGTTGTAAGACAGTCCTTCCCAGCACGTGCCTGAGGGAGTGAGGCTCTGCATCTCAGATGGCACACCTGTGACGTTATTAGAAGTAGCCACCATCTAGGACTGTGGAGAGGGTGAGCTGAGAGACAGTGGGTCCGCTGCTCGGCGCAGCCCCGGACACAAGCAGTGTTTTGTGCGTGTCAGCTCCTGTGGTTGCTGTGATGATGTTGCTGTGTGGTGTTGTTTAGAAAGCAGGGGAATAAGTGGTTCGCTTTTGGAACTCTCTGTCCCATCCCTGTGTGTGGCAGCCCCTGGCAGCAGAGCCCAGGTGCAGGGGTCAGTATCACTGCTTATGGTTTTGTGATGGGGACTTAGGGCAGCAAGTGAGTAATTTATTTATATAGGGTAGGGTGTGCCATACGATGGTGCAGACATCACTTCTCATGTGCAGCGATGGAAGAATTCATCTTAGATTTGATGGGGACCAGAAGTCCAAGAGGACTTCCTGGACGAGGTGGCATTTGCGTTGTACCTTGAAGAATATGGCTGACAGCCAGCATGCCAAGGGCTAATAACTATGTGTCTAAACCGTCCTGAGCCATGTTGAACATGTCGAGTCTTTTGATTCACACAACAGTCTTAGGACAGTCCTGCTGTTGTCCATTTCCTAGTTGTAGAAACTGAGGCACAAAGAAGTGAATCTGCCCAGGTTACACTTTGGAGCCCCCGTAGGGAAAGAGCAAATTAGCTGAGACAGCGGTGGTCAGGCTCTCTTGTCCCGCGGCCTCTCACCCCGCGTTTTGTAAATACATCGTTATGTAACAGCTGAGAGACCACATAAAGCACCGCATGTGCGTGTCACGACATACCCCATGGGCCACTTTTCTCGTACATAAGCTCCACCTGAAAAGCCCTTGGAGCTACGTGATGGTCTGCGGTAGGGCTGCTGCGCCAGCCCAGAGAGAGCATCAGCCACTTGCACCTTGCCCACTGGGTTCAGTGAACAGTGAGATAAGAGGAAGACATCCCCTACTGCAGTTACTAACCGCCCTCGTGAAGAAAAAATCCCGGAGGCGAGTCCTGGCGTGTGCAGGGCTTTGAGGTGGGGGTGGCTGGGTGTGCGGGGAGATGAAGCCCCAGAATGCAGGAGGGGAGCTTGGGAGCCCCTGACAGAATGCAAAGCCATCGCTGTGCAAATGCAGACCCCAGAGAGAGGCCGGCAGGCCGCGTGCTCCGGTGCTTCAGCTCCGAAGTGATGGAGGCTGAGCCAGCGACTGCGGTCATTCAGGCCTCATGTGGCTAGAACTGACTTTTTTTTTTTAAATCAATTTATTTTTATTTTTGTTTACACTGGACCTTTGTTGCTCGGGCTTTCTCTAGCTGCGAGAGAGCAGGGGCCGCTCTTGGGTGAGGTGCTCAGACCTCTCCCTGCGGTGGCCTCCCCTGTGGCCGAGCGCGGGTTGCGGGCTCGGGGCGCGCCCCACATGGGCTTTAGTTGCCCCAAGGCGCATGCAGCCTTCCCAGACCAGGGATTGAATCTGTGTCCCGGGCGTTGGCAGGTGGAGTCTTACCCATTGTGTCACCAGGGAAGTCCTAAAATCAAGTTTTGATGCTTAAAATGGCAAATCTTTACTTACATAGAAAACTTTACTTTCCTTAACAGCTCATTTTCCAGGGTTTCCAGGCAGTTAAGTTTTCTCTGTAATTAATGAAATGCGCTGCTGACCTTTTGTGCTTCGTTAACTGAATTTTTGTTGAACTCTCATTTGTATAACAGGTTGCTGTTGTCAAAATGAAGAACACTGAACGAATATACGCCATGAAAATCCTCAACAAGTGGGAAATGCTGAAAAGAGCAGAGGTAGGTGTGGCGCCTTAAATAAGCCCGTGAACTGGCAGCGTCTATGTCAGGAAAGGCCTGATGGAGCCCCGCGGGTAAGAGCCGCAGTCCTGCACGTCTGGACCTTCCTTCCATCCGTCCGCCCTTCCCTCGTTCATGAGAGCCGCTGCTTTCTGTCGGCAGGCCCCCGGCCCCTCCCGGTGTCGGCTCCTGGCCAGGTGCCTCTCTCGAGAGCCCCCTCGGGTGTGTCTTTGGGGGCGGTGGTCCAGTGGTTAGGCTTTCCGAGCGTCCACTGCATGGGGCGTGGGTTCAGCCCCTGTCAAGGAGCTGAGCTATCATGGGCCTGGAAAAAAAACAGGAAAAAACCCTCGGGCATCTTATCTCAGTTCTGCTCCCAGTGCAGAAGGGATTCTTGAATCCGGGAATGTTTTGCCCTCCTTCCGCTAGGGGAGGGAAGGTTATAAATAAAAGTAGGTGACCACTACAGGGCAGCCTGTTTCTTTCTTCCTTGTCCATCTGGGTGGCCGCTGTTTCGTGGCCCTGGCCTCGCTCTCCCTGTCCCCTCCATCCCCCTCCAGGCCGCTGCTGCCCTCTGTCTGCCCTGGGGACCCCTGTCCAGAACCACCACCTCCTCCTCTGGAAATTCCTTCTCATCCCGTCACTCTGACTCCTCCTGGTAACTCCAGGTGGCCCCTTTGCTGTTTTCGTGGATGTTTACCTGCCGATGCGAGTGGTCACGCTGTGTGGACAGTACACAGCGCTGCTGATGGCCACGCAGCTCTCCTGAGCGCAGGCCGTCCCTCCTCCCTCTCCGGGGCTCCCGCCTCAGCACCCTGCTGGCCACCCAGCTCCGTCCTCTTAAAGCACATGTGGCTTCTCCCCTCCCCTGTCCACACTCGTGTCCTCTTACCAGCTGCAGCACCCATCACAAGGTCTTACACGTGTCATTGCTCAAGCGTGTGTTGGTTGACTGAGTTGTCACCAGTGTTGTGGTCACCCGGACTCGAAATGCAGGCGTCCCATGACTCGGCCTTTTCTGCCCCCCCCCCCCCCGGCCCCGCCCCGTCCACTCCGCGTCCCCCCTCTCCATCTTCACCCATCACCGACAGCCCCAGCAGCCCTTCCTGTCATCGCTGGCAGGTCGGTGAACACAGGAAAATCACTGGAGCAGTTCTTGGGGGAAGAGCTACTGTTAAATGAAAGTTTAGGGACCAAATAAAGTACATGGGGAAAGAAATACTAGTAGCAAATTCTACTGAAGTTTAAATTTTTAGGAAGTGATTGATTTATGAAAGAAGCTAGTTGGGCCGTATGTAATGTAACTTGTTATGTTAATCTCAAGTGATGAGTGTGTAGGGTAAACGTTAAAAATTATAAAAGCTTTAGGGGTAGATGACTCACCGTATCACACTAGTCATGGTGCATGAGCACGTTTAAAGAGTTGAATATTGCTTCTAAATTTAAACCTGGTTACACAGAACCTATGATTGACATACTGTGCACCAAGTCCAAGCGTGAGCTGGGTTGAATCTCGTGTGTTGGCCCTGGAAGGGGCGTGTGGAGGGGTGGGTGCGAGCCCCTGGGGGGAGGTGACTTCTCAGCAGCCCCAACACACTCAGGGTGGGGCCACGGGGGCAGGAGAGAGCAGAGATCCCTCTGCTGCTGTGGGATCCCTCACGGGAAGACACCACACACCTGGTCCCTGCGTCCTGGGGTGGGGGGACTGTGGCCTTGGAGCCAGCGTCCGCTCAGAGCCTCCATCCACTGCAGGCCTGGAGGGTGGGGGCCATGGCCTCAGAGCCTGCGTCTGCTCAGTGCCTCTGTCCACTCAGAGCCTGTGTCCGCTCAGAGCCTCTGTTCACTGCAGGGCAGGGGCTGTGGCCTTGGAGCCTGCGTCCACTCGGGGCTGCGCCCTGCAGGCGCCATCCCAGTGGACACAGCCTGGCTCTCTCCCTGCTTCACAGACGGCCTGTTTCCGGGAGGAGCGCGACGTGCTGGTGAACGGGGACTGCCAGTGGATCACCACGCTGCACTACGCCTTCCAGGACGAGAACTACCTGGTAAGTGTGGGCCCCGCGGACCTGTCCCGGGACGTCTTCCCAGGGGTTCTGACTCCTGTGTGCCACCACTGAAAACGAGTAAGGCTTTCTGGGACTGTCGTTGCCTAAATGTGCATTTGACGATAAAACCGAGGGTTGGTTTCAGTGTGATCATCAGGTGAACTTTTTCCCTCTGATCATTAGATAGCGCGCTTCTTTTCTTCACTTGGTTTATTATGAAATGGGGGTTTTCTATCTTGGATTATATGTAAGAATCAGAAACTGGGGGAATTCAGAACATTGGAGCTGTGACCTGAGTGGTGACTTTTCGGTCACGTTTCCCAGGCGGTCATGTCAGGCAGCAGGTGCTGGTTTGCAGCCCTCCCCACTGGGGCTGCTGACATAGGTTTGGGGGTGACTATTGGTCCCCATGTTCTTGTCAGCTGTTTGTTCTGACTGGAGCTGGGGCTCACTTGCAGTGTCAGCTCATCACTTTGTGACTTGCGTGTGTGGGTAGGATGAGCTTGGACGTGTAAGAGAACAGGTGCAAAAGACACACAGATGGCTAACAAACACGTGAAAAGATGCTCAACATCACTGTTACCAGAGAAACGTAAATCAAAACCACAATGAGGTCCCATCTCACACCAGTCAGAACAGCTGCTATCAAAAAGTCTGCAAACAGTTAACGCTGGAGAGGGTGCAGAGAAAACGGAACCTCTTACACTCTTGATGGGAATGCAAACTAGAACAGCCACTATGGAGAACAGTGTGGAGATTCCTTAAAAAACTGGAAATAGAACTGCCATATGACCCAGCAATCCCACTGCTGGGCATACACAGCAAGGAAACCAGAATTGAAAGAGACACGTGTACCCCAATGTTCATCGCAGCACTGTTGACAGTAGCCAGGTCGTGGAAGCAACCTAGGTGTCCATCAGCAGACAGATGGATAAGAAAGCTGTGGTACATATACACAGTGGAGTATTACTCAGCCATTAAAAAGAACACATTTGAATCAGTACTAACGAGATGAATAGTGAAACTGGAGCCTATTATATAGAGTGAAGTAAGTCAGAAAAATACCAGTACAGTATATTAATGCATGTATATGGAATTTAGAAGATAATGACAATCCTATATGTGAGATACCAAGAGAGACGCAGATATAAAGAACAGACTTTTGGGCTCTGTGCGAGAAGGCGAGGGTGGGATGATTTGAGAGAATAGCATTGAAACACGCACATTACCACATGTGAAATAGATGACCAGTCCAGGTTAGATGCATGAAACAGGGCACTCACAGCCGGAGCTCTGGAACCACCCAGAGAGATGGGATGAGGAGGGCGGTGGGGGAGGGGAATTGAGATGGGGGCACACGTACACCTGTGGCTGATTCATGTCAGTGTATGGCAAAACCCACCACAATATTGTAAAATAATTAGCCTCTAATTTTAATAATTAAAAAAATGAACAGGTGCAGGACAACCAGTTCGGAGTGAGAGGTAAATCAGACCTTTGGCCTGGGCCCCGAGTGACTCATGATGGCTTTGTTAGGACTTTTAACTCTGAGAAGGACTTTCCAGGTTTGCCTGAACCTGGAAATGTCCACGCCATGGAGCTCTGAGTGGACAGAGTCTGCACGGACCTCAGGGAAACTGGTCTCTGCCCGGGGAGCGGCCAGCACGTTTCCCCAGCCGTGGCCGCACGAGACTTGCAGGGCAGGGCCTCAGGTGACATGTGAGTTCACTCTGAGTAGTGGACTCTGTGTGCTTCCAGGAAGTGGAGTCATGTAGAATTTCTTTTGTTTATCTTAAAATAATCTCTTTCAGACCTCAGAGAAATCCCTTAGATTCAGTAGGCCAGGACCAGGTAACACAGTATGTTAGACTCTTTGTTTAGATTTTTTAAAATATGTGTTTGTTTTGAGAGGGGACAGCTGGGGCTTATTGGGCACAGCCTATTGATTATCAGTCAGTCTTCCCAGTGGCCAGGCGAGTTAGTCATCCGTGGTTTTTCATGATTGTGTGAACACTTTCTGGGTCAAGGGGAGAGGGCATCATTCATCCCAGGTTACCACACAGATCCAGGGACCGTGCTGGGACCTGGTCCCCACCCTCTGGCAGGAGAGGGCCCCACTGCACAGATCCAGGGACCGTGCTGGGACTTGGTCCCCGCCCTCTGGCCGGAGGGCCCCCAGGGCCATCTCTCCATCAGCCGCTGCTTCCAGATGAATGTTGCTGCTTCGAGTGGACTGCCTCCAGTTCACTTCCTATTTTGTTAAGAACTGAATGAAGTCTCTACGGAGTACTAGGAAGAAGGAAGAGCACGTCTTTTTTTCCCCTGATACTTTTCCTACAACCAGCACAGCGTATTGCTGGCTTATTCTGAGTTGCAATGGCCAGTTAGGAATTCTGGGTGAGTGTGGGGGGCTGCCCCTCAGACAGGGAAAGCCGCGAGACAAGGCAGGCGAGGCCTGCCACCGCCTGGTGGGAGCCCGAGGCTGCTGGCCGGGCGTGGCTCCTGCCTCTGCCACCCAGCGGCGCTCTTCAGGAGCAGTTACTGCCTTGTGGGGAGGATGCGAGGAGGAGCGAGACTGGAAGCAGGTGGCTGAGCCCCACTGGGCGCGAGGCGCCGTGGGCTGAGGGGTCTTGTGATGGGGAGGCCACCCTACAGAGCCCGTCCACGTCACAGTTTCTGCTGTGGGCATCTAAACTGGGCATTTCGTAGAAATTAAAGCTGTTTCACCAGTCTGAAAGGGCGTTGCCTTGTTGACCGAAGTCAGGATCCTGTTACGTGACATGAGAAATAGCCGGTCGCTTTCTCTTATTCGCCTGCCTGTAAGCCCTTGCAGGTTCCTTTTCCTGTAAACTTGTTTTCCAGGAGCCCGCTGGTCATTTCTAGCGCTGCTGTGATACACTTTCTGACTTTTCTTCAGATTTCTAGGTGGACAGGGAAACAGTGGAGGCTCGGCTAGCCGTGGCGCTGCCTGCCCCCACCAGTTCCTTTAGGGACCGAAGGTCTTGGCCGCTCATTCACGGGCTCTGCCTCACCCCGCGTGTCCAGCCACAGGTGCTGTGGTCTCTCCCCCGGGTTACCTGCCCTCTGTCGGGTCGTCTCCCCTTCCACCCTCCCACGTGCCATCACCCTCACCTCCTGCCCAGCCCGCTCCAGCTCTGCTCCCCTCCTGCCGGTCTGGTCTGCGCACTGGGCGGCCAGGGGAAGCCGCGAGCAGAGTGGAGCCCGGAGCTCCCCGGGGCCCGGTCGCCCCTTCGCTCGCCTCGCTCACTGGCCCCTTTCTCTCAGACCCTTTGTCTGGTGGGCAGCCCCAGCTGGGCCGGCTCCCTCCTGCCCTCAGAGCCCTAGCCCCAGGGTCGACGGTGGGGGGTCCCTGTGCAGTAGCCACCGGTTGGGCCCTCCATCACCTGCGGTTGGGTTTTTTCCTGGCCCGTCACTCTGAATTCCTGTGTTCCCCTCCCTCCATGTGATGCCAGCCCCATGAGGTACCCATGGCCGAGCAGGTGCCAACAAGTCTGTCACTGAGACAGCGAATGAGCGGACGTCATTCTGGTCTTTTTGTCACAGTCAGGGTGTTTGTCCACTCCGTGTACTTTTTCTCCTGAGGAGCTGATGTCTCCTGCCTGTGCTGTTTGCGTGTGCCTCTCAGCACTATCTGTAAAGTCCTTCTGATTGTGGAGAGTGAGGATTTCTCACAAAAAGTTTCCTCTAGGAAGTTGTTATTCTAGCATATCTTCTGAAGAAGATAGTCTGTTTTTCATAGTCACGGAAGTTTGTTATTTGCACATCTTTAAACAATGAATAACCCTTGTGATTATACAGTGGAAGTGAGAAATAGATTTAAGGCCCTAGATCTGATAGATAGAGTGCCTGATGAACTATGGAATGAGGTTCGTGACATTGTGCAGGAGACAGGGATCAAGACCATCCCCATGGAAAAGAAATGCAAAAAAGCAAAATGGCTGTCTGGGGAGGCCTTACAAATAGCTGTGAAAAGAAGAGAGGTGAAAAGCAAAGGAGAAAAGGAAAGATATCAGTATCTGAACGCAGAGTTCCAAAGAATAGCAAGAAGAGATAAGAAAGCTTCCTTCAGCGATCAATGCAAAGAAATAGAGGAAAAGAACAGAATGGGAAAGACTAGAGATCTCGTCAAGAAAATTAGAGATACCAAGGGAACATTTCATGCAGAGATGGGCTCGATAAAGGACAGATATGGAATGGACCTAACAGAAGCAGAAGATATTAAGAGGAGGTGGCAAGAATACACAGAAGAACTGTACAAAAAAGATCTTCACGACCCGGATAATCACGATGGTGTGATCACTCACCTAGAGCCAGACATCTTGGAATGTGAAGTCAAGTGGGCCTTAGAAAGCATCACTACAAACAAAGCTAGTGGAGGGGATGGAATTCAGTTGAGCTATTTCAAATCCTGAAAGATGATTCTGTGAAAGTGCTGCACTCAATATGCCAGCAAATTTGGAAAACTCAGCAGTGGCCACACGACTGGAAAAGGTCAGTTTTCATGCCAATCCCAAAGAAAGGCAATGCCAAAGAATGCTCAAAGTACTGCACAATTGCACTCATCTCACATGCTAGTAAAGTAATGCTCAAAATTCTCCAAGCCAGGCTTCAGCAATACGTGAACCGTGAATTCCCTGATGGTCAAGCTGGTTTTAGAAAAGGCAGAGGAACCAGAAATCAAGTTGCCAACATCCACTGGATCATGGGAAAAAGCAAGAGAGTTCCAGAAAAACATCTATTTCTGCTTTATTGACTATGCCAAAGCCTTTGACTGTGTGGATCACAATAAACTGTGGAAAATTCTGAGAGAGATGGGAATACCAGACCACCTGACCTGCCTCTTGAGAAATCTGTATGCAGGTCAGGAAGCAACAGTTAGAACTGGACATGGAACAACAGACTGGTTCCAAATAGGAAAAGGAGTACGTCAAGGCTGCATATTGTCACCCTGCTTATTTAACTTATATGCAGAATACATCATGAGAAACGCTGGACTGGAAGAAACACAAGCTGGAATCAAGATTGCCCGGAGAAATACCAATAACTTCAGATATGCAGATGACACCACCGTTATGGCAGAAAGTGAAGAGGAACTAAAAAGCCTATTGATGAAAGTGAAAGTGGAGAGTTAAAAAGTTGCCTTAACATTCAGAAAACAAAGATCATGGCATCTGGTCCCATCACTTCATGGGAAATAGATGGGGAAACAGTGAAACAGTGTCAGACTTTATTTTTGGGGGCTCTAAAATCACTGCAGATGGTGATTGCAGCCATGAAATTAAGAGACGCTTATTCCTTGGAAGAAAAGTTATGACCAACCTAGATAGCATATACAAAAGCAGAGACATTACTTTGCCAACTGAGGTCCGTCTAGTCAAGGCTATGGTTTTTCCCGTGGTCATGTATGGATGTGAGAGTTGGACTGTGAAGAAGGCTGAGCACCGAAGAATTGATGCTTTTGAACTGTGGTGTTGGAGAAGACTCTTGAGAGTCCCTTGGACTGCAAGGAGATCCAACCAGTCCATTCTGAAGGAGATCAGCCCTGGGATTTCTTTGGAAGAACTGATGCTAAAGCTGAAACTCCAATACTTTGGCCACCTCATGCGAAAAGTTGACTGATTGGAAAAGACTCTGATGCTGGGGGGGATTGGGGGCAGGAGGAGAAGGGGACGACAGAGGATGAGATGGCTGGATGGCATCACCAACTCGATGGAGGTGAGTCTCAGTGAACTCTGGGAGTTGGTGATGGACAGGGAGGCCTGGTGTGCTGCAATTCATGGGGTCGCCAAGAGTCGGACACGACTGAGCGACTGAACTGAACTGAAACAATGAAGTGGCGTCCTTTGCGCTTGCCGGTTTGTGGTCCATTCTAAGGGCATCCAGTGCTGGGTGCCTGTCGCCCGTCCCCGCATACTGGCTCCCTCCCTGAACCATTCACAGCTCTTACCACCCTTGGCCCTGGGGGAGTTGAATCCCCTGTGGAGTCCAGGATCAGGCAAGTCACCAACAGCAGCTGGTATACTTCCTGCGGGCATTACTCAGACGAGCTGTGGCTGCCCCCGAGGTTCCCGGGCAGAGAAAGCAGGTCAGGTGCAGGCGGCAGGCTTCTCTGGCAGTAGCGATGGCTCAGCTCCCCAGGGAGCGCGGCCTGCGATCAGGCTGCGGCGCGTGCTGAGCACAGAGCCCCCGTGGGGCCAGAGCCTGAGGTGCTGTCTCTCACATGAGGGGTCCTCCCCGCACATGTGGAAACCAGCCCTGTGTGGAGCAGACCCTCGGGAGATGGAGGCTCAGCTCGTAGCCTTGGGCTGGGCCCCTCAGTGAGGCGCCGTGGATGTGTGTGTGCTCTTGCCTCGGCCACCTTTGCGCTAGGGGAAATTTCCATGAATTTCCAAAAATTTTCTTTTTGGATTTTGTATTTCATTAGACTCTCGCTCTTATCTATGAATCAACAAAAACTATTTTAATTTCCAGTTCTTTATAACATATGTTATGAGACGTCCTTCTCTTTTATTCTTCAGATGCTTTGCAGATATTGTTTATTCTTCTTTAACCCAGTTACGAAATGGGTGGAAGAACTGATTAGACATTTTTCCAGGGAGGAAATGCAGATGGCCGACAGGTACATGGAAAGATGCTCTTCATCCCTGGTCATCAGGGCGATACAAATCAAAACCACAGTGAGATGTCACCTCACACCTGTCAGAATGGCTGTCACCAAAAAGAACATATAGAACAAGTGTTGGCGAGCTTATGGAGAAAAGGGAGCCCTCGTGCTGTGTTGGTGGGAATGTAAATTGGTGCGGCTGCTGTGGAGAACAGGATGACAGTTGCTCAAAAAATAGAAACACCATGTGACCCAACAGTTCCCTTTGTAGGTGTTCAGGTCAGTTCAGTCGCTCAGTCGTGTCTGGCTCTTTGGGACCCCATGAATCGCAGCACGCCAGGTCTCCCTGTCCATCACCAACTCCCGGAGTTCACTGAGACTCACGTCCGTCGAGTCCGTGATGCCATCCAGCCATCTCATCCTCTGTCGTCCCCTTCTCCTCCTGCCCCCAATCCCTCCCAGCATCAGAGTCTTTTCCAAGGAGTCAACTCTTCGCATGAGGTGGCCAAAGTACTGGAGTTTCAGCTTTAGCATCCTTCCTTCCAAAGAACACCCAGGGTTGATCTCCTTCAGAATGGACTGGTTGGATCTCCTTGCAGTCCAAGGGACTCTAAAGAGTCTTCTCCAACACCACAGTTCAAAAGCATCAATTCTTCGGTGCTCAGCCTTCTTCACAGTCCAACTCTCACATCCATACATGACCACAGGAAAAGCCATAGCCTTGACTAGACAGACCTTAGTCAGTAAAGTAATGTCTCTGCTTTTGAATATGCTATCTAGGTTGGTCATAACTTTTCTTCCAAGGAATAAGCATCTTTTAATTTCATGGCTGCAATCACCATCTCCAGTGATTTTGGAGCCCCCCCCCCAAAAAAAGAGCAAAATACTGATTTGAAAATATACACGCACCCCTGTGTTCATAGCATTTTTCTACAGTTGCCAGCGTAGGTGTCCATCAACAGATAATGGATAAAGAAGGTGTGGTTGTGTGCATGTGTGTGCTCACTGTCTCACACACACACACACACACACAATGGAATACTCCTCAGCCATACAAAAGAATGAAATTTTGTCATTTGTAGGAATATGGATGGACTTGGAGGGGATTATGCTAAATGAAAGAAGTCAGAGAAAGACAAATATTGTATATGTCACTTATATGTGGAATCTAAAAAACACAATATAAACTGGTAAACATAACAAAAAAGAAGCAGTCTTACAGAGAATAAACCAGTGGTTACCTATAGGGAGAGTGAAGGAGGAAGGGCAATATAAGAGTAGGGACTGAGAAAGGAAGTTTTTGTGAGATTACATGAAATTATACATATGAAACTTGAAATTTGTGAAGTACTATAGAATAAAAGAATCATTCAGTAAAAACAAAAAAGGGATTGGGGTAAAATATTTCTGAAGAATATGAAAAAAAATTTGTACAAATCAAAAATAACATACTGCTAGTTTGCATAACAAGATGTAGCAATATCAAGAAATCAACAGTCCTCTGATCAATTTGTAAATTGAGTGTGGCTTCTGTATTGATACCATCTGGTTGTGTTGTGCAGGCAGAAATTTTATTGACGAGAATAGATATTTACTGAGCTCTGTTCCCTGGTGGATGCGTCATTTCATACCCAGCCGTGCCTCAAGGTCCACATTCCAGGGGCGCGTCCTGGGAACAGGAGCCTCTCGGGTGCCGTCCCTCCAGACCCCATGGGTCCAGAAGCTCTGCGGCAAGAGCGTGGCCTCTGATCGTTGGGTCTGGTGGTGATGGATGCTGTCTTCTCTGCCCATTTGCAGTACTTGGTCATGGATTACTACGTGGGTGGCGATTTACTGACCCTGCTCAGTAAATTTGAGGACAAGCTTCCAGAAGATATGGCAAGATTCTACATTGGTGAAATGGTGTTGGCCATCGATTCCATCCATCAGCTTCATTACGTGCACAGGTAATCACCTTGTTATGTGTTGTATGGAAACCACCATTAACGTGTTAAAGCATTCCTTTCAGAGCCCCGGCGCCAGGCTCTGTGGAGAATTTGGGAGGTTGGGGTCCTCTTTTCGGCTGCCACGATGTGGGATGCCTTCCTGGTGCCTTCCCAGGTTGCTGCTCTGTGGCAGCTGCTGTCAGCTGAGGTCACCTTTTCCTTTGGTGTCTGCCTCCCATTCGCTCGTGCTCTGCCCTGCCCGCCCCCCAGAGCTCATTTCCTGGTCACCCACAGAACACTGGGGTTAAGTTGAGGGGGCTCCCATCACAGCAGCATAAAGGACTTCAATGAGTGTAACTGCTCCTGCATGGCAGACGGGGGTGGCAGCGCGTGGGACAGGCCCCCTCCTGCTCACCACACGGCCCCCGCCCCCCGCCACCAGGACAGCGGCCTTAGTCGTTGCCCAGCCTGCATCTCTGTGTCCATCTCATTCTGCTGTTTAAGACAAGGATTCAGTCCTGCGGGGTTGGGTGGTGGTGGGGGCAGGGGTTGTTGGTTCTGTTTTACTTATTTTCATCAAAGTGTTTCATGGCGATAGTTTTAGAAATTCAAATAGTTGTACAAGACTTATAACAAAACATGAGTGTTCAGTCCTGCTCCACCCTGACGCCCCTGCCATAGGTAACTATTGTCAATCTATAGTTGTTTCTTCTGGTATTTGCCTGCATATTTCCAGCTAACAGAAATGTGTTTCTATTGCTGCTGCATTTTGTGGGGTGGGGGTGGGGGTCTCAGAGCACGTCTGTTTAGGTGGAGGTTTGACTCTCTTACATAAGTAAGTCCATCTCTCTCATCCCTCCTTCCCGCCTGGTCCCAGTTAGCGTTGCGCAATTCCCCCTTAGGCACCGTGAGTGTGAACTGCGCGGGTCGCAGATTCTACATGGCTTCTTTCACTAAGTACTTTCCACGCCTCTGAGCCTGTCAGGGAATTTCCTAAGCAGATGCAGTTCGTGCTTCTAGGGTGGCGTTGGTGCCCAGGGTCAAAGGAACAGCCCTTCAAGCCCTGCCACGAGTGTGACCCTGTTGCCCTGGGAGGGGGCGGCTTGCCAGGGGCCCCGCGGTCCTGCCCAGGGCACTGGTCTCTGTGCCACTGGGAGCCTGGGGTGCTGCCCCCTAGCGGGTGCTGCTTTCAAGACACAGGTCTGGGCCAGAGCGCCCTTCTCTCTCCTGTGTCCATCAACACCACCATGCCTGCTTCTCTAACAGCCACTGTTTCTGTTTTCAACACCAGATTTTATACTCTTCTTCATGGAACTTTGCTTAATTCACTACAGAGAGATGAATGTCTTTGTAGTTGTCACAGATCTCCAGGGAAATTAATTTGGCTGCCTTATGAACAGTTTATTCTTTCCTGTTTTTCCCTAAGTAGAAAGCTTTCTGCTCATTTTCTTAATTGGTTGTGTAGGAGCTTTGCTCTATTTTTTAACTTTAGGGCATAGTTCAGTTCAGTTCAGTCACTCAGTCGTGTCCGACTTTGTGACCCCATGAATCGAAGCACGCCAGGTCTCCCTGTCCATCACCAACTCCTGGAGTTTACCCAGACTCACATCCATCGAGTCGGTGATGCCATCCAGCCATCTTATCCTCTGTCGTCCCCTTCTCCTCCTGCCCCCAATCCCTCCCAGCATCGGGGTCTTTTCCAATGAGTCAGCTCTTCGCATGAGGTGGCCAAAGTACTGGAGTTACAGCTTTAGCATCATTCCTTCCAAAGAACACCCAAGGCTGATCTCCTTTAGAATGGACTGGTTGGATCTCCTTGCAGTCCAAGGGACTCTCAAGAGTCTTCTCCAACACCACAGTTCAACAGCATCAATTCTTCGGTGCTCAGCTTTCTTCACAGTCCAACTCTCACATCCATACATGAGCACTGGAAAAACCATAGCCTTGACTAGAAGGACCTTAGTTGGCAAAGTAATGTCTTTGCTTTTGAATATGCTATCTAGGTTGGTCATAACTTTCCTTCCAAGGAGTAAGGGCATAGTAGGAAACATTAAAATACATAATTTGTCATGGTTTTCTCCCTTAAAGTCAATGCAGTATTCAGACTAAGTGCTTGAATGACCTAGTCTAACAACAGAGTTCGCAGAGTTAGATAGAACAGGAAGTCAGTGCTACCCCCGTCTCAGGGGTGTGCCTGAGTAAGTTAAGGCTGCCTGTGGTGGGGCCGGAGGTGAGTGACTCCCATCAGAACTGTGGACATGACGGGCGGGTTCAGACCATAGCTTTGGGCCCCTTTCCCATGGGAGGTCATAGGCCACGGCGACTTCTTCAGGCAGTGCCTGCCACCCCCAAGCCAGGCTCCTGCAGAAAGAGCGGCTGCGCCTCGCCTTTGGCAGCTGGACCCCTGCGAGGCTTGCTGCAGGAAGCAGCAGGGACCTCCGACCCAGAGCCGAGCACCCTGGTGGGCACCACCCTCCCTAGGAAGCCAACAGAGCAGAGACCAAGAGGCACAGGCTCCCAGGGATTGCAGCCAGGCAGGGTTTTGTTTTTAATTTTAACATTTCCATTCAGCTCTTTGTTTTGTGTTTTGTTTTGTTTTGTTTTGTTTTTTAATTTATTTGGCTCTACTGGGTCTTATTTGAGACACGAGGGATCTAGTTCCCTGATCAGGGATTGACCTCCGGCCCCCTGCACTGGGGACCAGACTCGTAGCCACTCCAGGGAAGTCCCATGGGCAGATTTTTTTAACGTAGTAAATTTATTGGTTGTTTTCTTCTAATGGTTTTATTTTTTACATAAATTCCATTTGGAGTTTATTCTTATATAAAGAATGGATCTGATTTTATCTTTAATTAAAAGGCTCTTCTGTTGTCCCTGCACGAACTTAATTTCTTTGTGTCTTTGCCCACTGATCTGAGGTAGCAGCTTTATGATATGCTCAGTTTCTGTATGAGTTTGGTCTGTCTGGATATTTTATTCTGTCCTGTTGTCTTTCCGTCTCTGCTCTGGGACCGCATCGTGGAGGCTTAAATTCCGTGGGGCCAAGCCCCCACCACGCCTCTTTCTTTTCAGTGCTTTCTAGCTGTTCTCACATGTTGGTTGTTCCGTATCAGCTTGCAATATCAGCTGAAAAAGCAGGACACTTACTTATTTTTAAATTCGATGAGCCTTTCAGTCTGTAGATTCAGGTCTTCTTTTTTTTTTGACTTCTGGAAAGTTGTCCTGGCTTCGGCTTCAGATACGATGTTTTATGTTTTGGTTCCTCAGGGACTCTTGTTACGCTCCTGTTGTGCCTTCTCCACCTGTCTTCCATTTCAGTCTCCAGCTGCTCTGTCCCGACCCTTTTTAATCATTTGTCCCGTTTTTACTTTTTCAGGTCCTTTCCTCCGTTTCTTCCCTGCCTTTCATTTGATTTTTTTTTTTTAATGTTTTGTTTATTTTCGGCTGTGCTGGGTCTTGGTTGCCGCACAGGCCTCTCTCTGGTTGCGGCGCGCGGGCGGCCCCCCGCTGGCTGTCTTCTCTCGCCGCGCAGCGCCGGCTCTAGGGCGGGGCTTCAGGAGCTGTGGCGCACACACAGGCTGCGTTGCTCTGAGGCACGGGGGCTTTTCCCGCATCAGGGGTTGAACCTGTGTCTTCTCGGTTGGCGGGCGGGTTCTTCACCACTGAGCCAGCAGAGCAGCCCTAGATTTTTATTTAAATTGCTTCCTCTGTGGCATCTTACACTTCAGTTTTCATTTCTGTTAAGATCGTCTTTTTCCTCTATTTCTCCCTTGGGTTAAATCAAGTCTCTTTTCTCCTTATCTTTGTCTAGTTCTGTTCTTTGGTTTTGCCAGGACTTGTCGCATGTGGGATCTTAGTTCTCTGACTGGACATCGAACCTTTGCCCCCTGCAGTGGAGGCTCAGTCTTAACCACTAGAACACCAGGAAAGTAGTTTTTATTTTTCTGAGTCATTGAGGGATTCTTTTGCTTTCTCTTTCGTATTCCTGAGAATTTATTTAAGATTTATTTCAGTTTGGAATGCTTTGCTAGAGGGTTTTTGGGTTTTTGCTTTACTTCTTTTGGATTAATCATCTTTTGCTCACATGTGTTTGTGAGACTTACTGTGTTGTTGGGAGCAGCGGGGGCTTTCGTGTGTTTACATCAGGGTGTAGCATTCTGTCAGGCCAGAGTGGCCTGGCCTCTTGGAGGTGGTCCACACTCGAGCCCCCCTGCAGAATGTGGGCCTTGTCACAGCCCCTCTTGGCGGTTGTCACCAGCTGTGCTGCTGGGAGCATCCTTGCGGTCTTCTAGGTGAACACCTTCCTTTTAAAGTTTCTGTTCCTCGTCACGCTGTCTGGTCACACAGACTTATTCTGCCAGGAAGGAGGACTAGTCCCTTGAAGTGCACCGCACCGCCCCCCACTCCCTGCCGGGCGTTGGCCAGTACACAGGACAGTCGGTAGGATGGCGGGTTGAGGGAGACAGACTTCCCTTTCCTGCTGCGGGTGACTGGCAGACTGCTCCGCTCTGAGCTCCCCGTCGTCGTCTATAACATACACTTTGGGGAGGGGCCCGTGGTGCTCCGGGATACACGCAGGATACCGTCCTGCCCCAGTTCATCACCCGACCTGCTACGCATCAGGTCCCTGTTCAGGCGTCTCTTCTCAGTGGCCACGGCCACCTGGCCCCCTTCACAGTCTGTTCCTCTGCCTCCTCTTCTGTTTGCTCATGTTTCTTCATCGCAGTTGCCGCACGGCTTATGCTCTGTGACGCCGAGACCTTGTGTGACTGTGCCTTGTGTGTTCGTGTGCTGACATCCTGGCCAGAGGGAGGCTTCCTGAAGGCAGGCAGTGCCGTCCAGCCCCTGCTGTGGGCCTGGGTCTAGAGTAGCGCCCAGCCCAGGGGAGGCCTGGGCTGGTGGGTGGTGGTGGGTGGGGTCCATGACCGGTCCCCACAGTTAATGGGGGTTCACTGCTGCTGCACACCAACCACACCGCCGCAGGGATGCTCTCCTAGGTCCTGTCGTGACGAACCAGCACTTCCTCTGGTGATTCTCTACTAGTGAAGGGCTGTGACCTACCTGAATGTTGCATGGAAACACTCAGGTATGGCTGCATGGTACATTTGTGTGTTTATTTTACTAACAGGGATATTAAACCTGACAATGTCCTTCTGGATGTAAATGGTCATATCCGCCTGGCTGACTTTGGATCCTGTTTGAAGATGAATGACGATGGAACTGTAGGTATTTTTGTTGAAACTTTTCCATTTGGTTTTGTGTTTTGCTTGCAGTTAGAAGGGGCTTATTTATGTTTTCAATTTGAGTTACAGTTAAGAAACCGAGTGTATTAATGTAAATTAAGAAGACAAGTCCATTTAGAAAACAGTTGAAATTTTCTATTTATGGTTAAAACATCTTGATTGCTTTTTACGTTCACGAAAGTGATCTGTGTGCCTTCTGCAGAAGGGGGAGTCAGGTGTCCTCAGATCCCCGGGTGGCTCCCGGGCGCAGACCCCGCGGTGAGAGGGGCAGCCCGCCCAGTGGGCAGACCTCAGCCGGGTGTCGGTACCTTCTCGTTTCTTTCCGGAGCAGGACTTCCTGAATGGGGGTACCCCCTCCCAAGGGCCAGCGGATGCTCCCTCTACAGAGCGGGAGGACGCCCCTGGAGTGGCCATCCCACCCCAAGCTGACTGGGCTTGGGCTGGGTCAGAGCTCGCTGGCCGGGTGGCCTCAGTGGGCCCCCCGGCCTCCCTTGGCGGCCTCCAGCACACAGCTCCGCTGCGTTAGGGACTCGTCTGCATCCTTTCCCGTGGCCCCCGTCGCAGTTTGAGTTTTAGGTGTTTGGGAGTCTTTTTAAAACCTACGCGCGTCATAAAGTCTACTGTAATTGCTTCTCCAGAGAGAGCAGCCCCTCCCCCACCCCTTGCTGTGGGTTTTCAAGCAGCAGTAAAAGAACATAAAGCTGGCAGCATGTGGCAGTGTTTTAAAAAGAGCAAGTCGGTTAACTCTGTCTCTCCACAAAGCCAGTCTCTTACTTCTAATGTGATGGGTCTGTTGGTGCTGTCCCCAAAGCCAGTCTTCTAACGAGGGAGCTCTGGCCTTGGTCCGAGCCCGCACGCTGGGCACTCTTCCCCCGGGGCTCACTCGCCTCACCTCCCGGTAGCTGTCCCCTGCTGCCCTGTCCGACTCCTGAGGACTCCCTGCTGAGTCCTGCCACCGGGCCCTGGGCTGTGACCAGGGAGAGGCTGGTCTTTTCGAGGACCGGCCTCCTTGGCTGTTGTCGTCACGTCTTGCTGACCCCAGTCCTGTGGACTCCTCATGCTCTGGGGCCGGTCTGCGGCCTCTTGGCGCACCCAGCCCCCACGCTGTCTCCGAGATGGTTGCAGCTCCCCATGGAGGCCGTGTCCAGCACCCAGCTGGGCCCTGGACCTACTTCCAGACGTTCCAGTGTGGAGCTCGAGGGTAGGGTGTGGGTGAGCAGCCCGAGCTTCCCCTGGGAGCGTGCCAGAAAGGCAGCATCTTAGAATCTCTGTCTCGCAAGCGCATGGTGTCTACGCATGTACAAGTCAGGCTACCTGGCCTGGACGGACGGGGTGCCTGGACCACACTTTGAGCCACGATGGGGAATGTGGAGCCCTAGGGATGTGTGGGGCTGGGTGGGCATCTAGGGATTGAAAACCCCGGTGGGCGGGAGAGTCTGGTGCATTCTGGAACCTGCCTGATGTTTAATGCTATAAAAATAGCTCTAGGTTGTATCTGACTCTTGCGATCCCATGAACTGTAGCCCACCAGGCTCCTCTGTCCATGGACTTCTTCAGGCAAGAGTACTGGAGTGGACTGCCATTTCCTTCTCCAGGGGAACTTCCCGATCCAGGAATTGAACCCAGGTCTCCCGCCTTGCAGGCAGATGCTTTACCAACAGAGCTACGCTGGAAGCCCCAGTTTAGTGCTATAGGAACATTTATTTGTACTGAGTTTTTCATTATGAGGTTTTAAAATCATGACCATGTGCCAGGTTTATCTTGTGATTGTTTCTTCATCCACTGTCTGCTAGAGACATCCTCAGGTTTCCCTTCACCCTGTCCACCCTCTTGCCTAAGGTGCAGTCTTCCGTGGCTGTGGGCACCCCAGACTACATCTCCCCAGAGATCCTGCAGGCGATGGAGGATGGCATGGGCAAGTACGGCCCCGAGTGTGACTGGTGGTCTCTGGGCGTCTGCATGTACGAGATGCTGTACGGAGAGACCCCGTTCTACGCCGAATCCCTCGTGGAGACCTACGGGAAGATCATGAACCATGAGGTAAGCTGTCACGCTCCCACCCCGTGTGTGTCCCAGCCCCTGGGGAAGGGGGGCGGGTGGGGCAGGCTGGGCGGCCAGACGGGCGCCCCTGGGGAAGAGGAGCGGGTGGAGCAGGCTAGGCGGCCAGACGGGCCGGGAAACGAGGGCAGAGGGGACGCTCCCATTCCCTGGTGGAGGGTGGCGGGTCCATTGGGCCAGAACCCCTGCAGGAGACGTGGGCTTCAGGAGCTAGACACAGGTCCGAGGGCGCTCGTGGGCCACTGCCACCTGTGCGCCCACCCTGCCGTCAGACGTCAGTTCTGCCCCTCCAGCCTGTTTGCCCCAAAGCCGTCGTCAGGAGTGGATCATGCATCTCAGCTCAGTAGTGCTCTTAGTCCTTTCTTGAGCCTATTTCTTTTCCTCTTGCTTTTCCCCCTTTTACCAGCTCTTCATTTTTACTTCTATTTCCCTCATTTTCTGTTTATTATCTCTTCTTCTCTCTAAGATTTTTGTCATCTGTGTTTTTTCTTTTTATCCCTTTCCCCGTGTCCTTCTGACGCCAGGGTCAGCCTCTCTGCCCGTTGGCTCACAGCACCCTTCCCCACCTGCTCGGTCACTCACCCAGACAGCTGCTCACTTGTCTGCTCTCTCCTCCCAGCCTGGTCTCCCAGTATTTGCTCAGATAAGGAGCAGATTAACATTAAAGTCCTAAAGCATCTTTCTTTTAACTCAAGAAAAGTTATGCCTTAAAAAATTTGTTTTCGAAGTAGAAATTATTTTTATTTATAAACTAACATACGCTATCAAAAACTTCAGACATGCCGAAGTGCGTGCGGTAAGTTGATGGTGAAAGGCACCCCGTAAACTTCTGGTGGTAAGCGTGGTGAAGGGAACAAGTGGGACTTGCTTGCATTCTAAGACCTGCTGTCCCTGAGCGCCTGCCACCTGTGGACCGTGGACCACCCCCCACCCCCACCCCGGTGGTCTCTGATCATTTATTCCGTCTCTGCCGCAGCCCCGTGAGGCAGCACTGCTGTCCCTTCTAGAGATTACAGGTGAGGTCTGGACCGCAGGGGCGGCTCGGCACACAGGCCCACAGTGGCCTGGTGGGTGTGTGGCCTTGTGATCTCCTGGCATGTGGGAGGTGGAAACTGTCTAAAGAAATGGTATCACGGTCACATATGGCCAGGGTTCTGGTCATCTTTCTACTCAGTGCTCAAAGGCAGACCTTACCATGTGTATGTGTGCAGTGTATCTTGTTTTAACAAGTCCCTCTGATGAGCATTGAGGTAGTTTTCAATTTCCTTGGTCAGAGTAGAATGGCGTCACGAACATGTCATGTTCTCATTGATACTGTTGGCAAAATGCGTACTGAAGGGTGTGCCCGCTTCTCTCCCACCTACAGCCTGTTGTCGGTGTTCTTTGCCACCTTGATAGGTGAACATTTATCACCGTTTTAGTACATGCAGGGTGGTAACAAGTCTGCCGTGAGTAAAACCGGCGAGACTGAGGGTTTTCTGGAATGAAGCCTCATCCGCTTCGGCTGCGTTTGGCCACTGGGACGCAGAAAGGGGCTGTAGCTGTGCAGCTGCGCCTTTGCTCTGCTCCCCACGATGCCTGCACACCACAGGTCCCCTGACTGCCCCCCTGCCCCCCCAGGAGCGGTTTCAGTTCCCGTCCCATGTCACAGACGTGTCTGAGGAGGCCAAAGACCTCATCCAGAGGCTGATCTGCAGCCGGGAGCGCCGGCTGGGGCAGAATGGGGTGGAGGACTTCAAGAAGCACGCCTTCTTCCAAGGGCTGAACTGGGAGAACATCCGGAACCTGGAGGCGCCCTACATCCCGGACGTGAGCAGTCCTTCCGACACGTCCAACTTTGACGTGGACGACGACGTGCTGAGGAACATCGTAAGTGTGGCGGCACCCTGCCCTCCGTGCCGTGTCACAGGTCTGCGTGCGCACGGCTTGCTCATCAAGGTGGTGAATCTGAGAACTGTGCCGACTTCAGAAACTGTGGCGGTTGCCTCGAGGAATGCACCTCTCATTCTAGCCTTCAGCTTGGTCCTGAAAGAGATGGCTTACTCAATTTTAAATAGCTGTTCTGTTTTAGGGTTCATCAGAATTATTTGATGCCTTTGTGCCTTGTGAACAGTGCCACGTACACTGTTCCGTCAGAGTGTCCCTTCTGCCCTGTCCCCCTGCCAGGGGCCTGCCCGCGGCCCCACCGTGGCATGGGTCTCTGGGTCTCCACTCCTCATTGTCCCTGTGCTCGAGGACATGTCCGCTGTTGTGCTGACACATGTGTTCAGCATGTGCGTGACCGTTTGTTCACATGGCCGGAGGTCGGGAGCAACAGGGATGAGGCCAGTTTTGAGGCGCTGATGTGTCAGATTGTGGGTTTTCCACGTTGGGTGCTGGCCGTGGGGCCCATCTGGTATCTGACCTCGTCTTACGGGGCCGCTGATGAGTTCGTCATTGTATTGTACCTTTTGGGTCCGGAGAGTTTTGCTCATGTGTTGTGACATTATTTTGGTCTCACCAGACTCAACATTCAGTACGCGTTACTCTATACATGAGTCTTGGGGATAGAGAAACTGAGGTTTAACCAGGGTAAAGAAAACTGATTCAGAGGCTTTGGAGGCTCTTTCTTAGTAAAATAAGAGTGGAACTTGAGATGATGTGAGAAAAGACTGAGGGAAGTATTAGTATTGTTGTTGAAAGGCTTTTCCCTGAACTTCAGATAAGCATTATTTCCACACTGAAATTTCCCAGGTAAATAACTGCTTTTATTTTTAATAGAGAAGGATCCTCAAACTGAAAAATAGCAGTAAACCCATATAAAACAGTCTCCCCTTGGGTTCCAGACCCCACTTCTGCCTGCGGCCTGTTTCAGGGCAGGAACCCAGTGCCCCTGCCTGCACCCCACGTCCCCCCTGCTTAGGGTAACGGTGACCGTTAGAAGGTTCGCAGTTACCTGATCCCACTTCAGCCTGAGCATCGCTGTCTCAGAAGCAGTGTGTTGAGCCCCTTCAGGGCCTCGCGCTCCGGCCCAAGCCGGGAGTGAAGAGGGCAGCATTGTGGGAGGCCCCATGGGGCTCCCGTGCACTGGTGGCTCCCCTGGAGCACTCTTCCCCTACTCTCCGCTGGTTTGCACACAGTCTCGCTCACACCGCGCGTGTTCTCGTGCAGGAAGTGCTGCCTCCTGGCTCTCACGCGGGCTTCTCTGGACTGCACTTGCCGTTCATCGGGTTCACATTCACCACGGAAAGGTGCGTCTGCGTCTGCCTGCCCCCGCGGGTGGGGGTCTCCCCGTGGGGTCGGGGAGCTTCCATGTGGGGCTGAGCCCCATCAGAGCCGGGGACTCTGACGTGTTCCGTGCTTGAGGGAGCTTCTCTTTTAACAACCCATTAAAAATGGAAAAGCCGTTTTTACCTCAGACTTGGGGCTCGGCCCACAGGCCCTGGTTTGCTGGCCCCGACCCCTGCCGGCCATCAACTGGACGGGCTTTGCCCAGGTGGGACACCGGGGGCCCTGGCCAGTGGCGGGGTGTCTGGCCACCCCGGCTGAGTGCCCACTCCGTCCAGGCTCTGCTGGCTTTCGTGGGGAGTTTTGCAGCAGCCACAGGGTTCCCGGGGCACGGGGCGGGGCTGTAGATGAGAGCCACGCCCCGCCTGTGAGCACAGCCCGGGGAGCCCTGGCTGGGGCCGTGTGTGTGGCCTGTCTCCAGGGCCTCTGCAGAGTTGTGGTGCCCGTGGTGCTCTGACTCGATTTTAAAAGGACCCTGGGCCAGGAAGAGGGGGCTGAGGAAGAAAGGCAGTAAAATAAGACAGATGGGGCTGCCTCGGCACCTGGAGCAAGGTCACTGAGCTTGGTTCCTGGCTGCTTCCAGCTGTGGGTGCCTGAATTGCGATAAATTTCTATGGAAGTGGCCTACTTCTGCCCAAGCTTGTGAAAGCTCTCTTCAGGTGTCAGATGCTGGAGTTAGTAGCGCTTAGGCCAGAGCGATTGCTTAGGCCAGAGCGATTGCTTAGGCCAGAGCGATTGCTTAGGCTAGAGCGATTGCCTTCCAGCCCAGAGGAGGCGTTCTGGGTACGCTGGGCATGCTGACTTATTAGCCCCTCTGCAGAGGCTCTAGACCCTTCCACCGCGTTCAGCTCACTGGGTGCCTGTCACACCTGTGGACCATGGCCCCCCAGCGAGGCTCCAGGTTTGGCAGGTTGACCCAGGGACCTCTTCCTGAAACAGACCCCAGCAGTGCTGGCTGGCCCAGCACCTTTGGGCCACCTTTGAGAAACACCAGCCAGGCCTTTCTGTGAGAGAGAATGTGTGTGTGTGTGTGTGCACGCGCACTCACTGTAGAACTCAGAAAAGCGTCCCTGACTGCCCTTCTGTGTATGTGTGTGCACACTCACTCACTGTGTAGAACTCAGAAACGCTCCTGACATTGTCATCACTTTAAAAGCAAGAGGAGCTAAGTGGCTTGTCCCTAAGTTCAGCTCCGATGGAGAGAACCTTCCTTGGCCCAAATCTGTGCATCAGCGTGTGCTCATGGAGAGGCGTATCGTGAGCCGCTGCTGGTTGGTGAGGACCTTGGCTGTACTGGTCCAGGGGTTGGACTTGCAGGAGCCATGTAGGGTGTTGACAGTTTGCAGGCTGAGGGGACGGTCCTGGTGAGGGCAGAGCCAGTGCACCCTCGCCCCTCACAGTGCCGCAGTCGCCGCTGAGCATCAGGGCGCCTCTGCCCGCAGCCCCGCCAGCCCAGGCCCTCGTGCAGGAGGCCTTCTTTCAGCTCCTGGTTAGGTGTGCACGGTGACTTAGAGATTACACTCTGTGCCATCACAGTGAACTGAATCCACGTCATTTGTTCAATGACGAAGTCATGTCCAACTCCTGCAACCCCACGGACTGTAGCCCACCAGGCTCCTCTGTCCGTGGGATTTCCCAGGCAAGAATACTGGAGTGGGTTGCCATTTCCTTCTCCAGAATCAACTGTACTTCAATAAAAGAAAGAAAGAAAGAAAATCATACTTTCCAGCCCTGCAGAGGCGCTCTATCTGACCAGCCCTCTCACTGCCCATTGTCACCCAGTGGCTTGCAGTAAAGAAGACTCTTGTCTCATTTGGCTCCATAAACAACAAAGTCTTTTCACAGGTGATTGTGTTTACCAGTTTGAAAAGGCTTATCTTTTACCCCAGGAAGTTTCTAAACACTAATGAAGTCCTTGTAAAGTCTCCGTGGGTGAGAACACGCTGTTGCTTTATCTGCAGCTGCTTCTCTGACCGGGGTTCTCTGAAGAGCATCCTGCAGTCCAGCACACTGACCAGAGATGAGGGCGTGCAGCGCGATCTGGAGGCCAGCCTGCAGGTGGAGGCCTACGAGAGGCGCATCCGGAGACTGGAGCAGGAGAGGCTGGAGCTGAGCCGGAAGCTGCAGGGTGAGGGGTGGGGCCTCTGCGCAGGGACTGCCCCCCGCGGCCCGCCCCCCCACAGCCCTCACACGCGTCTCCCCCCCAGAGTCCACGCAGACCGTCCAGTCCCTCCACGGCTCAGCCCGGGCCCTGGGCGGCGCAGCCCGGGACAAAGAGATCAGACGGCTGAACGAAGAGATCGAACGTTTGAAGAATAAGATAGCAGGTGAGTGTTCCAAGGTCACCCTGCTTAGTCTCTGTTCTCGGACCTTCCTTTCTGCAAAAAACATTCTCGGGGTCCTTTCCATTGGATGGAAATGCGGGAAAAAAGTTAAACTTTAGCAAAGAGTTCTGGTGTTTTGCCAGTTTATTTTAAATGATTTCTCTAATGTGCCTAACTTTAACACTATAGGAACTGATTTGAGCTGTTAGAGTCAATGCTTTATATATGATCTCTCAGAGTATTTACATTTTCCCCTGTTAATTCTCCTCTTTGTCACTCTGAGGCAGAACTGCCGTAACACGCTCTTTCTGGAGCTCTCACCCGCGGCCGGGTCTCCCCTCCAGTGTTGAATGCTGGATCTGGTGTCACCAGAGTGCATGTTCCATGGCTCCCAGTTATCAGAGCTCCCTGAGGACTCAGGGCACTGTCAAGCCCCAGCCCTTAGCCTGACCTGTGGGTCGGTGCTACACCTGGTTCCTTCCAAACCGAACCCAAGCCAGTGGCTGTCTCTCTGCTTCCTTCTGGGACCCGCCATCCTGATCTGAGAAAAGGCTGCCGTTGAGTGCCTTGCTCACCAAGACCCTCCCACACCGCCCAGCTGTGCTCATATGTTACAGGGGAGCGAGGGAGAGACGAGGCCACAGGCGCCCTGGGGCTCACGTCCCCGGGGAGAGGGTGTGGACACGCGTCAGAGCCAAGTCTGGGGGGTCTGTCAGCTGTGCCAGCGGCCGTACGCGTGTAAGGGAGCCCGGCTTGTTTCCTGTTTTGTTCAGATTCCAGTAGGCTGGAGCGACAGCTCGAGGACACGGTGACTCTCCGCCAGGAGCACGAGGATTCCGCGCAGCGGCTGAAGGGCCTGGAGAAGCAGTACCGCGTGGCGCGGCAGGAGAAGGAGGACCTCCACAAGGTAGGCGGGCCCATCTGTGGGGAAAGTGCGTGGCTTCACAGAGTGTGCGGTTGTGTTCACGGGGACGTCGGAGACTTGCAGGCCTTCATCTGCCTCTGTGATGGTGGGATGACACGGGAGAGGTCGGGATTCCCGAGCCAGGCAAGCTTGGGCGCCTCACGGGCTCCCTGGGCCCGGGTAGCCTTCAGGCTGTGCTGGGGCTAACAGAGGGCCTTCCCGGGGAGCTCAGTTTTCGGGGCCAAGGCTGCAGCCTTTCACCAGCATTTGCTGTCACTTCAACTCCTTGACACAGCAACAGGTGATGCTTCTCACCTTGCGGTCCTTGTTAGGCAAACGTAAACAGCCTGTAACTCTTTGTGTTCAGCAATTGATCGAGGCTTCCGAGCGGTTGAAGTCCCAGGCCCGGGAGCTGAAAGACGCCCACCAGCAGCGGAAGCTGGCACTGCAGGAGTTCTCGGAGCTCAACGAGCGCATGGCCGAGCTGCGCTCCCAAAAGCAGAAGGTGTCACGGCAGCTGCGGGACCGAGAGGAGGAGGTGGAGGCGGCCATGCAGAAGATCGACACACTGCGGCAGGAGGTCCGCAGGGCCGACAAGGGCCGGAAGGAGGTAGTGTCTCAGGGCGTCGGGCCGTGTTGATGGGGTGTCTGGAGGGTCCCAGTAAGGTGGCTTTGAGAGCTTGGGCTGCATCCTGTAAATCACTGGGAAGTAAACTGGATCTTAAATTTCATGTGAAGCCAAGTAAGTTGCTCTGCCAAGTGTTTATCTTGTAGTTCTCAGCCCTTCATACATGTTTGTGAAATTATTAAAACAGGTCTCTGTAGTAGTAAAGTTTCAGAGTAAAGTAGACGGCTTCGTGCCCACAAAGTACCATAGAAATGCGCCGTGACGTGATGTGGCATGGCTTCCGAGAACTGAAGGCTCAAAGCGGGTGGAGGGCCAGTCTCAGCCCAGGGCAGCCTTCTGAGACTGACTCTAGGATCCTTGACACTCAGAAGGTCACCAAGGCCCCAGGGAGCTTTTGTATATTTGGTTACAGGCCTTAATGTTTAACAACTTAGAAGTTAGAACTGAAAAATGTTCAACATAACCAGACTGATTCAGTTCAGTTCAGTCTCTCAGTCATGTCTGACTCTTTGCGACCCTGTGGACTGCAGCACACCAGGCTTCCCTGTCCATCACCAACTCCAGGAACTTATTTAAACTCATGTCCATCGGTGATACGTTCAACCATCTCATCCTCTGTTATCCCCTCTCCTCCCGCCTTTAATCTTTCCCAGTGTCAGGGTCTTTTCCGGGGAGTCAGTATTTCGCATCAGGTGCCCAAAGAATTGGAGTTTCAGCTTCAGCATCAGTCTTCCCAGTGAATGTTCAGGACTGATCTCCTTGCAGTCCATGGGACTCTCAGTAGTCTCCAACGCCACAGTTCAAAAGCATCAAGTCTTCAGTGCTCAGCCTTCTTTATGGTCTAGCTCACATCCATACACAAACTACTGGAAAAACCATAGCTTTGACTAGACAGACCTTGGTTGGTAAAAGAATGTCTCTGCTTTTTAATATGCTGTTTAGGTTCTTAATAGCTTTTTTTCCAAGGAGCAAGCATAGTTTAACTTCATGGCTGCAGTCACCATCTGCAGTGATTTTTGGAGCCCAAGAAAATAAAAGTCTCTCACTGTTTCCATTGTTTCCCCATCTATTTGCCATGAAGTGGTGGAACTGGATGCCATGATCATTTTTGTGCATTTCTTTAATGTTTGGTTTAGTAGAAAGCACCCAGGTTCTCATATGTGTTTCTGTGTTGTCTGTAGTGATAACCTTTTCTGTATAATTTACATGAAGAAAATCTAGCTCCTAAGATGGGGAATTAGAGGAGGAAGGCCTTGGAGAGCCTCCAGGGCCTCAGGACCCCGCTTTGAGAACTGCCCTCCTCGATGGTTCCACATGTGCTCTTAACAGGCAGCACATCTCCCGCAGCCCTGCCTATAAATTTGCTGGGTCCCCTCGGTGAACTGCCGGGAGGGCCTGGAAACACCTGTTCCGCTCCATTCATGTTCAGGGCTCTTTGTCCTTTGGCCTCAAGATGCCTCTGTTTTCTTCTTAGACATTTGGTTGTGCAACCCCAGGACATTTGTGTTAATAATTACAGCCAACTACAACTCTCTTCAGTGAACCCTTGGTTGGGCACAGCCCTTCCGGTTCTGGGGGTAACCCTGCAGCCGAAGCAGCTGGGCCCGGGGTGCTCAGCTTGAGACAGGGTCATGGTACACAGACCTCGTTACTCTCTCCACCCTTGTGTGTGTTTGGAATCTCCCCTCTGGACAATGAATCTGTGTTCTGCAGGCATCAGAAGTCCCTGTTTTCATGAACTTGTATCTTTTCTTAAAATTTAGTTTCAGTGTATCTGTTTAAATTAGAATTTAAGCTAACCAGCCATTCCAGTTAAGTCCAGAAGTGTTATTTCTCAGCCATTAACTAGTGATGGAATCTGAGAGAGCGTGAAGAATCAGGAAGCTTTCTGGAGGCTCAGTTCCCTGGGACTGCCTCCCTGGGAGGGCTCCAGCCACGGTGGGCCTGGCGGGCGGTGGTAAGCAGCGCTCTCTCCCTCCTCAGCTGGAGGCGCAGCTCGAAGACGCGGTGGCCGAGGCCTCCAAGGAGCGCAAGCTGCGTGAGCACAGTGAGAACTTTTCCAAGCAAGTGGAGAGCGAGCTCGAGGCCCTCAAGGTAGCGCAGCGAGTCTCTCCTCACCGAGGGAGCGGGGCAGGCCGTGGTCCTTGGCGGCTGCTGGGTGGGCGTCCTGGGAACCCGACGTGGAAGCTTGTGGGAGCTTTCCACTTTCCAGAACCAGATCCTTCACTTGACCTCCTAGAGCCAGCCCTTGTACCCCGACACCTCTTGCTTTCTCTGTGTCTTGGTCTGTGAATTCAGTGCTGGTCATTCTGGAAGAGCTCCTCACAGCCCATGTGCTGCTGGTCATCCGCAGGGGGCTGAGGTGGGGTGGGGCTGTAGGTGCTCCCTGTCAGCTGAGAGACCTCAGATACAGGCCTCTACTTTCTGAGTCTGTCCTCCTCATCTGTGAAATGGAGACAGACAGCAGTCTCCTCCCTCTCACAGCTGGCCCTTCGCCTAGACTTGGTGCCATGACTGCGTCTCCCAGTCCCTTTCTTCACCTCTGTAGTCTGCCCTCTCCAGGCAGCTTGTCACTCCAGGGTCGGAGCCCATCACATCTCTACTGGCTGCTGATGGCTTCCCGCAGTTCTCAAATAACCCTGACCCGTCCCTTCAGCCTCCCCGATGCCCTCCTGTTCTCCAGCCTTGTGCAGCTCGCCCCCCACCCCGTTCTCCTCACCCCTCACCCCCACGCTCAAGACCCTCCTAGCCTGACAGCTCAGTGCCCACGTCACCGCCCGTGACAGCAGAAACCCTGTGTGACCCTGTCAGCAGGAGGTGCCTGACTCACGGCCCTCCAGAGAATGCTCTGGTGTGAGTGAACAGACCGCACGAGGGGACCTTGAGGGCCACTCACGTCAGAGTGTGAGCAGGGCCTCAGGGTCCCAGGCACATCTGGATTTCCCAGGGCAGAGCCCCCCACCCCTGCAAAGCCTGCCCTGCAGCCGTGGGGGAGGGATCGGTGCCCACCGCTGGGAGCGCTTACTGTGTCTGTCTTGGGCGGGGTGAGGCAGGGCCCTCGAGGAGGACACAGAGATTTGTGATCTGTCCCAACCTTTGCCCTCAGATGAAGCAGGGGGGCCGCGGGCCAGGTGCCACCCTAGAACATCAGCAGGAGATTTCCAAGATGAAGTCTGAGCTCGAGAAGAAAGTCCTGTTTTATGAAGAGGAGCTGGTGAGACGTGAGGCCTCCCACGTGCTGGAGGTGAAGAACGTGAAGAAGGAGGTGCACGACTCTGAGAGCCAGCAGCTGGCCCTGCAGAAAGAGGTCATGATGCTGAAGGACAAGCTGGAAAAGTCCAGGCGAGAGCGGTGAGTGCGCCACGCGGGGCAGGCGGGGGCAAGCCGGCCGGGGCCCTGACGCCCGTCCTGCGTCCTCAGGCACAGCGAAATGGAGGAGGCCGTGGGCACCGTCAGGGGCAAATACGAGCGGGAGAGGGCGATGCTGTCCGAGGAGAACAGGAAGCTGACTGCCGAGAACGAGAAGGTGATTGAGGCTCTGAGTGCCGCCCTGTGGCAGCTGCCGTTCTTTCCACTCTTGAGTCTTAGAGGTGGGGCGTTTCAAGTAACTGAATTCCTAAATGATAGAACATGTTTGGTCTTTAAAGCGGGATGTTTTCATTTAGTTACAAGCTATTGATTACCTGTAACTGCTAGCTCTGATCACTTTGACACTCATATTTCTATTGAAGCGGGGCTTAAGTTAACATACGGCCAGGAACCCCACACTGGAAGTTAGGTTGGCAAACCCTCATAACAGTGAAAGAAAACGTGAAGACCCTTTGAAAGAGCCTGCAGTTTTGTGGTGCTGACGTCACGTGTAAACGAGTAACGAGTCGTGTGTCCCGACTGTTTCCCGCCAGCTATGCTCCTTTGTGGATAAGCTCACGGCTCAGAATAGGCAGCTGGAGGATGAGCTGCAGGATCTGGCATCTAAGAAGGAGTCGGTCGCCCACTGGGAGGCCCAGATTGCGGAAATCATCCAGTGGTACGTGCCTGCGGGCCTGGTCACAGTTCCCCAGCTGCTGGCCCGCCTCCACAACTCACACTGCTCCTCTGCGGGCTCACTACCCAGCTCACCTCAGCCTCCCCCAGATAAGTAACATCCAGGGGCGGCAGTTCTGTCCAGTGGCCGTGATGCGGGACTGCAGGTGGGAGGCAGCACCCCACGTGGCCCATGGTGTGGGTCGGGCTGGCCCCACATGCGGAGACAGAGCAGAGCTTCCGGGAGTCCAGAGAGTGAGCTGGGGCTGTCCTGACCAGGCGTCAGAGGTCACGGTGCCTGGGTGGTGAGGTGCGGAACCTCCGTGTCTTGAGGAGGGATAGCGGGCAGCGCTCACTCACAGGACGGCCCTTTCCCCTCTAGGGTCAGCGACGAGAAGGACGCCCGGGGTTATCTCCAGGCCCTGGCCTCTAAGATGACCGAAGAGCTCGAGACGCTGAGGAGCTCCAGTCTGGGATCAAGAACGCTGGTGGGTCTGGGTCTGGAAGCCGCATCTGTGTTGCTTTGTGATGCTCAGGGGCTCCACCTTGATGTGAGTTGAGTGATGCGAGAGGCTGCTGGGAGGCCTGCGCCTTCTTTCTGATTTAGGAACTGACGGCTGTGCGGGGTCTCTGGCGGTGCGGGCTGCTCTCTAGTTCGGTGCGTGGCCCCTTGCTGGGGCGGGTCTCCTGTGGAGCATGGGCTGTGGGCACACAGGCTTCAGTAGCTGTGGCGCACGGGTGTAGCCGCTCTGCAGCAGGTGGGGTCTTCCCAGACCAGGGGTCAAAGCCATGTCCCCTGCATTGGCAGGCGGATTCGTTACCGCCTGCTGCTAGCACTTTGTCAGTTGTCAGGGGATCGCAGGTTGCTTCACCACCATTCATCTGGTTGGCAAATCCCTGCTGAGTCAGCAGGCTCGAGTTGGGACGGCACTCCGCCCTGGTAGAGGGTGCTTTGTTAGTGTGATGATCCACTGTCCGGTGGCCGATGTGACTCTGCGAGCGCGGAGCGTGGCCAGCGCCAGGCTGGTGGTGCTGGTCCCTCTCTCCGCCTCTGTCCCCCTTGTTAAAACAGGCACGTGCGACTTACCTGTGAGACTCACAGAGTAAGAGTGCAGGGAAAGCGGAACAGCTTCGTTAGAATCACAGCTAGAATTAAACTTTGTGGACCCACAGTTTAGTCCATGTTCTGGTTTGAGGCAGGGTCTGGGGAGACTGAGCTGTCTTTTAATTTCGTGGCTACAGTCACCATCTGCAGTGATTTTGGAGCCCCCCAAAATAAAGTGTGCCACTGTTCCCATTTTTTCCCTATCTATCTGCCATGAAGTGATGGGCCCAGATGCCATGATCTTAGTTTTCTGACTGTTGAGCTTTAAGTCAATTTTTTCACTCTCCTCTTTCACTTTCATCAAGAGGCTCTTTAGTTCTTTGCTTTCTGCCATAAGGGTGGTGTCATCTGCATATCTGAGGTTATTGATAGTTCTCCCGGCAATCTTGATTCCAACTTGTGCTTCTTCCAGCCCAGCGTTTCTCACGATGTACTCTGCATATAAGTTAAATAAGCAGAGTGACAGTATACAGCCTTGACGTACTCCTTTTTCTATTTGGAACCAGTCTGTTGTTCCATATACAGTTCTAACTGTTTCTTCCTGACCTGCATATAGGTTTCTCAAGAGGCAGGTCAGGTTCTCTGGTATTCCCATCTCTCTCAGAATTTTCCACAGTTTATTGTGATCCACACAGTCAAAGGCTTTGGCGTAGTCAATAAAGCAGAAATAGATGTTTTTCTGGAACTCTCTTCCTTTCTTGGTGATTCAGTGGATGTTGGCAATTTGATCTCTGGTTCCTCTGCCTTTTCTAAAACCAGCTTGAACATCTGGAAGTTCACGGTTCACATATTCTCAAACCCTGGCTTGGAGAATTTTGAGCATTACTTTACTAGCGTGTGAGATGAGTACAATTGTGCGGTAGTTTGAGCATGCTTTGGCATTGCCTTTCTTTGGGATTGGAATCAAAACTGACCTTTTCCAGTCCCATGGCCACTGCTGAGTTTTCCAAATTTGCTGGCATATTGAGTGCAGCACTTTCACAGCATCATCTTTTAGGATTTGAAATAGCACAAATGGAATTCCATTACCTCCACTAGCTTTGTTCGTAGTAATGCTTTTTGAGGCCCACTTCACATTCCAGGATGTCTGGCTCTGGGTAAGTGATCACACCATCGTGATTATCTGGGTCGTGAAGATCTCTTTTTGTACAGTTCTTCTGTGTATTCTTGCCACCTCTTCTTAATGTCTTCTGCTTCTGTTAGGTCCATACCATTTCTGTCCTTCACTGAGCCTATCTTTGCATGAAATGTTCCTTTGCTGTCTCTGATTTTTTTTTGAAGAGATCTCTAGTCTTTCCCATTCTATTGTTTTCCTCAATTTCTTCACACTGACCACTGAGGAAGGCTTTCTTATCTCTCCTTGCTATTCTTTGGAACTCTGCATTCAAACGGATACGTCTTTCCTTTTCTCCATTGTTTTTCGCTTCTCTTCTTTCACAGCTATTTGTAAGGCCTCCTCAGAAAGCCATTTTGCTTTTCTGCATTTCTTTTTCTTGGGGATGGTCTGGATCCCTCTCTCCTGTACATTGTCATGAAACTGCATCCATAGTTCATCAGGCACTCTAGTGAGAGTCTAGTGAGATCTAATCCCTTTAATCTACTTCCACTGTATAATCATAAGGGATTTGATTTCGGTCATACCTGATGGTCTAGTGGTTTTCCCTACTTTCTTCAATTTAAGTCTGAATTTGGCAATAAGGAGTTCATGATCTGAGCCACAGTCAGCTCCCAGTCTTGTTTTGGTTTACTATATAGAGCTTCTCCATCTTTGGCTGCAAAGAATATAATCAGTCTGATTTCGGTGTTGACCATCTGGTGATGTCCATGTGTAGAGTCTTCTCTTGTGTTGTTGGAAGAGGGTGTTTGCTATGACCAGTGCGTTCTCTTGGCAAAACTCTATGAGACTTTGCCCTGCTTCATTCTGTACTCCAAGGCCAAATTTGCCTGTTCAGTCCAGTTCAGTTCAGTCGCTCAGTCGTGTCCGACTCTTGGCGACCCCATGAATCGCAGCACGCTAGGCCTCCCTGTCCATCACCATCTCCCAGAGTTCACTCAGACTCACGTCCGTCGAGTCCATGATGCCATCCAGCCATCTCATCCTCTGTCGTCCCCTTCTCCTCCTGCCCCCAAACCCTCCCAGCATCAGAGTCTTTTCCAATGAGTCAGCTCTTCGCATGAGGTAGCCAAAGTACTGGAGCTTCAGCTTTAGCATCATTCCTTCCAAAGAAATCCCAGGGCTGATCTCCTTCAGAATGGGCTGGCTGGATCTCTTTGCAGTCCAAGGGACTCTAAAGAGTCTTCTCCAACACCACAGTTCAAAAGCATCAATTCTTCGGTGCTCAGCCTTCTTCACAGTCCAACTCTCACATCCATACATGAGCACTGGAAAAACCATAGCCTTGACTAGACGGACCTTAGTCGACAAAGCAATGACCTTGCTTTTGAATATGCTATCTAGGTTGGTCATAACTTTTCTTCCAAGGAGTAAGCGTCTTTTAATTTCATGGCTGCAGTCACCATCTGCAGTGATTTTGGAGCCCAAAAAAATAAAGTCTGACACTGTTTCTACTGTTTCTCCATCTATTTCCCTTGAAGTGATGGGACCAGATGCCATGATCTTCGTTTTCTGAATGTTAAGCTTTAAGCCAACTTTTTCACTCTCCTCTTTCACTTTCATCAAGAGGCTGTTTAGCTCCTCTTCACTTTCTGCCATAAGGGTGGTGTCATCTGCATATCTGAGGTTGTTGATATTTCTCCCGGCAGTCTTGATTCCAGCTTGTGTTTCTTCCAGTCCAGCGTTTCTCACGATGTACTCTGTATAGAAGTTAAATAAGCAGGGTGACAATATACAGCCTTGACGTACTCCTTTTCCTATTTGGAACCAGTCTGTTGTTCCATGTCCAGTTCTGACTGTTGCTTCCTGACCTGCATACAGATTTCTCAAGAGGCAGGTCAGGTGGTCTGGTATGCCCATCTCTTTCGGAATTTTCCCCAGTTTATTGTGATCCACACAGTCAAAGGCTTTGGCATAGTCAATAAAGCAGAAATAGATGTTTTTCTGGAACTCTCTTGCTTTTTCCATGATCCAGCAGATGTTGGCAACTTGATTTCTGGTTCCTCTGCCTTTTCTAAAACCAGCTTGAACATCAGGGAGTTCACGGTTCACGTATTGCTGAAGCCTGGCTTGGAGAATTTTGAGCATTACTTTACTAGTGTGTGAGATGAGTGCAATTGTGCGGTAGTTTGAGCATTCTTTGGCATTGCCTTTCTTTGGGATTGGCATGAAAATTGACCCTTTCCAGTCGTGTGGCCACTGCTGAGTTTTCCAAATTTGCTGGCATATTGAGTGCAGCACTTTCACAGCATCATCTTTCAGGATTTGAAACAGCTCAACTGGAATTCCATCACCTCCACTAGCGTTGTTCGTAGTGATGCTTTCTAAGTCCCGCTTGACTTCACATTCCAGGATGTCTGGCTCTAGATTAGTGATCACATCATCATGATTATCTGGGTCGTGAAGATCTTTTTTGTACAGTTCTTCTGTGTATTCTTGCCACGTCTTCTTAATATCTCCTGCTTCTATTAGGTCCAGACCATTTCTGTCCTTTATCGAGCCCATCTTTGCATGAAATGTTCCCTTGGTATCTCTAATTTTCTTGACGAGATCTCTAGTCTTTCCCATTCTGTTGTTTTCCTCTATTTCTTTACATTGATCGCTGAAGAAGGCTTTCTTATCTCTTCTTGCTATTCTTTGGAACTCTGCATTCAGATGCTGATATCTTTCCTTTTCTCCTTTGCTTTTCACTTCTCTTCTTTTCACAGCTATTTGTAAGGCCTCCCCAGAGAGCCATTTTGCTTTTTTGCATTTCTTTTCCATGGGGATGGTCTTGATCCCTGTCTCCTGTACAGTGTCACGAACCTCATTCCATAGTTCATCAGGCACTCTATCTATCAGATCTAGGGCCTTAAATCTATTTCTCACTTCCAGTGTATAATTGTAAGGGATTTAATTTAGGTCATGCCTGAATGGTCTAGCGGTTTTCCCTACTTTCTTCAATTTAAGTCTGAATTTGGTAATAAGGAGTTCATGATCTGAGCCACAGTCAGCTCCTGGTCTTGTTTTTGTTGACTGTATAGAGCTTCTCCATCTTTGGCTGCAAAGAATATAATCAGTCTGATTTCGGTGTTGACCATCTGGTGATGTCTATGTGTAGAGTCTTCTCTTGTGTTGTTGGAAGAGGGTGTTTGCTATGACCAGTGCGTTCTCTTGGCAAAACTCTATTAGCCTTTGCCCTGCTTCATTCTGTACTCCAAGGCCAAATTTGCCTGTTACTCCAGGTGTTTCCTGACTTCCTACTTTTGCATTCCAGTCCCCTATAATGAAAAGGACATCTTTTTTGGGTGTTAGTTCTAAAAGGTCTTGTAGGTCTTCATAGAACGGTTCAACTTCAGCTTTTTCAGCGTTCCTGGTTGGGACATAGAGTTGGATTACCATGATATTGAATGGTTTGCCATGGAAACGAACAGACATCATTCTCTCGTTTTTGAGATCACATCCAAGTACTGCATTTCGGACTCTCTTGTTGATTATGATGCCTACTCCATTTATTCTAAGAGATTCTTGCCTGCAGTAGTAGATATGATGGTCATCTGAGTTACATTCACCCATTCCAGTCCATTTTAGTTCGCTGATTCCTAAAATGTCAACATTCACTCTTGCCGTCTCCTGTTTGACCACTTCTAATTTGCCTTGATTCATGGACCTAACATTCCAGGTTCCTATGCAATACTGCTGTTTACAGCATCAGATCTTGCTTCCATCACCAGTCACATCCCCAACTGGGTGGTGTTTTTGCTTTGGCTCCGTCTCTTCATTCTTACTGGAGTTATTTCTCCACTGATCTCCAGTAGCATTTTGGGCACCTGCTGACCTGGGGAATTCATCTTTCATTGTCATATCTTTTTGCCTTTTCATACTGTTCATGGGGTTCTCAAGGCAAGAATACTGGAGTAGTTTGCCATTCCCTTCCCCAGTGGACCACATTTTGTCAGAACCCTCCACCATGACTTGTCTGTCTCGGGTGGCCCTGCACGACATGGCTCACGGTTTCATTGAGTTAGACAAGGCTGTGGTCCCTGTGAGCAGATTGGTTAGTTTTCTGTTATTGTGGTTTCTGTCTGCCCTCTGATGCCCTCTCAGCACCCTACCATATTACTGGGGTTTCTCTGACCTTGGACATAGAGTATCTCCTCTCGGCTGCTGGCCGCTCCAGCGCCGCGCAGCTCTCCGCTCCATCCTTAGAAGTCTTTACCTACTTCCTCCTGGGTCTGGTCACCTGAGCCTGCCTGTGGCTGGTCCCTCCGTCGCCTCTAGGTGGCGCCCCACTGTGCTCCCCACACCCCCGTCTCCACTTTACTCCTGCGGAGGAAAAATGAAAAATTCTTAACTGTTTTCAATGAAAATGTAAATAGAAGCCAGCAAGACAGTCTCTCCAGATTTCTCTTATACTCTTGAAAGTCAGTGAGATACATCTGGAGTCTCAATAAGAAAGAATGCTGTCCTCAAGTGGTGTATTTCACTGTAGCCTCACCCTTCAGTTCATCCCATCGCGCTTCCTTTTTCTTATTAGTTTAGTCTTTTAATGATGTAGTTACTAGGGTGATAATGGCACGATGTTTCAGGATGTAGAAAAATGAGAGTAACTCTGATCCTAGAATATAGCTTAAATTACTCTTTTACAGAGTGTAGTGGAACCATGTAGAGAAATTACCCTATCAGCTCAGTTTTATTTTTAAGAAAGTAAATTTTATTCTTTAGAAGACCTCTGAGAAAAAAGTCACAAAATACCAAAACTATAATTGGGTCCCATGGACTTTAATAACGTCTGAGAGTTAGTATTTAAATATAATAATAAAGTCTTAAGATTCAAAGAAGATAAATTACCTGTTAGTATTAATGTTGTTAAAGGAGTGAGTTGGTTCAGAATGTGTTTTAACATCTGAAACCACCTCTGCAGGACCCCCTCTGGAAGGTTCGCCGCAGTCAGAAGCTGGACATGTCTGCACGGCTGGAACTGCAGTCGGCCCTGGAGGCGGAGATCCGGGCCAAGCAGCTCGTGCAGGAGGAGCTGAGGAAGGTCAAGGATGTGAACCTCTCATTTGAAAGGTGCCTGCCAACCCGGGGCTGTTGGGATGAGCAGAGTGCTGTTTCTGGGGCACGGATGAGCACGTGCAGGGTTTTCAGGACAGAATGAGTGTGTGTGAGTCTGCAGTTTTGAAGCGTCTGTGTTTCTTTCTGAGTGTGAATGGGGTGCTTGCCACCCTGAGCTGGGTGACAGGACCCACATGTCCATGGACACCTCTCTGGCCTTCCTGTCCACCTCTTCAGCTTAGCGGTTGTTTTCTTTAAAAGGTAAAATCACACACTAAAATATTCAGAATTTTTTCCCCATCTTCAAGCAGTCATAGAAAACACTGTTTGACAAGGCAGTGAGTTCAGCAGATGCTTGATGAGAGCCCGTCATCTGCGGGTTCCATTTGTTCCTCATGATCTGTAATGACCTGCAGCCTTAAGAAAGCTGGGCTGCCCTGCCTGCGGTGGACCTGTCCATGTGGTTGGCTAAGCCCTGACACGTCTTCATGGGGGGGGTGACCTGGAAGTGATGGTGTCACTAACAGGACATCGTGTCAGTTTGGGGCTGAAAAACTAATCATGGTAACAGCTGCTATTTAAAGGAACTGCTGTGACTGTTATTCTATGAAAGCACATGACCCTTCCAGCATCCCTGTGAGGCGAGCGCATGTACCACCCCCGACCTCACAGTGCGGGGTGAGGGGCGGGCGGTGACCGGTTCTCCTGGCGTCACCGTGATCAGTACAGGGCTCTGAGCAAGGCTTGCTGCCCACCTCCCCCCTGGGTCCGCTGGGCCCTGCACTGGCCCGTCCTCGCCACGCTGAGAGCAGAGGCCCCGCTGCGCGTGCAGTGGTGTGGCTCTTCAGCGTGGCCCGCTGTCGTGCTCATTCTGGGGAAGACGTTTGGGGGCCTGACAGCTGAGTGACTGAGCCGTGGGTCCTCAGAGGTAAGGGCCGTCGGGGACCCCATTAGGGCCTCATGAGATACAGTTTGTAAACTCTGACTTTTAAAGTGAAGCTCGAGTATGATCCATGATGCAGTGAGCAGCAGCTGATGCTGAGAGTGGGCTTGAGTGTCTGTCCAGTGGGTCTGGGTGCTTTCTCAGACACCTGGGAGAAGCAGCCCCCCCAACACACACACAGACACACACACCACACAGACACAGACACACACACAGACACACCCCCCCCACACACACACAGACACGCACACACACACCCCCCACACACACAGACACACACCCACACACACAGACACACCCCCACACACACAGACACACACAGACACACACACCCCACACACACACAGACGCACACGCACACACACACACCAACCTAGCTACTTCGACACTCTGAACCAGCACAGAGATGACCTGAGCTCAGGGCACTTAAAGCCTTTTATTTTGTATTTTAGCAAACTAAAGGATTCTGAAGCCAAAAATAGAGAACTACTAGAAGAAATGGAAATTTTGAAGAAGAAGATGGAAGAAAAGTTTAGAGCAGATACTGGTAAATTAGGATCATAAGCTTCTGAATTGTTTACATATAAACCTTTTTTAATGAAATGGTTTTATGTTAGATTTAATTTGTTTTAATTTTAATGGTTTTTAGTTCTATAAGAAAAGCGCTACCCTAATCCCAAAGCCCAAATTCTGGAATAGGGTATGTCCAAAGATGCCTCCCAAAAAGGCAGCCGAGGTTTCCGGTGTATTCTTCCTTTGTTCCATCTTGAAAATATAGAGCAGGTGCCTGTGTCTGTATCGTTAGGCCTCACAGAGGCCTGCCCTGCCCTGTCCTGTGCTCAGGTGAGGCCACGACCCTTGGCTGGCCCAAGTCCTTTGTGCAGCTGGCTCGGCACAGCACCCGCTGGGTGTCCTGCCGCTGCAGTCCCCTGCCGCGGGGCGTGCCGTGTGCGTGCGACATTTGCTGCAGGGCTGCTGGTGGAAAGTGAGCGTGCGCACACTCAGGCTCAGCTGTGCTGGCTCTGGGCTCTGCTCCCGGGCTGTGGGTCTGCGTCCCCGGCACAGGGCGGGTGGGGGTCCCTGCCCTGTAGCCTCGCCCACCAGGGGTGACCTCGCTCGGAGCGGGTGAGAAGTTGGCACCACATTCACATTTCTTAACGAGTGAGGTTGCGCATCTTTTCATGTGTTTGAGGGCAGTTTGTACCTCACTCTGTGGTTTATGGATTTGTGTAAGTTCAGATTGTGGCTTTAGAAGCTGTTTATATGTTGAGGGCTAGAGTCTTTTTTTTTTTTTTTTTTTTAAGAGTCTTTTGTTTGACAAAAGTTGCAAATAATTTTCCTAGTTTGCCTTTTTGTCTTTTTACTTGGTTTACTATTATTATTATTATTCTTAATTTTGTCTGTCCTTGTGCCGGGCCTTCATTGCTGCAGGAGCCCACGCGATAGGCTTCTCGTTGCTCTGGCTGCTCTTGCGTTGGCAGGCACATTCTTTACCACCGAGCCACCAGGGAAGCCGCCTGATTTTTTTTTTTTTGCCAAGCATTAGGTGTTTTTTGTTACTGTTTTTCATTTTGTTTTACTATTTTAATTTTTATGTGTCAGATTTGTTAGTTTTTTTCCCTTTTTTAAGTCATAGGGAAATATTCCCCAAGTTCCCAGTTGTTCAAGTAATTCACCCATGTTTTCTTCAGATACTTCGGTGGCTTCATTTTTAAAATTTAGATTACTGATCCATTGGGAAGTTACTGTGACATAGAGTTTGAGGAGGACCCATTCTGTCTTTTTTTCTGAGACTTGTTAGTTGTCTGATGCCAATTATTAAAAGTTCCTCTCGATGCTGACTTCAGATGGTCAGTCTCACCATAGATGAGATGAGTTGCCATGGGGGCTGAGGGCTGTTTCTGGGTTTCCACCTTGTTCATTGTCAATGGGCAGGACCCCTGCTTCTAATTAGAACATGTGCTTCAGTGAATCTGCGTTAGTACTTGGTAGGCCTCCTCCCCTCCTACCCCTCATCTTAGAGACTCCCAGGTAGTCGTCTTGGCTGCTCCGGATGTCCAGTTCGGGGGCAAGTCTAATGGTATTTTTACTGTAATCGCATCATGTTCGTTAGTTCACTTACAGAGAATCGCTGTCTTGATGATACTGATTCTTCCCATAAAGCTTAAGAAACAGTCTTAAATTTTGTACCTTGACAAGTCTTGTTTTATTCTTACAGGACTCAAACTTGCAGATTTTCAGGATTCTATTTTTGAGTATTTCAACACTGCACCTCTTGCACATGATCTGACATTTAGAGTAAGTGTTTTTTTAAGTGACAAATGAATTTATGATAAATTAGAAGTATTGATAGTTTAATATGGTTTGGCTACCTGTGACCACAAACATACCAGTAAGTTAACATGAGACAGTTGTCTCAGCTGTTGACCAGGGACGCTGAATGCGTGAGGTTTGAGACGGTTAAAGTACGTAAAGTGTACCCAGAAAAGTGTTCCCACTTCCTCAAATCACATGGGGTGAAGGAGGTGCTTGGCACCTTCAGGGAAGAGACCCCTGCCAGCCTCCGCCTAGGTAGTGAGTGTTTCAGACAGTTTTTAAAACACACATTCTCCCCCTGCAGCCGGTCACATTACCCCTTCAGTGGCTTCTGTGCAGACTCGCCGATGGGTTGGGTTGGTGGTATGGAAGAACAGCCCGGCTCCAGGCCTCTGTGGAGGTCCTGGTGGGGCAGCTCAGGCCTCCACTTGGGGTGACTGCACCGGAGGCAGCCAGAGCGCCCGTGACGGGAAGCAGCTCCCGGGAGCAGCTGGGCCCGTCCTCCTCAGCTGCTGAGGCTCTTCACTGCACCCCTTGGAGATGGGGCAGTCAGTCCTTCTTTCCCCAAACTGCAGGGTGGACCCTTCCTGGCCACCCCTGAGACGAGCCAGTGAACGTAGTGACCTCAGGTCTCGCTAACGGGGCCTCTGGTGTGTTTGTCGTTGCTTTTGTTTCCTTTTTACCAGAACCCTGTAAACCTGCAGGAAGGCTGAAAGTGGCACCGTGAGCATACACGTGCCTCTCGCCTGGCATTCTGCCCATTGCGCTCTCCCTCTCTCGTGTACACTCGGAGCTTTTTGAGCACGAGTCGCGGGCATCGTGACCCCCAGACACTAAACTGTCTGGTGCTTCTTTGCTGAGGTCACTGAGCACAGGGCCACCCCCCCCCGCAGGGATGGTTTGCACAGCTGCCCCCCTCTGCCCAGGAGCCAGCGCCTCTCTGGTCTCCTTCCATCTGGAGTCACGGTCCCCACCTCACCCCCCTTTATAACTGATATTTTTGTAGTGTCCACACCAGCTGTCTTGTAGATTGGCCTCCACTCTTCCTCTTGATTAGACTGGGTTGGATGTTTTGATGTGAACTCTGTACCGGAGATGGTATGTGCTTCCTGCGAGTGGAGGCCGCTTGGCTCAGCACTGGGGATGCTAAGCTTCTTGGCCCTCAGGTGGAGGTGGTGTCTGTGGACCTGCCCCAGTGGGACTCAGGAGGTACCAGTGGTCATCCGCAGGTTAGCGGACCACCGTGATCCTAGCCTAGCCCAGTTGTTAAAAAACCCAAGCAGATCTGTGTTGCTTACAGATCTGGGGGTGCATTCTGGGCACCCACCTATTACATGCACCTGTCAAGAGGGGTTTTTCTCGAATGTGTGATGCCGCCTTTTCCCGTAAGTCCTCAGTTTTTAAGAAGCAAATACATGTAACTGTTCACACTGGCAGCTCTTCCAGACACATGCTGCTGGTCAGCCCCATGCCTCCTGCCAGCGCTGCAGGGCCAGACACAGACTCCCAAGAGGCTGAGACTCGGGTCGTGGCCAGGATGGGGTGGCCTTTCTCTAGAGCTCGTGGACAGCGGCAGGCCACGGGCCAGGTGGTCTCTAGCATGTCGTTCCTGTCACCGGGGGCGGCCAGAGGGGCAGGCTGCGCGTGACCCTAGACCCCGTCCCCTGTAGCCAGCACTCCTGCTGTTTCTCACGTTTAATTTTCGTCCCTCGCTGCCCCGTGACTTAAGTAGGAGGAACAGTTACTGATGAAAAGCTCCTTGGTCAGAGTCGGGGGTGTTAGGAGGGTTTGCAGACCTGAGAATCTTCTGATAGGAGCTCCTGGTCTGCCTTCCCCATGCGAAGCTGTAGTTCACACTAAAATGCTGGCCACAGCACTGAACCAGTAGGTTTTCCTGGAGGTCTGTCTCAGGTGGAAACACTGGTTTTCATTCCTCTGTCTGTCACAAGCAAGGGCTCCGTCTCTTCCCACACATCCTCTCTGCCAGCCTCTTGGGAGGAAGTCAGTCACTGCCAGCGTGGGGCCCGCCCTCATCGCTCCGAGTGCGGCCCCTCCCCATCCCGCCTGCACCCTTTACATCAATTGTCCAGCTAAATGAGACCAGTGGGCTGCTCCTCGGCTACAGTTAGATTACGAAATGTTCTTTTGCCCTTCGTTTATCTAAAAATGCAGCTCTAACTCATTTATGTACCTCGTTTATGGGGGAAAGTTGCTTATATCTGTGGCTAATTGATCTGGCCTTTCCCTTACGAGTGTGCTTACAGATTGACACATCGCAGTACATAGTCACGCATGTGTTTCTGTGCACACCCTGCTTCCCGTGTGAATTTGGCTCCTTAGGCAGCAGCCTGGTTAATTCAAGCCAGTGGAAAGTGTTTCTCTGATGCGGTTCGATGGGATTTCAGTGTGGAACTGCCTGCCCAGCTACCCTGGGTCACCTGTTGACAAGGCTACGTAAATTGTGTGTGTTCGTAAAACACAGTTGCTGGTGACGAGGGAATGTTCGAGTCGGGAGCGCTCCTGAGGTCATCTGTAGGTGGTTTTAGAATGTGGCTTTAGCTCTAGCTTGTGAAAGTAATTTGAGAGTCTTGAATTCTTAGAACCAAGCGTTGCTTCCCTGTCTCATGGAACTTAAAGGGAAATTCCTCCTTCTGGTCATAGGTCCACAGCCCTTTTTGATGTTAGAATTTATTCTCGGTCCCAGAAACGAGGTTCTGGAGCACGTGGCTACTTCAGCTTAGGGCTCCTGGGTGTAGAGTGAGTCACAGCCTGCGAGCTCAGAGGGCGGGCAGGCCAGGCTGCGGTTGGAGGGTGAGGCCTCGGTGGTAACCCTCCCTCACGGTCGCCCCCACCCCAGGACGCTGAGGGCAGTGGTCTCGGGAAGGCAAGACAGTTGTGAGTGAGATGGGGTCCGTGGTGGGATACTGCAGGAATGAGTCTGGGCTGGGGCCCCAGGTCCAAGCGCACTTTTAAATGGAGGCCGTGCAACTAGCCTCTGGCTTCTGCAGGATGAGCTCGCTTATCCCCACAGTGTTTCTCTGCCTTTGTTTTCAGACCAGCTCCACTAGTGAGCAAGAGACACAAGCTCCAAAGCCAGAGGCGTCCTTAGCGGCCTCTGTGGCCGCGGGCGCAGAGCAGCAGGAGGTGAGCATCGCCCTGTCGACCCCCAAGAGCCGGGCTCTGCCCCCCTCCCCATGTCTGCGCGCCTCGAGGACCCTCACAGGCGCTACCCTGGCAGCTTGTCCCTCTGAGGCAGCCTCGTTGAGAATTCCCGTTGGGGCCTCAGCCTGCCAAGGGTAGCTCCACGGCCGTCCCGACAGCACAGTAGATTGAGACCGCAGGATGGTTCCTGCTAATCAGTGCTGCCGAGTGAGGCGTGCACTGAGCTGGACGCTGCTCACTTGTCCCCGCTTGTCCCCAGGACGTGGCCCGGGCCCCTCAGAGGCTGCCCGCCGCACCGCTGCCCACTGCACAGACCCTCGCTCTGGCGGGACCAAAGGTAGGGCTTCCTCTTCCCTGGGGGGCGGGGGGGGGTTTCTTGGTTTTAGGCAACTTCGTGTAAACAAGCCAAACTTAATGTTTTCGTTTACACAGTAATGTTTTATTCTGAGTGGTGTGTTGAGTCATAAAGTGTCAGGACCCTGTGTTTTCTTAATTAAACCAGTGACACATGAATGCATTTTAATTGGAAAATTTCAGAGTCTGGTCTCCCCGGTCCTCTTCCCTCTCTCCCCAGACCGCATCTCCTTCCCCGATAGAGTGCCGCTCTCTGTTAAGTGTCTGTTAAGTCCCTGCTTCACGTGTATTCCCACGTATCTGGTTGCACTTCGGGCTCTAGAGAACCATGTGGCTTATGGGAGGCAATTTTCCCCCCACATAAATGGAAAGCTGCTGAAAGTGCCACTTGCTAACTTCTGCTCGTCGGTGTATCTTGGAGAGCTGAGCCCAACATTCAGGTGTGATGAGGTCCTAGGTTCCCAGTTTAGCAGGCATCTGGCCTCATGTGCTGGGTGCGTTTCTTTAATGTAGGCACAGCCTCTCTTAAGGCGAAAGACGCAGACAGCCATGCCTACTAGAGACAGGGGGCTTGGTGTCATTTGAGTCTAGCCAACAGCCAGGCTTTGGGCTTGCAGCTCTCAGAGAGGCAGAGAGCAGACCGGGCTCTGGGCTTTGTGCTGGTCGAGCCCTTGTTCTGGCATATGGCAGCACAATGTGCCCTGAAGGGCGCTGGTCCCTCCCCTTTGCTGCCTTGAGCTTCACCAGCGCTGTGGCTCTCACTCCATTGTCCATCGTCCCCTGTCCGCTCTCCCAGTGAGGAGTGTTGGGTTTTTCCAGACTCTTTCTGGGAGGAATGAGCTGCTGTGGCAGGGCTGTGCACCCCAAAATGTGGCCCAGGCCAGCCCTGGAGCCCCTGCAGGCAAGGGGCTCACGCCAGTGTGTTACCAGCGGTGTCTCCACCCCGACCCTCCAGCCTCGCCAGTGTGGGCAGCGAGGGTGCTCGCTGTGGGAGGCGCATGTGGGCTCGTTCTCTGGGTCAGCCTCTCCGTGGATGGCACCCCTGGGAGCCACGTACCTCATGGTGAAAGCACATGATTCAGCCTCTCGAGGTCGCACCCCAGAGGCTGAAACGTTTGCTCCCAAGTAGGCGGCCCCATGCTCACCTCCCTGTCTCACCCCCGATGTCCTTCCTGCAGCCGAAGGCGCACCAGCTGAGCGTCAAGTCCTTCTCCAGCCCCACGCAGTGCAGCCACTGCACCTCCCTGATGGTGGGGCTGGTCCGCCAGGGCTATGCCTGCGACGGTGAGTGCGCCCGCCCACCGCAAGGGCGCGGGGCGGGGGTGGTGAAGGCCCGGAGCCTGGGGTGGCCCCACCGGGAGGGCCCCCCGCAGGCTCCTCTGTTGGCTGAGCCGGGCCCAGCCGTGGTTGAAGTCCTGCTGCAGCGGACAGTACGCTGCTCCAGGGCGGCCAGGGCACCTGCTCATCCTTGTTTGCTGTAAAATTAACATCCACACCTGTTTTCCAAAGTAAAGGAAAGCAGAGTAAAAAAAAGAGCTTTAAAATATTTCATTAGCAAGTCGTCTAGAGAGAAGCATCGCCATGTGGCCTCTGTTCTTCCGGGTCTGTTATTACTAGCAATTTACGCCGCCGAGTCATGTGCCTGCCCTGTGCTGGGGCCGATGAGTATGCAGAGAAGTTAATCGGCCCCGCGTCCATGGGAACTGTTCCCTTTTGGGGGTGCCACACATCCCCCGCGGCCGCTGCTTCGGGGGTGCGGGTCTCACAGCACACCCCATGCTTTTGCAGTGTGCTCGTTTGCCTGCCACGTGTCCTGCAAAGACCGCGCCCCCCAGGTGTGCCCCATCCCCCCTGAGCAGTCCAAGCGGCCTCTAGGTGTGGACGTGCAAAGAGGCATAGGAACAGCCTACAAGGGCTACGTGAAGGTAGGATGTGACCCACGGCCATGCTCTGGCAGGCGGCCAGCCTGCTGACCACAGCCACACCCGGCTGCACTGGAAATCCATCCCTTTGCCCCATGTGCCGGTTCCGCGTGCCCTGCCCTCCTGGGGTCCTCTGGACCCCACAGAAGCACCCATCCAAGGCCTCTTGTCCCACCTCCTGGGCTGATGGACTTTAAGCCCAGTGCCATTTGAAGGCGCTGTGCTGGGCCCAGCACTCCACGACACGCCACGTCTGCTGTGAGCACACCCACGCTGAGCCAGCCACCTTGTCCCCTGCAACCCTGTCGGTGATGGCGGGCTCCTCCCCAGCAGCGTCCTGAGCTTTCCTGGGCCCAGACGCAGCTCTGCTACCAGCCTGGGCCGGCCAAGCAGCAGCCGGGGTGGACCCCGGCACGGCAGCCACCTCCAAGAATTCTCCCGGGCCTGCCTCTCCACTGCCTGCGACTGGTGCCCTGGCCCTGCGGGACACGGTCACTTTGATCTGCAGATCCCCAAACCAACCGGGGTGAAGAAGGGGTGGCAGCGAGCCTTCGCGGTGGTCTGTGACTGCAGGCTCTTCCTGTACGACCTGCCCGAGGGCAAGTCCGCCCAGCCCGGCGTCCTGGCCAGCCAAGTCCTGGACCTCAGGTCAGTGTGTGCGGTCTGCCCTCGTCCTGGGCGTGTCACCTGACCTGCGTATGTTAACAGCAGGGGTTCGCTGCTTGGTCGTCTTTAACCTTGTTCCTTCCTTCACATCCTTAGTCGTCATGCCACCCTGTAACGGGCCCGCTAGAAACTTTCCTGCTATGGATGATTTTGCCCTGAATGATTTGCCAAATAGGCATCTGATGAGAAAACTATGTACCCCGGAACAGAGAGAATACAGCCCACGCACCGCGCAGCCTGGGGTGGCCTGTGTGCTCTGCCTCCGGGAGCCCTGATTCCCTGTGGCCACCGCGTCCGCTCAGCGGCACCTCTCACAACCCCCCTGTGCCTTGTCAGCTCCCTCCTGCCATCGACACAGGAAAACGCGGAGCCCCCCGTAAACGTCCCACTCCCTGAAATGGGCAGAATAGCAACGCTGTGAGGCCTGGGCCTGTGAGAAGACTAAGCCAGTTAAGAAACAGGGCGAGCTTAGCTTGGAGCCTGAGGGTGCAGCTGACAAAGCGGCCACATCCCCCACGTGGGGAGCCTGTCGCTGTGCCACCTGCCTCAGCCAGCTGCTCTGCCATCTTCCCTGCAGCTGCCTCGGCAGCGTCAGTACCTGGGGGGCCCGTGGGGCAGGGGTGACCAGGGGCACCTGTGGTTTGGAAACGTCCCCAGGTGGTCCTGCGCATCCCCCCACACACACACACGCACGTGCGTGCGCACACACACGAACACAGGTGTGCCCAGCCCAGCCGTGCTGAGAATGCACTGAGCTTCCCGGGCGTCTGCTGCTCACAGCCCAGGGTCAAGAGCTGCTGGGGGTGACTCCCCGGCTGCCACGGCAGACTTCATTCCCCTGTTTACGGCCAAGCAGAGGACACAGCAGAGATGTGGTGTGTGCCTGCCGCGCGGCCTGGCACAGCCAGAACATTGTGGCTCGGGGAGGGTTTAGTCCCGGACACCCCCCACCATCAAAGCACACGCGACAGTCTTACCCTCTGTAGGCTGGTTTTGTCAGTATCAGTGTTTCCTATCCGGGTGGAGGCAGGGAGCCACCATTGTGTTCTGGAAGGTTTTCCCAGAGGTGTCATCTCTCACCGAGGTCCCACAGGTGGAGGACGGGCCCCCTGTTCTGAACGTGTTATTTCTTACAGAGATGAAGAGTTCTCTGTGAGCTCCGTCCTGGCTTCAGACGTCATACATGCCTCACGCCGAGATATTCCATGTATATTCAGGGTACGTTTTCTTCCTGGTTTTTCAACATGTTTCATTAATCATTAAAGAAGTGCATGTGGTTAAAATGAAAAGGTTAATGAGCATGTTAATGAGCATTTTCTCGTGTGGTAGCAAGGAGCTCGCGTGAGGAGACCTCCTGTTTCTCTAGACTGTCGGCCTCTCCGCTCATCCATCCACCAGCCCCCCAGGGCCAGGCCTTCCAGCTCCATCCTTGTCCTCGGTGTGTCTGTCCTGGCCCCTCCGTCCAGGGCACTGAACGCTGAAGCTGCCTCATAAGTTGGCATTGGGGAAACGGGCCCTTCAGCCTCCCTCCCGGGGACTCACTGGGCATTAACCTGAGCAAAGCAGGAAAGGAAAAGGTAGATGCTGCCGTCAGCAGCCTTGTTGGCGGAGGCGGGGTGTCCCCGCTGGGCGCACCCTGCTGGGCTGGTGGTGGGTGCTATGGCTTCAGGAAGCTCCCAGAAGAATGAGTTCCCCCTCCGCTGGGGATTTTCACAGCTACAGTAAAATCTGGTCGACCACACAACCAAGACCACGGATCATTTTCTGTTAAATCATGTCTCTGTTCAGAACCTGCCTCTGTACACAGTACGGAGAGTCGCCGTCACTGTGTGCCCGGACGATTCTGTAGCAGCTAGAGTCGTGCGCGGCTCCTGGTGCTTGGGGGGGAGCCCCCGGGAGGTGGGTGTGCGAGAGCCCTGTCCCTGCGCGCTGCTTTGTTTCTCCCCTTTCTCTGCCTTTTTTCTCTGCTTTGGCTGCATCGTGCAGCTTCCGGGATCTCAGTTCCCTGACCTGGGGTTGAACTTGGGCCCTTGGCAGTGAGAGTGTGGCATCCTGACCACTGGACTGCCAGGGAACTCCCACTCTAGCTGGACACGTTCTGAGAGTGGTTTTCCCAGCTGTGACAAGAGCAGTTAGAGCGAACAGTTAGCCGGTTTTGGTGAGAGTGGAGTGCCCTGCCCTCAGAGGTCAGGCTGCTCGTGGCCCCTGCAGGTGGCTGGACCAGGATCCCAGCGGCCCTCGGAGGGAGCGCTCCGGGCAGCAGCCTCAGGCTCACCCCTCCAGGCCGCCTGGCGCTGGCTCTGTGTGCCGTTGTCTTACGACTCGTCTGTCTTGTTTTCTGTCCTGAAGGTGACGGCCTCTCTCTTAGGTGCGCCTTCTAAGACCAGCTCGCTACTCATCCTGACGGAGAACGAGAACGAGAAGCGGAAGTGGGTGGGGATCTTGGAGGGCCTGCAGGCCATCCTCCAGAAGAACCGCCTGCAGAGCCAGGCGGTGCACGTCCCCCAGGAAGCCTACGACAGCTCACTGCCCCTCATCAAGGCCGTGCTCACGGCTGCCATCCTGGGTGCGCGTCCCGCGCCACGGTGCCCATGCAGGGGGCCAGGGCGGGTGGGCATCGTGGGAACTCATAGTTAACTCCAGAGACAGAGGATCGTGACTTCCTTTGCGTCGTCCGCAGACGGGGACCGGATCGCCGTTGGCCTCGAGGAAGGGCTCTACGTCATAGAGGTGACCCGGGATGGTGAGTGTGTGGCGCTTGGGCCATCCGCTCTGTGCCACAGGCACGGGTCAGTGGTGGGGACGCGTAGGTGGGTTCCCTGGATAGCAGAGTTCAGTTTCCGCATCAGAGAGCTTCACAGAGAAGGGGATTGGCCAGCGGCTGAGGAGAGGAACAGGCCACAAATGAGACAGACGGTGGACAGCTGTCTGGCACTTGTCTGCCCGCCCCATGGACTGCAGGCAGGGCCCGCCTGGTCCAGTGAGATGCCGAGAGCAGTCTCGAGAGTCCTCCCAGGAAGGATGGGGTGAGGGGAGACGGGTCCTTAATTCGCGGGCACACTGAGGCTTTATCAGACAAAACGCTCCTTTCTTGCTTCACGTGTTGACCTTTCATTCCTCCCAGAAGAAAAAGCAGGAGTATCCCTGAGTCTCCCAGATCACTGCCTGGGCCTGGCTCCAGGGGTCTCCCTGGGGAACAGGGGGCTTCCGTGAGGGCTGGTGGCCCCTTCCCCGGGAGCCCAGGGTCTTGGCACTCCAGCCCCAGGGAAGAGTGGGGAGCGCATGGGGCCCTGGGGTGGTGGCTGCTCTTGCGGAGCTGTTCCCCATCAGGATCCAGACCCAGGACTCTGACTCAAACCCCAGTGGAGGTCCTGACCCAGGGAGGGTGTCGAGGGTCCTGGGTTGGTCTGGGGCCCCCAGGAACAGGTGGGTGCATCCTGCGAGTGTATCTAAGGGTCCAGTGAAGCTGGTGACAGCCCTTTGTTTTCCAGATGCAGGGTCTTGGGTTCAGGGATGAGGGGGAATCCAGGGTGCACCCTCAGGGCCTCCCTGCACTCAGCACCTCCCAGCCAGGGGTCTGGGCCAGGGCTGTGAGAGAGACGACACAGCGGCGGAGACAGCAGGGTGTGGACCAGGAGGGCTTCTGGGCGGGGCGGGGGGTGGGGGGCATCCGCAGAGCCCTCGCCTCACGCTCCCGCCCCGTCCCACAGTGATCGTCCGTGTGGCTGACTACAAGAAGGTGTACCAGATCGAGCTCGCCCCCAAAGAGAGAGTCGCCGTTCTCCTCTGTGGCCGGAACCACCACGTCCACCTCTGTCCGTGGTCCTCCTTCGATGGGGCAGAGAGCAACATGGACATCAAGCTTCCGGAGACAAAAGGCTGCCAGCTCATAGCGACCGGGACGCTGAAGAAGAGCGGCCCCACCTGCCTGTTCGTGGCAGTGAAGCGGCTGGTCCTTTGCTATGAGATCCAGAGAACTAAGCCTTTCCACCGGAAGCTCAGCGAGCTCGTGGCCCCTGGCAATGTGCAGTGGATGGCCGCGGTCAAGGACAGGCTCTGTGTTGGCTACCCTTCCGGGTTCTCTCTGTTGAGCACCCAGGGAGATGGGCAGGCTCTAAACCTGGTAAATCCCAATGACCCCTCGCTTACGTTCCTCTCACAACAGTCTTTTGATGCCCTTTGTGCTGTGGAGCTCAAAAGTGAGGAGTACCTGCTTTGCTTCAGCCACATGGGACTGTACGTGGACCCGCAAGGTCGGAGGTCGCGCGCTCGGGAGCTCATGTGGCCTGCGGCGCCTGTTGCCTGTAGTATGTATATGTTTCCTGTTGCCGTACCCCGTCGCCGCCGCCGCCCCGCTGGTCAGCACGTGTCCTCCCTGCCTCGGTCTGTCCTCCCGCCCCTCAGCCAAGTGCTCGGGGTGGGCGGCAGGAGAGGCGGACCCCCAGCTTGCTGCAGAGGACAGGGTGGGCCTGGGGCCACTCCCTGGCCGGCCAGCTGGGCTTGCCCACCCCTCCATTGGGGGGCCCTGAGCTTAGGAGCTGAGCAGCTGGCTGGCCTCGCGGGGGGGAAGGCAAGGCGGATGGGAGAAGGACCTGCGTTGTTTCACTTTTTAAAAAGACGTTCTTGGTGACGTGTAAACTTAACACGGTCATGACAACAAGCTACAGGTTTCCTTGGGCAGAACGCACTCAGCCCTGACCTCTGGGGCGGGGTCCTCTCGGAACAGACGCCGTGCTGCGGGCAGGAGCCACTCCGGGTGCTCAACCGAGCGAGCGTCCTTCTGCCAGGATGACGGCGCCAGCCGCTGGAGTCTGTGCTCCACGCCCTGCCGGCCTGCCGTCTGCTCTCGTGTCAAAGAGCCTGACCGCAGATCCTGCCTGCTCAATACAGGGCGTAGGAGGTGGTCTGCGTGGTCACCCGCACATCACACGTCAACTTCCAGCTGGCAGGCAGGAGGGGGTGTCCTGTTTTTCCCTGATTCCCTTAAAGTATCCTCTTGGGTCTGCCTTGTCGCTGGCCTCACCAAACTGGCAGAACACCCGTGGGCTGTGACCAGGAGCCGGGGCCCGAGGGGGGCTGGCAGAACACCCATGGGCTGTGACCAGGAGCCGGGGCCCGAGGAGGGCTGGCAGAACACCCATGGGCTGTGACCAGGAGCCGGGGCCCGAGGGGAGCTGGCTCTTTCCCGGCCATGTTCGCCGTTGGCTGGGGCCCAGGCACGGTGTGGGCAGCTGTGGCCTCAGCATCTCCCCTCCTGGTCTCTCCCGCCGCGCCCCCTCATCCTCGTGGGTGGCCAGTGCAGGAATGGGCTCGTAGCCACCTGGTAACTCCAGCGGGATACAGATCGCTGGGGGCCATGCGCTCTGATCTTGGCCGTGAGGGAGCTGGCGTCAGGGTTGCTGCATTCTCTTCCGAGTCCAGCCCTCTCTCGTTTTCTGTGCTCGGTTCATCTCTGTGCATGGCACAGACACCAGCCAGTTCTAGAGCTGCAAGACTCATTCAGGAGCTCTCAGGGTGGAGCACTAGCGCTGCTTCCTGCTCATCACGAGCCCCACGTGAGCACGCGCGTCCTCTCACACACGCACCACCTCACCCCGGCTACAGGAGCCCCATCCTTCCGAGGAGCAGCCTGGGAACCACACAGTGCGGTGACCTGCCCAACCACACAGCAGGGGCCTTCCTGCTCATTTAACCGGTTACTATTTTTTTTTAAGTGGGCAGCTGAGTGTATCAGTCTGTCAGTAAACTGTCTGCAGACGGAGCCCCACATGTTCCCGCATGAGGGGAGCTGCCCCTGGAGCCCCCGCGTGGGTGAGGTCTCTGAGGCCCTTCAGGGCCCTCTTCATCATGTGCAGCTCTCAGGAGGCCTCACGGTTTGTCCGAAATGTCACTTCCGGGACAGTTTGGCGACTGGTTTCAGCATCTTTTGTTCCCTAAATCCTGTTGTATTTTCTTTTTTGTGCTCCAAAGAACAGGTGTGATCAGGCAGCCCATTTGGAATCTAATAGCAACATAGCAGAAGCTTTTTAGAAATGCAGTTAAGTGTGATGTGGTGTGAGGAGTGACTTCCAGCCCTGGGACGTAGGACAGGAACCTAGGCTGAGCCAGAGCCCCCTGTCCACTCGGCGTGACAGCTGCGCCTTCCAGGATGCTCTCTGGGCTGGCTCACGTCTGCCCCATTGTCCTAATGGGAAAGTCCCTGTCCCTGTAGACCTCAGGTGCTGGCGGGCCAGCAGGCCTCCATCTCCCAGCCCTGCCCCAGGAGGGTGTTCCATCCAGACCTGCGGTGAGAGGGGAGAGCAGCAGGTCCCCAGCCCATGGCAGGAGGGAGACTGTCACTGTGTGTGTTCAGACCGGCTACAGGAGGGTGGCCTGCAGACAGCTTCGGGGAAGGCCAGCGCCTCACTCGGAGCAGATCGGTAGTTTCTTGGGGGAGATTTTAAGTATTTACTCAGAAGTCTGACTTCCTGGAATCTCAAAGAAGGAGTTTGCCTTAAGGAAAAAACGTTAGGCCCCTGCCTGGATTTGCAATGCATTCAGCCTGAAGTAACAGTAATAAGCTTCTGCTATAACTGTGTAGCAAGCAAGCTAAATGAAAACCGAAGTTTTGAGTAGGTAGTCAGTGTTCAATGCGTGGTGGTATTTAAAACGCTGTCAGATGTCAGGAGCGGAGGTTCCCTCCGCAGTGGGGGCCCCGAGGCCTGGGCCGACGCACCCCCGTGCGGGCGGGTGGCCTCTGGCACCGGGCAGCCCAGGCTCACCCCTCTGCTCCGTGTGTGCCAGGTTGCAGCCCCACGCACGTCACGGTGTATAGCGAGTATGGCGTGGACGTCTTCGATGTGCACACCATGGAGTGGGTGCAGACGGTCGGCTTGCGCAGGGTAAGGCTCGGGGTGCGTGTGTGGTGCCCGCCGCCTGCGCAAGGCAGCCACCTCACCCATCGTTCCCAACACAGATTCGGCCCCTGAACTTGGAAGGCAGCCTCAACCTCCTCAACTGTGAGCCTCCCCGCCTGATCTATTTCAAGAGCAAGGCCTCAGGTGAGCCCTTACTGCGGAGGGAGCGGAGGATGGAGTGGGGTGGCAGGGGGCGTCCCAGGAGTCAGCAGCCGTGCGACCCTTCCCTGGCCCACAGGAACCGTGCTCAACGTGCCCGACACCTCGGACAACAGCCGGAAGCAGATGCTGCGGACCCGGAGCAAGAGACGCTTCGTCTTCAAGGTCCCGGAGGAGGAGCGGCTGCAGCAGCGGCGGTAGGAGCCGCGGGGGCGGGGCGGGGTGGGGTGGGGGTCAGGGACGGGGCGGGGCCTCACGCCGCCTCCGTCTGCAGGGAGATGCTCAGAGACCCGGAGCTGCGGTCCAAGATGATCTCCAACCCCACCAACTTCAACCACGTGGCGCACATGGGCCCGGGCGACGGCATGCAGGCGCTCATGGACCTGCCTCTGGTGAGCCCCGGCCGCTCCCGCCGCACCCCCTCCCCATGGCTCCCCAAGGGTCTGTGGCCGTCACCGTCTCTTACGGTGTCGTGAGGAAACCGCTGTCAAAAACGACTGCTGGAACAGCGCAGTAAGGGCAGGTAGCATGCCTTGCTCTCACTGCCAGTTCTTAGCGCAAAGCTGACCCGCTGCAGCTGTCCAGAGGGCTTTCCCAACCTGTTTACCCACGGAGGCCCAGGGCTTCCGCCTGGTGGTGCTTCAGGCTCCGCAATGGCCTGCGCACTCTGCCCGGGGCCTGGCTACCCGCCTCCGGCAGCCGCTGCATGTTCCCGAGCTGACACACTGCTCTCTGCGCAGAGCGCCGTGCCTGTGGCCCAGGAGGAGAGGCTGCCGGGCCCCGCCCCCGCCAGCCTGTCCCGCCCGCCTCCACCCAGGAACAAGCCCTATGTCTCGTGGCCCTCGGCAGGTAGGGGCCTGGAAACGGGGCCGGGCTTGTGGTTCTGCTCTCAGCTGTCTCCCCAGGGTGATGGCCGTCTTTGTTTTGTAGGGGGATCTGAACCAGGAGTGGCTGTGCCGCTAAGGAGTATGTCTGACCCTGACCAGGACTTTGACAAAGAGGTGAGGTTCGCCTGGTGAAGGCGGAGGCCCGAGGTCTGAGGCTCAGGCTGCCCTGGAGCGGCAGCTGTGAGTCTGTTGGGAGAAAGGAGAGGGTTCTCCCCTCCTGGTCGTGGCCTCAGGAGACGGAGGACTCCTTCAGGCCCTGCTGCCCAGTGGTTTGGCCCCCTGGCCTAGCTGAGGAGGGTGCGGCCAAGGGCCCCTGAGGTGCTGGGGCCCAGCTCTCCTCCCTGGCGCTGACTGGGTGGGCATCCGCGTGCTTGGAGCGTGCAGGGCGGCTGCTCCCGCCAGCTTTTCTGCGTAGTCTCGCACACATGGCTGGAACTCCAGGAGGTGCACAGCTGGCCTTTGCGTCTTGCTCTGTCTCCTCCTCCGACAGCCCCGTGGGACCGGAGTGTTGAGGGTCCACACAGTGTGCTCGGGCGGTCCCACTGCAGACAGCAGTGTCCTCAGTCCGCCCATGTGGTGGGGGAGGAGAGCGGGAGGCAGGGTGGCCTGAGGGCTGGGCCTCGGCAGCACTTCTGTGATGGGAGGCCAGGGGCGCGGGGCTGCTGAGCTGACGGCAGAAACAGGGCTCCAACCGCGCGAGTCCTTCACCTTCCTGGCCCGCCCGGAGCTCCAGGTTTGAGGGTTGGCTGTTTGCTCCTCCAAGGCCACCTCTGCACCCTTCACCCAGCTGCTCTTGAGGGACTGTCTCCTCCTACTTGTTCACAGAAACTCTTCATAGATTGTGGGTATTACCTGTTGCGAGTACTTTTCCCAGTATCACTGACGTTTTAACTTTGTTTTTAATTGTAAAGGTATTGTCATATAGAAATATAGAAATTTTTAGTTCTTATACAGTCTAGTCTCTTTCAATTAAGATAAATTCTCTTTCACTCTGAGAACTTGGCAGGCTTTTCCTTTCTGTCATTGTGTTGTGAAAGTGTCTGAGGGAGTATGAGAGCGTGTAAGTGTGTCTTAGCACATGTGGGTGAGATCCGAGCCGCTTCCTCTCTAAAGCACATGGCACCACTTACTTCCCTCTGTCCTATAGGGTTACCCTTCAGTATTTGTTAAATTCTTTTCTTTACATGTTTCTATTCCTGGAGCCTCTGCTGCACCAGCTGTAACCTGAGAGCTAGCACAACGCATCTGTTCGTCCCCCATTTTCAGGACAGTCTCTTAGCTTCTCCCTCAGCTTTATTTATTGGTGGCTGCCCGAGTCTCGGTTGCTGCCCGGGCTTTCTCTAGTTACAGTGAGCGGGGCCTGCTCTCTGCCGGTGCACAGGCTTCTCTTCACGGTGGCTTCTCCTGCTGCGGAGCATGGGCTTAGTCGGCCCGCGGTGTGTGAGATCTTAGTTTCCCGACCAGGCATCGAACTTGTGTCCCCTGAATTGGCAGGCGAGTCCCAGTGGTACATTTTGAAGTAGTGAGTTCGGGAAGTGTGAGTCCTCCAGCTTTTTCTTATGCAGTTTTCTTTTGACTCTTCTGGGTCCTCTGCTATTCTATGTGAATTTCAGGATTGGCTTTTCCAGTTCTATGCCTCCCCCAAAAACTCCTTTAGGAATTTGGGAAGGACTACATTGAATCTGTAGGTTGATCACGTGGGGAATGTTGCCATCTTAACAGAAGTCTTCCAGTCCATGAAGATGGGATGCCTTTTGATTTATTCAGGTGGTCTTTTTAAAATTTTTCAGCAGTGTTTATGGTCTTAGTATACAGATCTGTCACCTCTGGTTAAACCTATTCTTAGATATACTTTACCCTTTTGGATGCTATTGTAAATGGAATTGTTTTCTTAGTTTCCTTTTCAGATTGCTCATTGCTGGTGTATAGAAGCAGAACTGATTTTGGGGTTGACCTTGCATCCTGCAGCTTTACTGAAGCCGTTAAGCTCTTTAGTGTTTTTATCCCTACAGAGTCTTGCCAGCTGTGAGCAGAGATGCTTTTCCTTCTTTCTTTCCCTCGTGGATGCCATCTTTACTCACCCAGTGGCTGGACCTTGTAGCACGGTATTGAGCAGCAGTGACAGCAGCAGCCTGGCCTCGTTTCTGCTGTGAACGGGGAGCTCTGCCTCGCACCGCTGGGAGGGAAGTTAGTGGGCTGCTCACTGACACCTTTGTCACGTGGAGAAAGTTCCTCTCTATCCCCTGTGCTTTTACCATGAAAGAGCCTCACGTCTGTGACCTTGGACCACTTGGTTGCCACACTGCCTGGTTTCTTCACGGCAGAGTTACTCCTTTTTGTAGTAGTTGCATGAGTTATCGGTGGTGTTGGGCCTTGGTTTGTGATCTCTCCAGCAGGGGCCACGTGAAAAGTCTGTAGAGTGTGTGTCCTCATATCTCAGAAGGAGACAGCGGGGCTGCCCCTGCCCAGGCAGCTGCCCTTGCAGGCCCAGGCGATGGTTCTCACACTCTCCCTATTCTGTCTTCACAGCCTGATTCAGATTCCACCAAACACTCGACTCCATCCAACAGCTCCAACCCCAGCGGCCCGCCGAGCCCCAACTCCCCCCACAGGAGCCAGCTGCCCCTTGAGGGCCTGGAGCAGCCGTCCCGCGACGCCTGAAGCCGCTGGCTCCCGCCACAGGGCCGGGGCCCGGGCGGCCTCCAGCACCAGTGCCGAGACCGAGCTGAGCCTCCAGTGTTGTCCAAGGAGACGTAGAGTCGACTTGTAGATATGGAGATGGAGGAGATGCTTCATTGTATTAACGACCAGTTCCGTGCCACACCGTCTGGTGGTAGACCAGATCACCCTCTGCGCAGCTGTGAGGCGATGCGGCTCCGTTTGCACATGAAGGATGCCCCTGGCCCCTCCCACCCACCCAGGGCCAGCCACGGCCCCTGCGGGATGCAGGCAGCTCAGGACGGCCTCGGTGCCGCTTCCGGCCCATTCCCTGAAACCGTTTCCTAGGCGCTTAGGAGCATCATAGGAAGTCGTATACCATTCCCAGTGTCACTAGAGTCTTGAAGACAGGAAACGTGGAGGTTAGTTCGTGGCCTTTTTGTTCATTTAGCCCGTACATAGTCAGAGGCGGAAGTCCTCCTGCCGACCTTGTAGCCGTGGACAGAGGCCCTCCCAAGTCAGTCCATTCCCAGTCACAGCCACCTGTTCACCAGTCTCTACTACTGTGAAGTCAGCTGTGCTCTGTCCTGCTCGCTTCCACTGCTCAGCCTCCTGCCCTGAAACCAGTGGGTGGCGGGTAGCTGGGCCCTGTGCCCACGGGCCGAGAGGCCGCGCCCAGGGGTGCCCTGCCCCGCATGATTCGTGCCCTCTACTGGATGGTGTAGACACCGCCACACTCCACCCTGCACCCTGCGCGCTTCTGCCTCCCCTCCCGGCGCCAGGGCCTGGGGCGGCCTCTGAAAGCTCGCCATGAGCCACCGGCAGGCTTCCTTCTGCCCTCTGCCAGCGGACGTCCTCGCGACGCTGTGGAAGACACGCATTTCCCATGAGTCAGCACTGAGTGACGTGGGCACTGCGGCCTGCCCGCCCCCCCGGGCCTTCTGCTGGGGCTGGCACCTGCTGGGGGTTCTGGTTTTTACTTTTTTAATGTACGTCTGAGTCTTTGTAATTATTGAATTGTGAGAACATTTTTGAACAATTTACCTGTCAATAAAGCAGAAGACGGCAGTTTTCAAGTTCTCGGTGGTTTGTCTGAATGGCACGCGCGGTCAGCTCGTGCCTGAGGCCCCCCGGCACTGGAAGGCCCACCCTGTGCTGGAAAGAACCATCTTGCCTTGGAGCGGTGGGGGATGGGATCCATGTGGCAGGAGCCGGCCTCCAGGGCCGGGACCTCGCGCCTGCGCAGATCCCGGGGGGCCTCCGGGGATGCCCTGCGCGGTGGTAGGCGGTAGGCAGGGTCGGGGTGGGCTTCTGGCTAGAGGGAGGGGGCTGTCTGGCAAGTGTCCCTGCTAGGCTTCAAAGAGAGAAAACAGGATCGGGCCGACCATCCCCAGGAGGGGGCGCTCACAGGGAGGTGGGGGTGGGTACATGGCAGTTGGAGAGCTCTGGGGGCCCAGGAGCCTCTGGCGGGCTGGGTACACTGACCCACAGTAAGCCCTTGGTGACACGCGGGCAGGGGGCGCTGAGGATGGACAGGACGCAGAGAGCTGGCGCGCCATCCCTGGGAAGCATCCCGGGCCCCCTGCAGCTCCACCAGTCAGCACGGCCAGCGGGTCCGCCACCACCTCTGCTGGGGCAGGGGCACCACGAGCCGCCTCCCCGTCCCCACACAAGGCACAGGCAGACGCCCCTGAGGCAACGTCGAGCACCTGGCAAACCAAATGCAAGTGCAGGCCCACGGTGAGCAGGCGGTGGACAGCCAGGCAGCCGGGTCAGAGAGCGCATGGGGCATTGCCCCCCACCCCGCCCCACCCACCCAGACATCTGCCCCACAGGAGCACCTGTTGTCGGTCTGAAACACAGGTGCTCAAGTGTGAGCCTTTCCTAAATGAGATAGCTATTGTAAGTAACCACCGCCCACAACGTGGGCGAGCTTCACAAGATGCTGGCCGAGGAGCAGAGCGATGGGAGCTTAAGAGTTCACCGTCAGGTCACGGGTGGTCACCCTCGGGGGGACAGGTGTCCCCAACACGGGTCACACAGGTGTCTCCCTGACAGTTCAAGCTGGGCACGCATCCGTACACACACACACCCCACCATCCCACGCCGGCCCGTCATTACCTACCAAGTCAGGGTCCTACCCCGAGCGGCTCAGCCCTCACCCACCGCAGACCTCACAGCTGCCCGCAGGAGGGGGTGCAGGCCAGGCCTGGCCTCAAGGCCTCCGCCACCAAAGAGCCCCACCGGTCAGGACACACGCCAGCGCGCCGCCTGCGACCACAGCAGGCGGGCAGCTCTGACCCCGCCGGCAGAGGGGACAGACCCACTGTGCCGCTGGGCCAGCCTGCTGGGCGGGCCAGTGCCTAGCCTGTCGGGAGTCCAGGCCCAACTGTCTGGCCCCGGCGCAGCCCATGCAACCTGGGCCTGAGGAGCTGGCAGCCGGCTCTGCCATCCTCTTCCCTTCAGCTCCCGACTCCCCCCCACCCCCCTAGTAAGGGCCTCTTCCTGGGCTCCTCCGGAACACAGCAGGCCGTCCTAGTTATGGGAGGACCTTCTCAGGCCAGAACATTGGGCCGCCCCAGCCGATACGTAGCACCCAGGACCGCCCTGGGTGGCTAGGCGTCAGCGGGCACGGGCTCTGAGGACCACCCCTCACCATCCGACCTGGCCCTCCCAGCTCCGACCAGGCAGGGACAGACGGGCGCGGGACAGGCGCGCGCGGGGGGGGGGGGGGGGGGGGGGCGGAGGGGGGTGGTCCACGCTGACAGCAGGTGCAAGAAATCGCTTTATTGGGCCAGGCCACCCCATCCTAGGCCAGCAGAGGGTGGGGGATCCCGCGGGGCCCGCGATGCCCTTTGGATGGGGCTGGGGTCGGTCACGCGGCCGCTCAGGCCTCCGCCTCCCCTTCGCCAAACAGCGGATTAAGGAAGTAGCTGCGGCTGGAGCTCCTTTGGTCCGACTTCGGGGCCGGGAGCTGCGGGAGCGCAGAGTCAGGGAGCCCAGCCGCAGGGAGGTCCCGCACCCCCGACCCCGGACGCCCCTCACCGCCTCCGCGGAGTCCGCCGCATAGAACAGAGGGTTGTGGAAGCCCCGCGGCGCCCCGGCTCGTGCGGGGTCCGCCTCGTCGCGCCTCCTCCACCTGGAGGCGAGGACGCGTGTGAGCCCGACACACCCGAGCCCCTAACGCCTGCCCCGCGTACTGGAGCCCCGAGCCCCCGGCCCGCGTCCCCGAGCCCCGCGTACCTGAGCCTCCCCTCCCGGCGCAGCAGCAGCAGCGCCCCCGCCAGCAGCACCATTAGCACCAGCAGCCCCGAGGCCGCCAAGCCGCCCGCCAGCCCCGCGCGCGCCGGCGAGTTCAGCCCCGCCGCCGTGCCGCCCCAGACGGGCGCGCCCGACTCTCGAGCGGTCGCCGAGAGGACTCCGAGGGCCTCGCCTGCAACGCAGGGCGCTGGCTCAGAATCCCGGGGCGGGGCGGGACGGGGGGTTGGGGGGGGGGGGTACTGGGAAAGGGGCGCCGCGGTTACCGTGCTCCGCGATGTCCTCCAGGAGGGCCCGGGCCAGCCGCCCCGCGCCGCCTGTCTCGCGCCCGGCCTCTACCAGCACCACCTGGATCTCCGTGTCCGCCTTCGTGCCCGAGGCTTCGCGGAGCCCGGGCGGGCGCAGAACCTTGGACACGGCCACTTGCAGCCCTTGGTACTGGGGCTGGAGAGGGAAACAGAGTTGGCCCGGGGACTCCGTCCCTCGGACCTGCAGGGACAAAGGGGACACGGACAAGAGCTTTGCAGGCAGAAAGCGGACGCAACAAGGAGGCGGCGGAGGGGGTGCTCCCAGACCCCGGCGGCGGAAGGGTGGGGGCCGGGCTGGGGGCGCGGCCTCAGTACCAGAGCCAGAAAGGCGTGCAGCAGCCGCGCCCGGTACTGTTGCAGGTCAAAGGCAGAGCCGTGGGTCAGCGACACGACAGCTCCTGCAGCAGGAAGGGAAGGAGGGGTCAGCCCCGCAGGTCCGAGCCCGGCTGGGAAACAGGCTGGGACGAGCCAGGGTGGCCGCGCCGCCCCAGCTCTGAGGGGCGCGGCGGGGCGCTCACCGCAGAGGTCGCAGCACTGCCCTTCGGGCCGGAGGGGCTCCAGGCATGTGGCCTGGGGGCAGCCACCACCCAGGGGTTGGAGCAGTGCGGCGCAGATCCACGGCTGCGCCTGCAAACGGGGAGCGGGGGTCAGCGCGGAGAAGGCGAGGGCCAGACCGGGAGAGCGCGCCGCGCGCCTTGGGAGAGAGCGAGCGGGAGACGGCGGGGCGCAGCGGCGCAGGCCCGACCTCCCGCCCAGCGCCGGGAGGGCCCGGCCGCGCGCCACTCCAGCCGCCCCGCGGCGGGCCGCCCTCACCTCGGCGTTGCCGCAGACGCAGCCCGACGGGTCCGCGCAGGCCTCGGGGTCCACGCTCAGAGCGCCCGGCCCGTGGAAGCGCAGGCGGCCCGCGCGGGAGGCCAGGAAAGCCGCCAGGTCCTCGTCGCGCGCGAACGTCTGCAGGTGGCCGGGTGGGCCCGGGAGCCGGCCGGGGCGGAGACCGCGCCTGAGCGCCCGGAACCCGCCAGGCTGGCAGGGTGGGAGGCGCTCCGGGGAGACCCCCGCGCGCCCCCCGCGCGCCCCCCGCGCGCCCGGCCCACCTGGCCCAGCGCCTGGACGCTGCGGACGCGCACGGTGCCGGCGCCCGGGCCCAGGCCCACCCGGAAGGAGGCGTCGGCCGGGAAGACGACGTCGTCGTGGCGGCAGGGCACGCGCTCGGCGTCCACGGAGAAGAGGCCGCGCGCCGCGTCCCCCGGGCGCCACAGGCGCGGGTCGAGCCACAGGAAGCGGTCGGGGTCGAGGAAGCGCGCGCCGGCTGCTGGGCGGCGCGCGACCCTGAGCTGCGCCGGGAACGCGCCCTCCAGGCCGGCCCCGCCCGCGGCCGCGCCCCCCGGCCCCGCGCCCCCCGGCCCCGCGCCCCCCGGCCCCGCGCCCCCCGGCGCCGCGCCCCCCGGCCCCGCGCCCCCCGGCCCCGCCCGCGGCCGCGCCCCCCGGCCCCGCGCCCCCCGGCCCCGCGCCCCCCGGCCCCGCGCCCCCCGGGCCCCGCGCCCCCCGGCCCCGCGCCCCCCGGCCCCGCGCCCCCCGGCCCCGCGCCCCCCGGGCCCCGCGCCCCCCGGCCCCGCGCCCCCCGGCCCCGCGCCCCCCGGCCCCGCGCCCCCTCACCTGTGCCGCAGTCCGGGCGCGAGCCGGCGTCCGCGGCGCCGAACCCAGCCCCTGAGGCCAGGACGAATTCCCCGTCCAGCGGCAAGAGCTGCGGGAGGCACGGGCCGAGGCGGCGGGTGGGCACCGGAGGGTCCGGCTGTGCGCCCACCCCCGAGCCCCGTCCCCGCGGGCGGGAGGGTCTGGGCCGCCGACTGGGCCGCTGACGGCGGGGCCGGGGGGCGCTTCGCCCGGGCGGAGGGGCCGCTGGGCCGAGGGAGCGGGGAGTTTGCGGCAGCGTGGCTCTCGTCAGGGCCGCCGGCCCCCTGAGAAACTACAATTCAAGGGCCCGTCGGCTGCACGAAGCCAAGCCGCCGGGGCCCCTGGAGCAGCCCTCACCGTGAGGAAGGGCCGCGGGGCGGCTGGGGAAGACGGAACCGCGGTGGTGGGGCCGCGGAGCCGCGCGCCCCCTTCCAGCGCGGGCAGCTCCTTCCAGCAGACGCCTAGGCCTCGGGTGTCAGGCCGCGTGAAGGCCCGGAGCGGGGCACCCCACCCCGCCGTGGGGTCCGGGCGGAAGGTGAGGGCGGGACCGGGGGGCTGCTTGGTGTGGGGGTCCCGGGCGCTCAACACCTCGGGGGAGAGGCCCCAGCTTGCTCCCCAGAGTCTGCTCTTCAGCCCCCCAGGCACTGGGCCTGACCGGCAGGCCGACCCCGGGCAGAGTGAAGGTCACGGGCCAGCTTCGGCCGCGGCTGGGGGTGCAGTCCCGTGCCAGCCAGGCAGACCCCCCCCCCCCCCCACCCCTGCAGGCGCCAGGGCCGAGCCCTGGGGACCGAGGGGCGCAGGCGCCTCGGGAGGGGCGGTGGGTATCCGAAGTGTGACGTTCCAACAAGAACTTGGTTTTCAACCGAGCCAAAGCGGGGAGTGTGGATAATACACGATGAGTGCCATAGTTGAAAGACAGCAGGAAAGGGCCGAGAGAGAAAAACCAGGAGAGGTGGGGGCTCGACGCCAGCGCCAGCGTTCGGACACAAGGCCAGGGCGCTGAAGAAACCGACAAGAGGAATTCTCCGCATCGGAGGAAAGCTGGGAAACCTCGGCTGAAAGGTCTCACTGGGGACTTCCCTGGGAGTCCGGTGGCTAAGCCTGCTCCCAGTGTAGGGGCTCGGGTCCAGTCCCTGGTCAAGGAGCTAACATCCCACACAGCACCACCAACCATGTATGTAAAAAAGAAAAAAATAACTTTAAAAAGGAAAGGTCTCTGCTGCTGCTGCTGCTAAGTCGCTTCAGTCGTCTGCGACTCTGTGACCCCATCCATAGACCAGGCTCCCCAGTCGCTGGGACTCTCCAGGCAAGAATACTGGAGTGGGTTGACATTTCCTTCTCCAATGCATGAAAGTAAAAAGTGAAAGTGAAGTCGCTCAGTCGTGTCCGACTTCGAGACCCGGTGGACTGCAGCCCACCAGGCTCCTCCATCCATGGGGTTTTCCAGGCAAGAGTACTGGAGTGGGTTGCCTTTGCCTTCTCCGGAAAGGTCTCGTTGAATGCCAAATAAGGAAAATCACATAATGCTCTGTTTATGAATATCAAAGACAAAGAGAACGCTGTAAAAGCGGCAGAGGGAAAGAAATCACCCAGGAAGGAAAAACATTCAAGGATTGGGTTTCTCAGCAAGGACGCACACAGACAGCGGAACAGGCTGCCTGAAGACGTCCCAAGTCAGCAGAGCAGACACTGCCCTGGACATGGCCCTGCCCTCCAAAACAGTGTGTCATATATTAAAGAATAATAAAACGATCTCTAAGCCTGAAAGACTTCAGAAGGATTGCCACACACAAACCTACGCTGGAAACATGCTTGGAGAAAGAAAGAAGGACAGAATCCAGAAGCTAAGAAGAGATACGGGAAGGAGGGTGATGAAATACTTTTGTGAAATACTTTCGTGATGAAATAACAAAAATACTTATTGCTGTCTCTTAATAAATGTTTAAATCAAGGTTTAAAATGTGATGGGGGAGGGAGAGACCGCAAGGTCATGGACATACAGTAAAGACCTCACTTGAAGGGAAAATACTGATACTGAGGTTAAGAAATCAGTAAGACTGCCAAACACCTAGATGGAATATACCAATTTCTAGGAAAGTTTAAAATATCAAAGTTGATGCAAGAGGCAACAGGGAATTTGAACCGACAAGTAAGCATTAAAGAATTTTAAATGTCAGTCAAAGACCTCCTATTCCTCAAATTCCCAGTCCAACCAAGGGTTTTATAGGTGAGCTTTGCTAAACCTTCAAGTAAAATTTAATTTCTTCTTCCCGAAGTTGTTCTGGAAAACAGAAAAAGACTGAAAAATCACCAGTCCATTTTATGAGGCCACTGTAATCTTCATTCCAAAACCAAATGAAGGCACTTCCCTGGTGGCGCAGTAGATAAGAGTCCACCTGCCAACGCAGGGGACGCAGGTTCGATTCCTGGTTGGGGGCGATTCCACAGGCCACGGAGCAGCTGAGCCTGTGCGCCCTGGAGCCTGTGCTCCGCAAGAGAAGCCACTGCGACAAGAAGCCCGTGTACCAGAAAGAGGAGCAGCCCCCTGCAACAAGGGAAGGTCCCCTCAGGAGCAAAGACCCCCTGCAACAAGGGAAGGTCCCCTCAGGAGCAAAGACCCCCTGCGACAAGGGAAGTTCCCCTCAGGAGCAAAGACCCCCTGCAACCAACAATAAACAAACCAAAACCAAATGAACGACAAAAGGAAAAAAATTATAGGCTCAGTTGACTTACAAACAAAAATGTGAAGATTCTAAATAAAATATTAGCTGATTGGATCCAATAACATATTGGAAGGAAGGGTTGAGAAAGGCCCCCATCCTGAGTTCTCTGCAGCGTGTGCGACGGTGTCCCAGCAGATGGCAGTGGAGAGTCTTGTGCCACCGAAATCAGCGTGACGGGGAAGGCAAGTGTCTTGAAGAGGCGCACTTCGACCTGCACCTGAAGGAAGGTGCCAGGAAGGCATGCGCCTCACAAGGACGGTTCCGCCTCAGAAAATCCCATTAACAGGCTACAGCGGGGAGGGGGGGTTACATCTCAGTCAATGTAGGAAAAAAAACAACTGGGAAGTTCAGCAACCCATCTATGATTTTTCAAAAAGCTGCCAGCAAACTAGAAATAGATTAGAATTTCCACAATTAAATAAAGTTATCTACAAAGCCCTGCAGCAAACATTACACAGTCGAGCACCTCGACATGTCCTCTCTTTTATGCTGGAACAAGACAAGAAGGCCTATTTTCGTGACTTTTGTTTAACATAGGGGTAGAGGTCCTGGACAATGATATAAGGAAAGAAAAGGAAATAGAAGGAGTTGGGACTGGAAAGGAAGAGGAACAAATGGTCATTGTTTACAAAGATAACCACATAGACGATATCATTCTTAAAAATAGGGCACCATTCACAATAGGAACCAAACTATATAAAGGATTTATAAATTAGGCACTACTACACAAAACCTCTACGTGCACCATTTTAAGCCTCTAGTAAAGAGTTTTATAGCCAATGACCTGAAATATTTGAAGAGAAAATCCATGCTCTCAAGCAGATGACTTGCATATATAAAGTTGTCATTCATTCCCAATCAAATTCCAGGGTTTGGGTGGCCAAAATCACTGCAGATGGTGATTGCAGCCATGAAATTAAAAGATGCTTGCTCCTTGGAAGGAAAGTTATGACCAACCTAAATAGCATATTCAAAGCAGAGACATTACTTTGCCAACAAAGGTCCGTCTAGTCAAGGCTATGGTTTTTCCAGTGGTCACGTATGGATGTGAGAGATGGACTGTGAAGAAAGCTGAGCGCTGAAGAATTGATGCTTTTGACCTGTGGTGTTGGAGAAGACTCTTGAGGGTCCCTTGGACTGCAAGGAGATCCAACCAGCCCATTCTGAAGGAGATCAGCCCTGGGATTTCTTTGGAAGGAATGATGCTAAAGCTGAAACTCCAGTACTTTGGCCACCTCATGCGAAGAGTTGACTCATTGGAAAAGACTCTGATGCTGGGAGGGATTGGGGGCAGGAGGAGAAGGGGACGACCAAGGATGAGATGGCTGGATGACATCACCGACTCGATGGACGTGAGTCTGAGTGAACTCTGGGAGTTGGTGATAGACAGGGAGGCCTGGCGTGCTGCGATTCATGGGGTCGCAAAGAGTCGGACACGACTGAGCGACTGAACTGAACTGGTGTTACCTGATAAACCTATTCTATGATTTCTCTGCAACAGTCAGATCCACAAAGAACTAGTCAACCTTGAAACAGAAGGGTGAAGAAGGTGCAGGGTGGCCGGTTTCCACCTGGGTCCTCTGAGGGTTGACCTCTCAGAGTTGGGGAGAGACAGGGGAAATTGACCCAGTGGCTTTTAAGACAACTCACAGAGCCTGAGTGGGAACACTGCGGTGCTGGCAGAAGAACAGGCAGAAAGATCAAAGGAACTGCAGGCAAAGCTCGAAGAGAACCCCCACCACACCGTGGGCAGCTGGCGAACAGTGACCCCAGTGCCACAAAGCAAGGGGCAAGGCTGGTGGTTGGAGGGGGACATGAGAAACTGGGCTTAATCCAAGGAGAGGAATACAGCTGTTTCCCTAGTTAGCGTCTGACTCAGACATGTGCCCCTGATGGGAAACCCATGACCTGATAGACATAACATATGGCTGATTATGGTTTTACCGAGAAACAAGGAAGAGACACTTAAAACACCGAAAACACAGGTTTAAAGCAACCGATCTTGCATCTGATAGATTAATAATGGGGTTTTCTTATCAGCAAAGGGAAACCCAGGCAGAGTCCATAGTGAGAAGACATTTGCAGTAACTCGACAATTAATGGGTAGAAAATAATAGATTCCTGGGCAATCTGCCCAGAAATGGGAGGGGAGGTGTTCAGGAAGAGAAAAATCCCAGGGAGAGACGTTCCAAACCAAAGTGAAAAGTGAAAGTGTTAGTTGCTAAGTTGTGTCTGACTCTTTGAGACCCCGTGGACTGTAGCCTACCAGGCTTCTCTGTCCATGGGATTCTCCAGGCAAGAATACTGGAGTGGGTTGCCATTTCCTCCTCCAGTGGATCTTCCTGACCCAGGAATTGAACCCGGGTCTCTTGGATTGCAGGCAGATTCTTTACCACCTGGGAAGCCCACGTTCCAAACCAAGAAAATGCAAATTAAATCACTGAGTTGCTGTGCCTCGTCACAGGTGACATCTCAGCAGCTGGACCACACTGGGGCCCCACAAGTAGGGCTGGAAGAGGGCCCTCAGGCAGCACTGGGTCCTTTTGGCCCCCTGTCTCCATGCCCCTGGGCTGTTTCCACCCAGGACCTCCGCGGGCTGACCTCTCCCGGCAGAGCATAAGCAGGGGAAGTAAGGGGGGCGCCCCAAGGGGCCGTGCAAGGGGTACAGACGTGCGGGACAAAGAGAAGGGCTGGCTGGGCCAGGGGAAGGACAGGGCAGACACAGGGAGTGAAGGCTGAATGAATGCATGACTGTTGTCTCTTTTGAGATTCCCCAAGCACTCCCCAGGGAGATGATTCAGGCAACTAAGATGGCCAGAAGGGGCAGAGACGTTGCTTTGCCGACAAAGGTCTGTCTCGTCAAGGCGATAGTTTTCCCAGTAGTCATGCATGGATGTGAGAGTTGGACTATAAAGAAACCTGAGCGCCGAAAAATCGATGCTTTTGAACTGTGGTGTTGGAGAAGACTCTTGAGAGTCCCTTGGACTGCAAGGAGATCCAACCAGTCCATCCTAAAGGAGATCAGTCCTGGGTGTTCACTGGAAGGACTGATGTTGAAGCTGAAACTCCAGTACTTTGGCCACCTGATGCAAAGAGCTGACTCATTTGAAAAGACCCTGATGCTGGGAAAGATTGAGGGCAGGAGGAGAACGGGATGACAGAGGATGAGATGGTTGGATGGCATCACCGACTCAATGGACATGGGTTTGGGTGGACTCCGGGAGTTGGTGATGGACAGGGAGGCCTGGCGTGCTGTGGTTCATGGGGTCGCAAAGAGTCGGACACAACTGAGTGACTGAACTGAACTGAACTGAACTCCCCAAGGAGATCATCCAGGCAACTAAGATGGCCAGAAGGGACCCCCAGGTCCCAGCACCCCCATCTCCAACTGACTTCTCTATACGCGGGTTCCCGCCAGTTCCAGGCGGCCCCTGCCCTCTCCAGGCCCCTGTCTGGTTGCCACGGTCGCCAGGGCTGTGGGGGCTCCTGAGTGTGGCCACGGCTCTGCCACTTCCTCGTCCCCCTCACTGGCCCCTCCACACCTTAGTCTTTGTGTTGGACACGTGGGAAGGGCGTCTGGACCCGGGATCTACAGGAACCAGCACATCCTGCCCGAGGCCCCCTTCCCAGGCTGCAGGTGAGGGCTGGGGTCTCTAACGCCCCCTGCCCTGTCCCCCTTGGGGCCAGACTCCCAGAATTAATGCCGCTTTCGAAAACCATCAATTAACCTAGCTGCCTCCAGGTGGAAATAAGGGGTACCCAGACCCTGCATCTGGGTAGCCGAGTGAGTGGTGCCCAGGCCTCCTAGGCCACCGGTGGCCCCCGCTCACCCATAAAGTCCAGTGGCCTCTGGGTGAGGACCCCACCTTGGAACTCACACTGTGAATCAGTTTGATAAAAAGGTCCCCTGGCGGAGTTCCGATGCACAGGACAGGGAAAGGCTTTGGTGGGGTGGGGAGGGGGGCTTCCCTGGGGCAAACCTGGAGAGGACAGGCTCCTGGGCAAAGGCAGGGGCAGGAGAGACAGGAGGTGCCCCCACACCCCTTCCGAAGCTGGGCGCAGCCTGGGCTGCGACTGTACGACCGGTGTCCCCTCCCATGTGGTTCCCCACCCTTCCAGAAACCCCTCCACAGGGTAAGAGCTAGTGGATTGAAGGGTCTGTCCCCCAGGTGGAGGCCGGTCAGGAAGAGGCCTCGAGTTGACCAGGGCGGGACCCACAGGCCCCCTTCCCACTGGGGGCTCATTCCCAGCCCTGCTCACCATGTCTGAGATGCTGTGACCTTCTCGCACCAGGACCGACAGCGTCTGCAGGCAGAAGGGATGTCAGCAAGTGCCCCCCATCACTGGGCTCCCAGGGCCTGGACCACGCCGGGACCCAGCCCCCCCGCCCGGCCCCAGGAGTGGGGTCAGGCACCTTGTCCGCAGGAAACTCGACAGCAGCGCCCGTGCATGGGGTCCGGTTCTGGCTCCAGTTGGTGGCATCGTCAAAGTTGGTGTTGGGGACCCATACTTTGTAGGCGGCCCGAGTCAGGGCTGGGGAGGGGCCGGCTGAGCGCTGGGGTTCCTGCCTGGAACCCCCAGTGCCAGGAAGGACGACCTCACCCAGAGAGACCTGGAGCTAGAGGGCCCAGGCATGGGACCAGACCCTGTGGGAGCCTGGCCCCGAGGCTCCCCGACTTCTACTGAATCTGCAGAGCCGGTTCAAACCTGCCTTCCTCAGGGACTCGCTGCCCCAAGATCGCCTCCTTGCCCGCCCCCAGTTCGCCCTGCCAGAATGGTGGCAACCACAGACGGGACTGAGGCCATCGGGGCAGGGAGGCCTCGGCCCAGGGGAAGAAACTGGGGGACCGGGGGAGAGGGGGGGCGGGCGGCAGGCCGGATCTGCCCGGGGCTCAGAGAGGGGACCGGGACGGGCTGCAGTTCTCAGAGCGCCCGGGCCTAGGGGGCCGCTCCGAGGACGCGCCCCCGCCTACGGGCCGCGCGGGGGTCAGAGGCGCCCCCCTGGGGCCGGGGGGCCAGCTTCGGAGGGGTAGGGGCGGAGGCGGGCGCGGCCGGCCGTCGGTCTGGCCCTGCGGCTCCGGGGAGCCTCCCGCACGGCCCCGCGGGCGCTGCGCAAGGAGGGGCAGGGCGGCCGGCCGGCCTTCGCAGCCCCTCGCGCTCCCGCCGCGCACCCCTCGGGGACACGGGTCTCCGGGTGCGTCGGGCCCCCGGCGCGCCACCCCCCAACTCCCTTACCGCACAGCTGCAGCCACAGCAGCACCCGGCCCCGCGCGCCCATCCCGCCGGACTTCGGCGTCTCGGGCCCTGAGACTTTGCCCCGCGGGGCCCACGTGACCGGGCGGGGTGGGGGCAGCCGGGAGGGTTACACGTTCACCTCCGACCCGCCCGCAGCGACTCCTGGGCCCCTCGGCGGCGCCGGGCCCCTCCCACACACCCAGCTCCAGGACCTGAGGACCGTGGGCGCCCAGAAAGGGGGCTTGTGGGGACCACTTCCCAAGGAAACGGTGCGCTGGGGGCGGGGCGCCTCTCCGCCCCAGATGCCGCTCGGGCTGCACCCAGCTGCCTGCGTTTCGGGCCGGGTGTTGGCTTGTCCAGGGGCCGGGTCCAGGCAGGCCCTCCTGCCTCCTAGGCTGGTGGACTGTGCATGGTGGCAGACGGGTGGCACCTGGTGTCTGGTGTGTGGAGGATGGTGGGAAGCTGAGCCTGGATGCATGGCGCGTGGTGGAGGGCATTGTGCTGGCCCCTGGATGGATGAGGAACGGACTGATGGGAAATGGTGAGTGAATGAGCCCTGGATGGATGAGGAACGGACTGATGGGAAATGGTGAGTGAATGAGCCCTGGATGGATGAGGAACGGACTGATGGGAAATGGTGAGTGAATGAGCCCTGGATGGATGAGGAACGGACTGATGGGAAATGGTGAGTGAATGAGCCCTGGATGGATGAGGAACGGACTGATGGGAAATGGCGCTTGAGTGAGTGAGTGGGCAGTACTGGGGTGACGGTGGCTGGAGGAGGACTGGCGTGCGGCTGATGAGCATTGGGTGGCAGAGAGCTGCATGGATGACGAGATGGTGGATGGTGGACAGAGGCTCCATGGTTGGTGGTGAGAAGATGTGATGAGTGGCAGGTGAGTGCAGATAGCTGTTCACAGGTGGTGGGTGGCTAAATGGATGATCACAGACGGTGGGTGGATGGATAGAGTAGACTGGAAGATAGGTGACGGAAAGTGGATGGCCGCTGGGGGAAGAATAGTGGAAGGGTGGAAAGTGGAATGGTGATCGGACAAATGGATGGCTGGTGGGTGAAAGATAAACTGTCAGTATTAAATGGATGTGTCTATGTATGGATGGCGTGTTGAGCTGGATCAATTCAGTTCAGTTCGGTTGCTCAGTCATGTCTGACTCTCTGCGACCCCATGGACTACAGCCAGGCCTCCCTGTCCATCACCAACTCCTAGAATTTACTCAAACTCATGTCCATTGAGTTGGTGATGCCATCCAACCATCTCATCCTCTGTCGTCCCCTTCTCCTCCCGCCTTCAATCTTTCCCAGCATCAGGGTCTTTTTGGATGAGTCAGTTCTTGGCATCAGGAGGCCAAAGTATTGGAGTTTCAGCTTCAACATCAGTCCTTCCAATGAATATTCATTCCAAGGGACTCTCAAGAGTCTTCTTCAACACCAGAGTTCAAAAGCATCAATTCTTCGGCGCTCAGCTTTCTTTATGGTCCAACTCTCACATCCATACATGACTACTGGAAAAACCGTAGCTTTGACTAGATGGACCTTTGTTGGCAAAGTTAGTGTCTCTGCTTTTTAATAAGCTGGCTAGGTTGGTCATAACTTTCCTTCCAAGGAGTAAGCGTCTTTTAATTTCATGGCTGCAGTCACCATCTGCAGTGATTTTGGAGCCCAAAAAAATAAAGTCTGACACTGCTTCCACTGTTTCCCCATTTATTTCCCATGAAGTGATGGGACCAGATGCCATGATCTTAGTTTTCTGAATGTTGAGCTTTAAGCCAACTTTTTCACTCACCTCTTTCACTTTCATCAAGAGGCTCTTTAGTTCTTCTTCACCTTCTGCCATAAGGGTGGTGTCATCTGCATATCTGAGGTTATTAATATTTTTCCCGGCAATCTTGATTCCAGCTTGTGCTTCATCTAGCCCAGCGTTTCTCATGATGTACTCTGCATAGAAGTTAAATAAGCAGAGTGACAATATACAGCCTTGACATACTCCTTTCCCTATTCGGAACCAGTCTGTTGTTCCATGTCCAGTTCTAACTGTTGCTTCTTGACCTGCATACAGGTTTTTCAAGAGGCAGGTCAGGTGGTCTGGTATTCCCATCTCTTTAAGAATTCTCCACAGTCTGCTGTGATCCACACAGTCAAAGGCTTTGGTGTAGTCAATAAACCAGAAAAATATGTTTTTCTGGAACTTTCTTGCTTTCTTGATGATCCAGCGGATGTTGGCAATTTGATCTCTGGTTCCTCTGCCTTTTCTAAATCCAGCTTGAACATCTGGAAGTTCATGGTTCATGTACTGTTGAAGCCTGGCTTGGAGTATTTTGCGCATGACTTTCCTAGCATGTGAGATGAGTGCAACTGTGCAGTACTTTGACGTTTTTTTGGCATTGCCGTTCTTTGGGGTTGGAATGAAAACTGACATTTTCCAGTCCTGTGGCCACTGCTGAGTTTTCCAAATTTGCGGACATATTGAGTGCAACACTTTCACAGTATTATCTTTTAGGAATTGACATAGCTCAACTGGAATCACCTCCACTAGCTTTGCTTGTAGTGATGCTTCCTAAGGCCCACTTGACTTCACATTCCAGGATGTCTGGCTCTAGGTGAGTGATCATACCATCATGATTATCTGGGTCATGAAGATCTTTTTTGTATAGTTCTTCTTTGTAATCTTACCACCTCTTCTTAATATCTTCTGCTTCTGTTAGGTCCCTAACATTTTTGTCCTTTATTGTGCCCATCTTTGCATGAAATGTTCCCTTGGTATCTCTAATTTTCTTGAAGAGGTCTCTAGTCTTTCCCATTCTATTGTTTTCTTCTATTTCTTTGCATTGATTACTGAGGAAGGCTTCCTTATCTCTCCTTGCTATTTGGAACTCTGCATTCAAATGGGTATATCTTTCCTTTTCTCCTTCGCCTTTCATTTCTGTTCTATTCACAGCTATTTGTAAGGCCTCCTCAGACAACCATTTTGCCTTTTTGCATTTCTTTTTCTTGGGGACGGTCTTGGTCCCCGCCTCCTGTACAGTGTCACGAACCTCTGTCCATAGTTCTTCAGGCGCTCTGTCCATCAGATCTAATCCCTTGAATCTATTTATCTCTATATAATCTCTACATATCTCTATATAGAACCTGTATAATAATATTTCATATATGTGTTAATATATATTAAAATATTAAATATTAAATAATATACATAGTATATTATATAATATGAATATAACAATACATAAATAATATATGTATATGTACATATATGTAATATATAATTCATATATTATATATTTAGATATATTATATATAATATATTTACTGAATTATATATTATATATTTATATATAATATATTAATATTTATAAATATTAAATTATATATAATATATACTATATATATAATATATAAATATTGTTATATTTAATATATAAATATAAATTATAATTAATATATTGATATATTTATATTATATAAATTGAGTTATACATATACATATAATATACTTTATATATTATATACTATATATTATATAACATTTAATAAATATATTACTATATTTATATTATATAAATTAACATTTACATATTATATATACTTTATATATCATAATACCTATAATTTATATAATATCACATATATATTATATATATGATCCCTTGAATTGGTCACTTCCCCTGTTTAGTGGGATTTGATTTAGGTCATACCTGAATGATGAAAAACCGTTTGTGGATTTTTGATGGTGAGTGGATGGAAATGGATGGTAAATGAGCTGAATGGTGGATGAATGTATTGATGGCGGATAAATGAATGGCAAATGGGATGCAGGTGAATGAGCATGGGTGATCAGCAGAATGGTGGTGGCTGGCTGGATGACAGTGGAGTGAGGACCGGATATAAATGCATGGGTGGATGGACAGGTGAGCAGCGTGAACGAGTGCAGGGTGGGTGAATGGGTGGAGGATGGGGGATGTGGAAGGATGAGACTGGGTGGACGGCTGTGTTTAATCGGAGAGACGGGTGCCTGGCTCTCTCTGGGGTGGGTGGTGGGGAGAGTATGGATTTGCTGGTGATGGGATGGCAGAGAGGGAGTGGGTGGGCAGATGGATGGGGTTTGGTAAACTGGATGACAGGTTTATGGGTGACGGGTGGATGGTGAACTGATTGTTAGGGGATGGGCGAAGTGTTAGGGGAATGAATGGCGAGATGAATGGGGTGATTGGTGGATGGTGGGAGGCCAACGCATGATGCCTGGTTGGTTATGGTTGACGGAAGGGAAAGGAATGGCGGGTGGGCCCCTGGCTTCAGGATTCCCTGGTGGTTGATGAATTAATATGCAAGGATGGGTCAAAGGGTAGATTGTGGAGGTGGGTGTGCAGGCAGAGTGAAGGGGTGAAGGGAAGCGACCCCCTCCTGCCTGTCTCCAAGCCACCCTCACCTGCAGACCTCCTGTCCTGGGCGCTTTTCTCTCTGACTGGTCTCTGCTTCTTCCCAACCAAGGAACTTCCTCCAAGGATGGAGCCCACCGCTGGGGCACTCAGATCACTTTCTGCCCTGGGACAGAGACTTCTCTGACTGGGAGGGAGGGAGCGAGCCCACCAGCTTGTCCCACCCTTTCTCCTGGGTGGGAAGGGGCACTCAGGAGCTCAGCAGTACAGGATCTGCCTGATGGGTGGCCCCCAGCCCAGCCTGGGATGGGGAAGGTGGGTCTTTGTGGTCCTGAGTTTGACTTTGTCACCAGTAGGGCTGACAGGAGAAGGCGATGGCACCCCACTCCAGTACTCTTGCCTGGCAAATCCCATGGACAGAGGAGCCTGGTGGGCTGCAGTCCATGGGGTCGCTAGGAGTCAGACACAACTGAGCAGCTTCACTTTCACTTTTCACTTTCATGCATTGGAGAAGGAAATGGCAACCCACTCCAGTGTTCTTGCCTGGAGAATCCCAGGGACGGGGGAGCCTGGTGGGTTGCCGTCTATGGGGTCGCACAGAGTCGGACACGACTGAAGCAATTTAGCAGCAGTAGCAGTAGCAGGGCTGACAGAAAGCTCCATCCTCCACAGCAGTCAAGGCAGGCTTCCTGGAAGATGTGGTGTTAAAGCCAGACTGGAAGTATGAGGTCACAGCTGCAGCTCCAGGTCGGACTGAAAGGGGCAGGACAGGAGGAGCCGGGGCTGCTGGGCTCGGGGTAGGAGCGTCCGTTGCCCAGCGCACCATCCTGAGAGGAGGCAGGATGGGGTCGGAGTGGGGGAAAAACGCACATCCCAAAGAACTTCTTCCAGTAACTAGGAGGTCCACTGCGTAGCTGCTTCAGGCATGGGTGGGTCCAGGGTCCCCCGTGTGTGTCCGGCTCTGCCTTGGCTTGACTGCCCTCTGTGGTCACCTTCCCCCAGCAGAGCTGGAGCGCCCCCACCTCCATTAGGCCACCGCACACCCTTGAAGGGTCCAGTTTCCAGCTGGGTGCCAGTCCCGTGGCTCCAGCAGCCATTGCAGCGCCCCTTAGCTGAGGGTGTCGACTGTGACCCTCCCCTGCCTGCAGCCATGACCCGCAGGCCTCCTCCCCCCGCACCCCCACTCCGTGGGCACAGATCCACCCCCAGGCCAGTTCCCCAGCTCCTTCTCCCGCATTTTGGTTCTTGACTAGCTGTGTGACCTTGGGCAAATTCCTGCACCTCTCTGAGCCTTAGTGTCCCTCTGGAGGGCCTGTGGCTCCGGCTTGCACGGTTTGTTCCTGGATCCCGGGAGGAGGGGTGAGGACGGCCCCCATCAGCAGGGCCCCCTTCTCTCCGTGTCTGCACAAGGCCACCCCCCGACTCTGGCCACACACACGCCCACTGTCAGCGTCTGCCACTCACCACCGCCCCGTGGGGCTCCTTGGGCTTTGTTCACACTGCGCGGGAACTGCCTGGAACACCAGAAGCTCAAAAATATTCACGTGGGGGAGGGAAGCCTGGCCCTCCCCCAAGGCTGGCCGGGCACCTCCCAAGCCTTGCGGTCCTGCTCAGTCCTGCCAGCCCAGGGTGCTGAGCCCTGGGAAACTCCTCCCTGTGGCCTGCAGCCTCCCTGCAACCTCTGGGCCTCTCGGTGGGCCTCTCCAGCCGCACATGGGCGGAGACAGCGGGCGCAAAGGGCCTGAGGCAGCAGCGTGCTGAGGCGAGGCGGGGCTGGGCTCAGCGTGTGGTGCGGGAGGGGAGCACAGGATCCGGGGTCTCCGCTGGGCTCGGGAGGGGCTGAGCCGACCACCCGTCAGCCAGCGGCTCAGCGCGGGCGGGGGTATGCCAGGCTCGGACACGGGGCCGAGCCCGGTGTGAGTGCTGTGAGCCGGCGGCTCGGCTGGCCGTCTCCTCCTCCGCCTGCAGAGCCAGGCAGCAGTGCCCGCTCGCAGCCCGGGGGCGGGGCGCGGGGCGCGTGAGGGCCGCCCCGGGAGGGCCTCAGTCCTGGCCAGCCCGCCGTTTCTCCACCTGCGAACGCCGGGCAGGGGACACCCGGGAGGCTGCCCCCAGCCGGTCGCTGAGCCCGCGCCTTGGGGAGGGCTCCCGCCTGCCCGCCCCTCCAGTGGGCGTTAACTTGTCGCCTGCCCCCGCGGGCCTCTGTATGGGGGGCAGTCCGTCACGGGAGACACCACGGGCCGCTGGGCCCAGGGGAGCCACAGCCAGAGTCAGAGATGCTCCCAGCCACCCCGGGGACCGGCCGGGCCACGACAAGCGAGTGGACCTGGGGGCTGAGTACGGGGTGACCAGGCTCCAAAGCCAGCAGGGGTTGGGGGGGCCTGGAGCCCAGTGCCGCGCCGAGGGTCCCTCCCACCCCCATGACGTCTGCGGTGGGAGGACTCGCAGCTGAATGACCGGAGCCGCATCGTGGCCGGCTGCCCATCCCGTCCAGCAGGCCAAGGTCGCCCCGAGGCGCTTCTGCCCAGGGGTGTGGGCACCACTGGTGGATCGTGTCCCCCCGGCCGCCCCACTGCCCCTCCCCTGGGTCTCGTGCAGCCTCATGAATGTCTGGGAGCAGAAGAAACAGAGGTGCCCAGGGCGGGGGCCCTGCCCACAGTCCCGAACCCCAACCCGGGGCCAGCCGCCCTCTGGTCCTCAGATCCTGGGTCTCTGAGCTCTGCCCTCCAAAGCCCCACCTGCGGTCCTGGGGTTGCTCAGGAGCAAGCCTGGGCACGGGGTTCGGGCCCCTCACAGCTTCCCCTCAACCTCCAGCGTCTGATGGAGTGACCCAGGCTCGGGACACGGCCCCCAGCCCACTGGAGCTCTGCAGGGACGCAGGCCACCGCCAGGCCAGCGCTGATGCTGTGTGTGGGGGTGGGATGCAGAGGCCATCAGTCCTCACCTGGAAACACCCCCGCAAGGCCCCGATGCCCCACAAGCCAGCCACGCGGAGACAGCAGAGCGCAGCGTGGGCTCGGGGGGCCACACGGCTGTGGGGGTGACACACGGAGGAACAGGGATGGTGGGGAGGGCTGTCAGAGCCCAGGGCCTTCGTGCTGTGCCTGGGGTGCTGGAAGGCAGCCCCCACGGCTGCTGACTCGGGGGGGAGCCTCGTGGGAGGAGCAGGGCTTCCTGCTCTAGGGCTGGACCCCCGTGACCACCCGGGGAGGCTGGCCCCGTGGTGCTGGGCCTCCGTGAGTGAGCTGAGAAAGAAGCCGAGACTCCTCAGTCAGGTTTATTTTCCTCTAATGAGACACTTTCAGCATTTCAAAGTTGGGCATTCTACACTCTTACAAACTTCAGTTATTAGCATCAGGAACACAAAAACGTTGCAAGACCTCAAAACACAAATAAATACCAAATAAAACCACACACGATATACAGTAAACAAAAATATCAAACATAATAATGCTATCAGGAAGTCAGACATGTTGTTGACCCACAGTTAACAACATGATTATTGCTGGGCAATAACTTACACGGTCCTTTTGTGTTTTTTTCTCAGAAGAGCAGAAGAACACGGGACGTGATCACTGGTCACAATCACTTGGACTGTCAAGATGGGTCCTCACAGCGAGCGGTTGTACAGACGCGAGTTTTTATTTTTTTAAAACAGGCAGAGTAAAAGTACAGAGTCACGTGAGAGACTGGCCTTCTTTGGTCTTTGTTTGGGGTTAGAGAACTGAACGCAGAGGTGTGCCATCAGAGAAAGAGCCGATTCTCAAAAGTGTCTACGTGGATGTACACTTCCTTGACCACAGACTCTGTTAACTCTACAGGTAATTCTCATAGAAATCCTGGAAAATAATGCCAGCTTTTTGTGTTTACCAATTAGGTCGTTGAGTTTGCTGTGGAAGTTATCTCACTGGTCTAAAGGGACTAGTTGGGAACAGATCGCCACTTCCTGCAGGAGTGGTGCAGCCCTCCTGGACTCCACCTCTTTTGTTGCGAGTTCACAAGACAGACTAGACACAGCAGCGGCAGCAGCAGCAGCAGCAGCAGAAATGAAATGCGAGCACTGCTTCAAGCCACTCACTCGGGCCTCTGCCAGTGGGGCCGACCCCCCGCGCCCCGGGTCACCGAGGCCAGCAGAAGACGCCTCCACCCCCACCGCCCCAGCTCCCCGGGGGCAACCAGCGCCACCCGCCCAACGGCAGAGACGGCCCGGCCGCCTGCCCTGGCTGCAGCCCCCAGCCGACCCCATCCGACCTGGACCCTCGGGGACATGATCTACTTTGGAAGAAACAGAGCTATCGAGATTTGCAAACAGAAGGCAGAACCATGGTCTTGGGCTGAGCAGCAGACTGAGTGACGGACACCCCCCACCAGGTCACGGAGCAAAGGAGCGCCTGGATTTCCCCCAGCTCTCCTCGGCAGCCCGGTCAGCGACGGTCTGGACTAGGAGTTACAAGCGGGGCTTCCAGCTCTGCCTGAGCCCTTTCCAGCCCTGGCGGTCAGCACCAGCAGAGGGGCGGGTTTCGGAGGGCTGAGGTGTGGCTGAGGCCCACGAGGATCCTCGTCCCTGGCCCATGTGCGCCCGTAAGGGCGTACGGAGATGCTGGGGCTGGAGCGGTCAGCACCCAGCTCGGGGTGACGGTCGCCCCTCCAAGCGCGGGCGGGGAGGCATAGTGGGCCTGGGCGGCTGGAGGTGTGCGCCCCTGGGGTACACTCGGGGACCCGTGCCTGCTGTGTTTCAGGGTTCGGCTGGCTGCCCACAGGCTGCAGGCTGGATGCCAGGCCCGGCACGGGAGACCGTCCCTCGGCACGCGACGGGGACACGGGGCCCCAGGAGGCTGGGGACCCTGCAGAGACGAGCTGTCAGGAGACTGTCTGCCCCTTTCTAGCCAGGGTGGCCACGCGGGCCCCCACCGCGTCTGAGGGCCTGGTGGGGTCCGCCCCCAGCACATGGGGGCCGCCGGCCGGGAGCCGCCTCCTCAGCCGGCGGCGGGGCTTGGGGGCCTGGGGGGCGGACGGCGGCCCTCCTCGTCCACCTGCACAGTGACCGCGCCGCCCACCCGTGGGACGGGCCTGTGAACAATTCACACTGTCTCCGTGTCACCGATACAACCGCCAACTGAAAACCCCTGACCTGTGACAGGGGCCCAGGTGGGCCAGAGCCCGGCCCCCCAGCCCCCACCTGCAGGCGAGACCCTCACCGGGCCCCCGCGGGTCTCCGTTTCCACGACAGGTGACCGGCCAGGACGCAGGCAGGCCGACCTCACGTGGGACTCACCGCGGTTCCTCTAAAGCACTGGAACGGCCTGAGATAATGCGAAAAATGCACCCGCGCACCATGTCTGAAACCCGTCCCTTGACCGGGGCCTGGTTGGGGGCGCGGGGGCCGGAGGGGACCCAATGTCAGATGGACCACGAGCGGGCGGCCCCCCTGCGCGGCCTGGAGCTCCCGCCACGCCCCGGGCACAGTGAGCCCGGCCCCACGGCTCCGCGGTGGGGCCAGGGGGGGGGGTGGGGTGGGGGTCCATCTCCCACTAGGAGGGGCTCCTGGAAAGCGCCCCTGCCCCCCGCCGCTGGCCAGATGCTTCCGGAGTGCTGCCGACAGGCTCCCCACCCAGGGCAGGGAAAGAACTGTTTTATAACAACAGACCGAGACGCTGCTTCTGTCAGTATTGTCCGTCCTTCTAGTGAAGCAGGAGGAAGTGGCAGGCGGTCCCCGTCGGTCACCTCTGGCCTCCGGGGAACACCGTCTCGAGGCCAGGTGGGGGCTTCCGGGCGGGCCCCCTCCCCCGGGAGTCCAGGCACCTTCGAGGGGTCGGTGGTCCCGCAGCACCTGCAGGAGCCCCTCCTCTGTGAGCGGACGGGGGTGGGGGCGCGGGGGGGACGGGACCGAGGACGCCGACCCGCCCTCAAAGCAACTGGGGGGTGGGGCGGGGAGGGGAAGAAACAGATGAAGACGACGGAGCTGTAACTGCGGGCGGGCGGGTGCTGGGAACCCATGAGGTCACTTACGGAAGCCCAGGGACGCGGTGGAGAGGAGGTGCTTCCAGCAGGCACTGGGGCGAAGGCACACCCAGGGCGGTCGGCAGCACCAGAGACGCGGGGCCGCCGGGCACCCCTGGCCGCCCCCGCGGCCGCCGGCAGCCCGCGGCAGGCAGTCTGGGGCGCGCGGCCCGGCTGGCCCGTCGTGGGCGCGTCTTTTGGACGAGCGGCACAGATGCGCGGTTCACACACATTGGTTTCGCCTAAGAAGCACCCGTCACGTGTAGCACCCATCAGTGTAAGAGCACCCATGGAGCGGGGTGCATAGCAGGGGCACAGGGCAGGCCCGCTCTTCACAGTTGGACCATTGAGAAGGGGAACGGGAGAGAGGCGCCCCGGGCGGGCGCGGGCCGGACGACGGGCCCCGGGGCCGCCCTCCCCGTGAGAGGGCAGCCCGGGACGCCTGTGGCCCAGCCCCGCGGCCCGGGGTGGCGGTCTCTGGAATGCTCAGAGGGCCCCGCGGCGGGCGTCTGGGCGCCCGCGCCCGGGACACGGAGGCGCAGCTCCTGCCCGGCCCTGCCTGCGCCCGTGGGCCCGAGAGATTTGGAATCTGGGATGACGAAGCAGCGGAGGCTCCGCGGGGGCGGGGGGGGGGGCCGGCGGTCGGGGCTGTGGGAGGCCCCCCCCCGAGCAGGCAAAGGTCTAGTTAGTGGTCAAGAGAGAGTCTGGCTGAACCATCGCCTTCTGGAATCACGGGGAACACAAAGCTGGGGTTGAGAAGCAGCAAGTCACATCTAAGGCACGTGTACAGGATGCCACCATCTCTACGCAAAGGCTGGAGCGAATGCAGCAGTTATGACTGGATGGGGAACGCGGTATTTGCTGTGGCCGCCGTCAGCGCGAAGTCGCCTGCCCACCCCCAACACTGGACACGGAAGTCGGTGTTGTCAGCAAGAGAGAGCGTGTCTGAACACATGGGGCAGAATTTTAAAAACCTACAGGATTTTGTTTAGAACTCCAAAGTTCAACTAATGCCCTATTTTAGGGTGAAAACAATTATAAATCTGAAAATGATGCACAGCATCCATGAGCAATTTTCCTTTCATAGTAATTTTGAAGTAGTGTCATTAACTACGACAGATATTGAAGGTTTACATTTCTAACGAGAAATAACAACAGATTGAATATTCTCTTTCCTATCACAAGTGATAACCAGTGTTTGATATTTTACATTTTCTTCCAAGAAATATCAGTCTATCAACGTTTTAAAATAAAATGTTTGCAGTAACAATTATCTTAGAACTTTAAATTAAAAAATGATTCTGAATTTAGAGACTTTCAAAAAAGACCTAGGTGTACTTCAGGGTCTTCTGACAAACAAATTATTAAAACAGAGACCAGATGAGGCCTTAAAAATAGACAATATACTATATTTGGAACAAGATTGCACTCTTGAATTTTAGAATGAATATATCAGAATTGCGTTATTTCATAAATTCTTCTTAACATGCTGACATGTCCAGCTATCCCCAGGTGTGTGTGTGTGTGTGTGTGTGTGTGTGTGTGTGTGGTGTATGTTTTTTTTTTGGTGTTCAAGTTTAAGGAAGAAAAAAAATTCATGGTTCTTTTCTTTAGCATATGTTTTCCACCTTAATTAACTAGATCTTTAAAAATGAAAATGAAAACCTTCTCTGACAGCAGTATTTATCTCGTCGAAGGATAAATAATTCTCCAGAGTGAAGTGCGCTAGTCTATTACAAAACGTGTTGGGCGAGTCCTCACGCGTGGCTCCTCCCGCCGGCCCGCGGCCGCCTTCTGCCGCTTCCTCCGTCCCCCAAGGTCCTTTTCTCAGCGCGAGGACCTTGCTGGAGACGGCCGGTTCAAACCCCCCGGAGGAGTTGCCTTCTGCTCGATCCGCCGCCCCGGGGACGCGTCAGGGGTCCGGCAGGTCCGAAGTATCCACTATGACTTTGATAAAAATGGTGTCGTCTTTGATGTACGTCCCGTTCTCCAGCACAGTCTGGGCCACGAAGACAGGGCACCCGGAGGCGATGTTCATCTCCCCAGTGGGCTTCTTGAAGCTGCTGCTGTTGGGGTCCGGCTTGAACGCGTCCCCCAGGTGCCGCCGCGAGGACCCCTGGTCCATCAGCATGAGCGTCACTTTCTGCTTGAAGGGCCAGGGCAGCAGCGCGTCGTACTCGCCGCGCATGATGACGAAGAAGAGCGATAGGTGCGTGCCCTTGCCCATGCCGTCCCCGTTCAGGTAGACCCTGGCGCACATCTTGTAGCCGAAGTAGCCGGTGTAGAAGGGCTGGCTGTACAGCGACAGCGTCTTGCCCATCACGGCCTCCTGCTTCCGCCGCTTGTAGTCGCGGATCTTCCAGATGAGCACGCCGTTGTAGCTGGCGGTCTCCAGGACCTGGAAGCGCAGGTCCATGTCGGCCAGGCGGATGTCGTGCACGCTCAGCATCTGGTCGTGCCGGCTCAGCTGCGACTCCAGCAAGCCTGGCGGGAGACACGGCGGGCGCGCGCACGTGACCCACGGAGGCCGGCCCGCGGCGGGCTGGAGACGCACGCCCCGGACCCCCAGCCTCAGCCTGCGGGGCGGGGACGTCGCGGAGCACCGGCCTGCCGCCCCCGGCTCCCCAGCTCGGGGCGATTCCCCCCGGAATCGAAGCTGCTTGGCTCCGCAATCCGCACAGCGTCCTTGGCCGGTTTAAGCCGGCCCCACGTGCATCCCCGTAATCGCGCTCCCCCAGCTTAATCCTGCTCAGGAGGTTTTAGGACGCTCGCTCAGCAACCCCTCTCCCCTCCCCAACTGGCCAGGCGGCTTCTAGGCATCAGCCACGTTGCTGGGCTGGCCGGGTCCCCTGCCGCCTGCTGGCCGCCTGCTGGCCGCCTTCTGTCCCCTGGCCTTCCTGAGCAGCCCCGCACCTCCGCCCGCAGGCCCGCCCCGCCAGCATCCGCCCTGCCCTGTGCGCCTGGCGCAGGAAGCCGGGGAGCCGGTCACCCCGCAGGCCCACGTCTGTGCCCACTCTCCCGCACAGCCGACCCCAGCACCGGCCTGGGTCGCGCGTGCTCACCTGTGTTGCGCGCCGCCTGCCCTGCGCTCTTGTCCACGCTCTCCAGCTCGGTCACCCGGTTCTGGAGGGACTCCACGCTGCTCTTCATGCTGTCTGCCTCCTCCCAGTTCTGCCGGAAGGGCCGGATCTCCTTGTCGAGCTCCTTCAGTTTCTCTGCTTGGCTGTCGATGACTCGCTTCCAAATCAAAGTGTCAGAAAGGCAGAACACGGTTAGGACCTGCTGTGAGGGCCGTGCCTCTGCAGACCCCCGCCGGCCCCCACAGGGCGCCTCAGCTCGGGCCCATGGGCCCTCAGGGACCCCGGCCCTAGATCCAACTGCAGGACATGCACCCCCCATGTCCCTCTCTCCCAGCGTCTCAGCTGGACCTGTGAAGGCCTCTGTCCCATAAAAGGTCAAGTGACCAGCAGGCGTGGAACTGTGAGCCTCCAGGGCCAGAGGGGCCGCTGTCTCTGTGGCTGCTGGGAGCGCCAGAACCCCTGGGTCCCCGCACTTCCCCTGCTGCAGACAGAACCCCCCCCCCCCAGCAGGACAGGCCCCCGGTGAAGCCAAGAGGCCAGTGCCTATGGGGGGTCTCTCCCTCGATGCACTCGGTGCCCAGTGCCCTGTGCTCCCCGTGGCAGAAGAGCTCTGCTCTCAAACACGTGGCTGTTGACAGAGAGGCTTGATTTAAATCACTCAGAAACCCCCTTTTCCAGAAGCACATGACCACAGCACACCTGTAACCATCACTGGAGGGGGCCTGGGGCTGAACTGGAGGTCCAGTTGGCAGGTCTGGCCTGCCCACTTGTAGATGAAGCCAGGGACCTGAAGGGTTTTCACCTCTAAAAACAATCTGCATTTTTGAAATAGAGCACCTGAAGGGGGGCGGCTTAGCGCCTGGAGCTGTGGGGCAAGGGGGCCACCCCCAAGGCTGTGGGCCAAGCAGGGGGAGCCCCAGGGGCCTGCCAAGATCACTTCTCCTTTTGGGGCCTAATTTTAAACCTCGAGGTTTCAGCGCCTTTGCTGGCTCTTAATAACCGTGAAGGAACAAACGTGTAAGCATGTGTTACTTTTCGGGGTAAAAATTACAGCGTTAATCTTCCTCATCTTTCCAAGAAACCCTGGTATCAGCTAACATCTAAAAAGTAAAGATGACTTCTCTAGAGAACACTTCTTTCCACACTGGGAGCACTTCACTTTCAAACACACACGATGAGAGGCATGGTCGGCTCACAAAGTCCGTTTTCTGGGGCCAGTGCTGTTGATAGGCGTGAACGCTCGCAGCCACCATGAATGTCTGACCGTCCTCGACCCGCTCAAGTGATAAAGCGACCACCCAGGCTGACGTGGATGCTCAAGAGGATGGAGGGCGCTGACGGAAGTCTAGACTGTCAGCATGGCTCCGAGGGGGCCCGCAGGGCTGCTGAGCCTGGGGTAAGCGCGGGGCGGGGCGGCTGAGGCCAGCTGCTCCTCACTTCCGAGCCCCCCGGCGGGGACCGCACGGGACAGTGGCCCGAGGCCACGAGGCACTCTGGGCACAGAAGCAACCGTGACGCCCCCACTACACACCAGGGGCGAGGAGTCAGCAGGCGGGGCCGGGCAGGAGGGGACACAGGACCCCAGGCGCTCGCGCACACACAGACACACACACACACACACACACACACACAGACACACAGGGCCAGGCAGGAGGGGACATGGGACCCCAGGCGCTTGCGCACGCGCACACACACACACACAGACACACAGGGCTGGGCAGGAGGGGACACGGGACTGCAGGTGTGCACACACACACACACACACACACACACACACAGACAAGGCCCACCCACTGCCTAGAAGCACTCCTCTCACAGCAAGGGGAATGTGAACACACACACACACACACACACACACACACACACACACTACCTAGGAGGCGCTCCTCCCACACCAGGGGACCCTGCAGCCATGGAGCAGCCCTTGGCTGGGTGGAGGCTGTGGGTGAGGGTGGCATGCAGACCCGCCCACCCTTCCCTGCAGGATGCAGCGAACACAACCTCATGGTTGACGAGTCATCTCCGCCCAACCACCACAGTGTCTCTGTAAACACAGACCTTAAATGCAGGTGAGGGTTTTATTAGAAAAAAGGGAGGGCTCAGGAGCTGAGCCGAGTGGCACAGACCGTTCAGAACCTAAGTACACCCTAGTAAGGAGACCTGCTCACAGGGCGCCAGACTCTCCGTCTCGTGCTCGGGCCCCTTGGGGCTCACATCGCCGTGTGTCACTCGGCCAACGCGGGTGGGTTCCGGGCTCAGCAAGGGGCCCGGGGATAGGGCAGGACTCACTGACTGGGGGACCACCTCGGCATCCAACTGTTCAAGGAGAAGGGGCTTCCCTGGAGGTCCAGCGGCCAAGCCCGTGCGCCTCCAGTGCTGCGGCGCAGGTCCCACTCCTATCAGGGAGCCAAGACCCCACGTGCCGAGAGGCACAGCAAGAGACAAAACAGAAACGTTCTTCACAAGTAAAGTATTAACAAACTACCCTCCCAGGGATGGAGAACCAAACACACTCTTTGGTTCCGCTTCTTTAAGTCCCTCTGCCTGCCCTGCCCGGGGCTGTCAGGCTGCGCTCTGTGTGGACTCCTTCCAAGCCCGCCCTCAGGGTTCAGACAGGGAGGACACCACGCAGAGAGCTACAGGCCTGTTACCAGTAGGTGGTCCGAGGCACAGGCTGAGGAAAGGCCTCCTGGAGGAGGTGGCGTCTACCCTGCCATCTGAGGTGTCCCAGAAGGAGCCAGGGTCGGGACAGGAGGTGGGGAGAAGGCCCGGCCCGCCGCAGAGAGAGTGGTGAGGTGGACACGCGCAACAGCGGCCAGGCAAGCGGCGTCCCCAGCCGCGCTCCAGCCAGTGAGCCCTCCCCTGGCGGCCGGAAGGCTCTGCGGGGGCGACTGAGGTGCAGGGCTGAGCCAGGCTCTGTGGAAACGGTGGCGGAGGGCACCCATGACCTCAGTATGGACTCTCTCTCTTTTTTTTTTAGTTATAAATGAACCTACTTCTTCATACATACAATGGGATACTACGCAGCCATAAGGAGAGTGAAATAATGCCAGGTGGCAGTAACAGGGATGAAAGTAGAGATTATTATCAGGTGAAGTCAGAAAGAGACAAATACCATATGATATCACTTACATGTGGAATCCAAAATCAGACACAAATGAACTCTTCCACAAAACAGAGACAGTCCGACATAGAGACAGACTGGTGGCTGCCAAGGGAGAGGGGTTTGAGGGAGGGATGGAGTGGGGGTTGGGGGTCAGCAGACAAAAACTATCGTACGTAGACTGGATACACAGGGTCCTGCTGCACAGCACAGGGAACTACGTGCAACACCCTGTGAAAAACCATAACAGGAAAGAATGCTAACCTATGTCCCTTCACTGCTCACCTGGATCTGTGGCAACACTGCTAACTGGCTATACCCCAATACAAAATAAAAAGCTGGACAAAGGCAAAATGTATATACATCACTTTACTGACCAAAGCATCTAGTCAAAACTATGGTTTTTACAATAGTCACATACGGATGTGAGAGTTGGACCAGAAAAAAGGCTGAGTGCTAAAGAATTTATGCTTTCCCATGTGGTGCTGGAAAAGACTCTTGAGAGTCCCTTGGACTGCAAGGAGATCAAACCAGTCAATCCTAAAGGAAATCAAGCCTGAACATTCACTGGAAGAGCTGATGCTTAAGCTGAAGCTCCAACAACTGTGGCCACCTGATGCGAAGAGCCGACTCATTGGAAAAGACCCTGATGCTGGGAAAGATTGAACACAGGAGGAGAAGGGGGTGACAGAGGATGAGATGGTTGGATTGGCATCACGGACTCAATGGACATGAGTTTGAGCAAGCTCCGGGAGATGGTGAAGGACAGGGAGGCCCAAGGTGCTGCAGTCGATGGGGTCGCAAAGAGTCGGACACAACTGAGCGGCTGAACAAAACAACACACACGTGTGTAACTGAGGCACTCTGCTGTGCAGCAGTAGTTAACACAACACTGTAAATCAACTACACTTCAATAAAAAAACGTTTGGAAACCCTTACATTAAAATAAGAACTAAATTTTTAAAAAAAACGAACCCCTACCTATTCATTCTTCCTTCAGTCGCTGACATGCTTAATAAGTGGTTTCAAACACAGCGTCACTTCCTCGGCCCTCCGGCGCACGCACCTCCAGGCCCTGGGCCGGGCGCCGCCGCCAGCCTGCGCACGCGGGCCCTGCTCACGGGACAGCAGCGCAGGCCTCGGTCCCGGCGTGCTGACCGCCGCCTCCGGGCCCGCAGCAGCCCTGCCGCTCTTTCAAGCGGCACCGTGCTTTCCTGGCTTGATTCAATACCTGTGACTGGCACCTTTTCAACTATAACCTAATGTTTCATTGTGTTTTTCATTGTCTCTGGACAACTACCAGGTTTAATACAAATGAAATTAATTTAATAAATCCCTATGCAATTCAAAGCATTATAACTAACCTCAACGATAAGACGGGAGGCAAGACGATCTCAAATATGCTGTGACTCTGAGCTATTAGAAAAATTTTACCTTCCAGGTGATTTAGGGAAGACTGGGCGCAGGCACAGGAGGACCATTCTGGCCACACAGGAGTGACTCTCGCCTGAGAGTGTGGCACACACAGGAGCTACCACCCTGAAGGCACCCGAGTCGGCCACTGTGAGGACAGCGTCTGGAAGAATAACCTGCAACAAGCGCCTGGTGGAAGCCCGAGTGGGTTACAGAAACCAGGAGTCACAGTCTCATCAGGCGTGTTTAGGCACCACCCTTCTCAGAGCAGCGAGGGCCTGCGTGTTTGGGATGGAGGTGCCTTTGGGTCACTAGGGCGAGATAGAGTGATGTGAGAACCTGCGTCGCTGGAAGACTCAGAACAGAGCAGCTTGGCTTCAGTTCACTTTAGGAAGTGAAACTTTACACACAGCTACTCAGAAGTCTTAGATGATATTCATAAAAGCGGCTAATTTTAAAAGCCTAGGCTTCAGCCTTATTTCACCAACAATGAATCAGAGGCACAGGGGACGGGGGATGGGGCCGGGCCTCCAGGAACAGGCGGGGGCGCCTGCAACCTTCCAGGCCAGTTGCAGACCCAGGCGCCCCACGAACCCAGGCTGCCCCGTGAACCTAGATTACCCTCAAACCCAAGCCAGCCACAAACCCAGGCCACCCGCGAACCCAAGCCAGCCACAAACCCAGGGCGCCCCACGAACCCAAGCCAGCCACAAACCCAGGGCGCCCCACGAACCCAAGCCAGCCACAAACCCAGGGCGCCCCACGAACTCGTGCCATCCTGTGAACCCAGGCCAGCCGCAAACCCAGGTCACCCATGAACCCAGGCCACTTTCCCGAGTTTCACTTAAGCAAGAGAAACAAGCTGCCCTGTGGACAAAGGTCGGGGCTTTGGCTCAGATGTCTCCCTGAGAAAAGTCCTGGCGGAGAAGACAGACATATTCCCTCCGACCCAGCCATAGTCTTACACCTCTTACCTGTAAATGGAGGATTTTGGATTCATTATTTCGAAGCATTTCCTTCTGTCTCTCAATTTCAATTTCGAAGCTACATATCTGGTTGTGCAGACTCTGTATGCTCTTGTTTTTTTCTACACTTTCATTCTGCAGCAAGGAAACCTGAAAAGAGAGTCTCCAATTAAGCAAACAACACGGTCTTAACGTGAATTAACAACAATTCTAACACGAGCAATGAAATGTTGACAACACGGGCCTTCTGTCCACTCACTGGAAGGAGTTCCAGGAACAAACCCCTCCCCACAGGAAAGGGGGGTCCTGGCCGTTCAACAGGGACCCGAACCGTGGTTCTCAGAACCTTTCCTAGAAGTCAAGTAAGATGAGCCAAGTGCCTTTCAGAACAAGCAGGACTAAAGACAAGCTTTCTAAAGATTTTGCTGAAAACAAATAAATCTTTTATCAGAGTGGCTTTCAAACTCTGATGAGGAAACACAGCAGGAAACACCTCCCTGCCGCTCAGCTTCTCGGTACATACCTTGAACACAGGTGCCTATTCCTAAAAACAGGATCACGAAACCAAACCTGTCCTAATCAATTATAACGTACCTGGCACTTTCTATTCCATTTTACTTTAAAAAATGCTAGCTGCAACCCACTAAATTATTTCACAGCTACCAGTGGGCCACTTGCCGCCCTATGAGAAGCTCTCAGCAGAATGAGGGAGCAGGAAGGGGAGGGTCTCACACGTGCCACAGGGAGTCCTCGGGGCAGCCCGCCACCCCGCAGAGAGGAGGCGCAGGTTGCGGCAGGGGGTCCCGGGGGTGGGGGTGTTGGGGGAACTGGGGGCGCCAGGGGATGGTGGTGTTGGGGGGATGAGAGAGGCACCAGGGGATGGGATGGCCGGGAGACCACGGCGGTCCAGGAAGGGCCTGCTGGGGGCAGTCCCAAGCCCACTTTTGACATTTTCAAAGTTCCTTTTTGAAAGATAATCAGCTCCCAAGAACCAATTTGCACAGGACTTAAAAGCCCTGGGGTGAGGAATTCAAGGACAACTCTACAAGGTGTCTTTTCACAATGTTTCCACAAGAGGCAATCTGGACGGCCCTGGTGGCTCAGTGGTTAAAGAATCCACCTGCCAATGCAGGAAACTCAAGGGCACTTCAACCGTCGGAAAGGCTCCCTCTACCAATGGCCTTCTCTGCCCACAAGCGCTGGGCACCCCGCCCCCAACCTCCCTCCCCCTGCCCGGAAGACAGTGCGTTCCATCGCGGCTCCACTCGGAGGTGCCCTCTAATACTGCCAGCACCTGAGGACCACCTGGCCACATGACAGCTCACGGGCATCTCAGGTGGCATCTGGGTTCCTGACCTCGTCCCTGTGAGGAACCACTAGCCCCAAGTCAGAGTCCTGCTTGGAGGCAGTGCCTTTCCGGTGCGGTCACACTGTTTTATTTATAACAAATGTATTTACAAAAGAATACAAAACCTGCAATAGATAGTTCAACTCCCCTAGGGTTTCACGCAGCACAAACGGGCTCTCCTTCCTAAAACAGGCCATCTCACCGGTCCTCAGCTTCCCGCACAGGACCAGCTTGCAGCATCCAGCCTGGGGCACGGATGGCTGGCAGCGGTGTTTTGCTTCTTCTAAACTTACAACTCCGTTATTCCCATCTGCTGAAGATGGACACAGTTCCTGGGCCCCGTAGTCTCACACCCCCAAAAAGAGCAATTTGCACACAGGCTGGCCGCTTTCATACGACTCTCGGTGATATTCCCCAAACCAACGGCAACTTCCTCTGCTGTGAATCAGGCTACCTGACCTACACTGACCATCACACATCCTGCCACCCCGAACTCTCTCATTTAAAAATTGTTATCTATTTATTTAACTTTATCTCTGGCGGGGCTGGGCCTGTGCTGCTGCACACGGGCTTTCTCTCTCTGCAGTGACCTGGGGCTACTCTCTGGCCACCTGATGCGAAGAGCTGGCTCACTGGAAAAGACCCTGATGCTGGGAAAGATTGAAGGCAGGAGAGGGGGGCAACAGAGGACGAGATGGTTGGATGGCATCACCGACTCCATGGACAAGAGTTTCAGGAGGCTCCGGGAGTTGGTGATGGACAGGGAGGCCTGGTGTGCTGCAGTCCACGGGGTCGCAAAGAGTCGGACACGACTGGGTGCCTGCACTGACTGAGTGGGGCTGCTCTGCGGCATGGGGCTCCGGCCCCCCACAGGTGGCAAGTGGCTCTCTTGCTGCTGAGCACGGGCTCCAGGGCACGCAGGCTGAGCTGTTTCACAGCATGTGCGATCTTCCCGAGCCAGGGATTAAACCCTGTTTCCCCTGCACTGACCGGCAGATTCCTACCCACTGCGCCCCCGGGGGAGTCCGCCACAGCAAACTCTTAATGTCTTTATGGAGGGATTGTCCTTAAACTCAGTTTTCTTTACATATTTTAATCAAGGATCCCAGCCCCTGGGTGCCAGCAGACCCCCGCTTTCACCTGCCCACCAGGTAGACGCCGCAGGCACAGGGAAGCCCACTGGCAGGTGTGTTTCCCAGAATCCATGCAGCAGACGGAGCAGGGTCCCCCGGCCCGAGACCCTCCTCCCTGAGCACACCCTCCACCCCCGCCTGTCTAGGGGCACTCTAAGACTTCCTTGTGACTTAAGCTTTCCTAAAATATAAGATGGGTGTTTTCAGGTCTGGATTTTATAAAACAGTTTTGTTGTTCTTTTTTTTTTTTTTAAAGTTTGACTGTGAATGCAGTAATTGGTCTTTCTGAATCAACTCAAATATTCTATTTTCCACCCTAGATGAACAAAATAACTCAAGATCCAACTGAACAATTCCACGATGAGAAGCAAATTCCCACTTTAAGAAAACACCAACATCTCCCTCTGTCATCCGGGTTGGCTCTTGGGCCCAGAGAAGAGATGCCAGCTTCTCATGGACACAGGGAAGGATGTGCAGGGCATGGCTGGCTGTCCTGAGTTAGGGGTGGAGGGGTGGGCCTCAGGGAGGGGCTCACCCCTGAGCAAAGTCACAGGAACAGATGTTTCAAATCTGCCCCCCTCTGGCTGGTGTGTGGTGTGTGCAAGGGGGAGGACGGCTGGGGAGGGCGTGTGGGCCGGGCAGCTGGGTCCTGGGGTTTCCAACAGTGCAAAGAGGATGCTCTCAGGGTGCTGGGGTGGCAGGGCAGGAGGGTGTAGGACGGGATGACCCCTGTCTCCCCCTCCTGCACCTCTGGGAGCCCTCCTGGTGGCAGCCCCGCCTACAACTGAGGGGCGGACACATGCCCCAGCCCCGCGCCACGGTTACATAACCAGCACAGCTGGAACAAGACCAATTCACTTCACAGGAAAGGAAGACCCTTTCAGATAAATGAGAAGCCGTATCTGTGAGAAACCAAAAGCCCTGCGATCTACGCCTATAGTTTGAAAACCCAGAAACAACGCATTCTTCAAAAAGAGGAGAAAAAGGGACTCATAGGTAAACCGTCGCTGAACTCAGAGCAAATATGTGCTCATGGGAAAGTTATAAATCATTCATGTGACACAGATTCTGTTTCACGGTCAAACAGAAGGCTCCTCCTGTCCCACGCGTGTGTACACACAGCACACAAAGCCTTTCACAGCTTCTCATCTCCAGCTTAAGCATTTATACTAAAAAAATATTTAATGTCATATTTAATAAACATCTTTTGATTTAAAACTTTACACTCCTTCAAGCACATTTACATTTTAAATTGCTTGGGTTTAACACTCAAAACAAGATATTCAAATCTTTACAAACCTTTAGAAAGCAAACATCCACTCCCGGGGCTGCCGTAACTCATCCCAGCGCCCCCCATCACACGCCCTCCCTTCTCAACACACGTTTGCTGAATATCAAATTAAGTTCTTATTTTTGTATACAAGCCACAAGCCAGTGGGAGATCTATAACCTTTTTCTGTCAAGCCTTGGAGGTTTTCATCCTTTCTTTGGGAAAGCAGACCTGGCGAGCTGAGCACCACAGAACAAACGCCCCCAGAAAGGCGTGTTCTGTGAGCAGGCGCCTGCGATGGAGTGCAGACCCCACAGCGGGGCTTCAAGGAGACGCCCAGGAGGGCAGGTGTGTCTGGGGAGGGGCTGTGTGGCCCCCCCCAAACTTCCACAATCAACTGTAACCCTGGGATCCCACGTGCTGTGGGGCAGCTAAGCCCGTGCAGTGCAGTGAAGACCCGGCACGGTCCACAAACAAAAACGGAGCAGAACAGTGACCCTGCTGACGTGGAGGCAGCCTTTCCTCCTGCCTCTTAGAGGAGGGCCACGCACGTGGCACCGGTGCCCTTCCGGATTGCGGCTGGCGGACTTTCTGTCACAGCCAGAGAGCGGTGTTTGGCGCCTGTGCGGGCCACACGGTCTCCGTGTCGACATTGCCATCCCAGTGTGGAAGCAGCCGCGGACCGTACTGAAGTGAGTGTGTGTGGCCGCGTTTCAACAAAGCTTTATTTACAAAAAGACGGGGGTTGGGGGTGCAGACTGGAAGTGACAATCCCTGTTCTTAGTCAATACTAAGAGAATCACCATGTGAGTTTTTAAAAAGCACTTTATACACACTTGGCAACTGAAAAACAAAGAGCAAGCTAGCAAGCTAACAAAACCACACACCTTCATTTATAAACTCAAGATTGCTTGAAAAGAATTTTACTTTTTTGACACTTCATGCTGTTTCTTTTATCCAAAACCCCTTACTAAATAAAAAGAAGGTTTTCCTCTTCACACAATACGAAGAAATTATTAGAAGCCGGCAGAAGCCGGGAACGGCAGGGCGTACCTTCTTCTCCAGGGAGTTGCTCCACTCCTTGAGCAGGTTGACGTGCTGCACCGCGGAGCTGGCCTCATGGGCCTTGATCTGCTGGTTTGTCCCCTGAGAACGAAGAGGAGACGCAGTCAGCCAGCCTCCCTCGGTCAGAGGCTCAGACCCTCAGACGACCTCAAGCCAGCACCACATACGAAGGCGGGGACTGAACCGGGGAAGGCTCACAGAGCATCTCCAGCCTCGGAAGGGCCGCGCTCAGCGGCCCCTGAGCTACTGCGTGCAGGCGAGGGGGCCACACTGAGAGGAGCCGAGCAGCTCAAGGACGAGGCGCTGTGATTCCACGCCCACTGCCTCGAGGCTGTGTGCTCCACTCACCCCTCAATTCACCTACGCTTCAGACTCCAACATGAAGAAATTAAATTTCAGACATAGCCCTTTTGTTCCTTAGTAAGTTTTCTGCACTAAAATATAATGGAAAACGTTGAGACATCTGCAACTAGATGCTGCTACAATAATCTAGAGAATGTGTAATCCAAGTAGGATTCTAAGTAATCTATTAAGACATTAACTTACGAGTGAAATACTAGTATCATAAAATGCACTGTCCCTAACTACTCTAAGTATACTTAGAAAGTTACGTACAGAACATAAACAATCTACAGAGTACATAAGATGTAGACCATCTCAGAGTCAGTAAGGAGCACGTGAAACAGTACTTCATGCATCTGAGAAAACAAGCGGTATAAGACTCGAATTTGTTTTTGATACTGGAAAATTTTAAAGCCATGGAAAGCATTTTGATGATCTCCAAAACATATACTCTGTACATAGAATATTCATATATATATGTTCATACAAGTATTGCTAAATATCAACATATATATATACATACACAGAATGAATGGCATATAAGTACGTACGACATAACAGCGGTGAGGGCTCAGTCTCCTTAAGAGACAAGCGGAGGGAAAGCTACACTCGTCCTCACTCTCAGGCTTTTTGCTTTCGAAGAAAATGCTGAGATGCCAACATCTCTGCACTGATTTCACAATAACATATTGATTATACATAAAAATCAAATATAAAATGCTTTAACTGAAGTATATACTGCCCTTTGATAGTTCTAAAATCAAGATATATATTTAAATGAAAACTAGTTCAAATTCACTAGCAATCTTAGGTGTGTTAAAAAAAATCACTTTCTAAGAAAATGTTGAGATGCTAATATCCCTGCACTGACTTCACAATAACGTATTGATTATACATAAAAATCAAATATAAAACGCTTTAATTGAAGCATATACTTCCCTTTGATAGTTCTAAAATCAAGATATACATTTAAATGAAAACTAGTCCAAATTCACTAGCAATCTCAGGTGTGTTAAAAAAACAAAAAAACCAGGAACAGGTTTCTCAGGGCATAGGCATGGCAGTGGAAGGAGACTCCTCTCCGCCCGGCAATCCGGGAGGTGTGGCATGTGCATGGGAAGCGCTAAGAACACACTCGTGTGCAACCCTCACGGCTGTGCACTGGAGCACACGCTGCCGAAGCCATGTTTGGGCGCCACAGTCCACCTAGAAACCCCACCCCACGTCCGTCCTGCTGGTTTCAATGTGATCCTTCCGCTACGGCATTAACTCCCCCTCAGCTCAGGCGTCCACCTAAAGTCTCTCGACACCCCCGGCCTGAAAAGTGGGCCCCCAACGGCTGCTGCACGCAGCTTCGTCACCCGTGTGCAGCTGGTGACTCGGTGCCATAACAAAACGGAAAGCTCAGAGCTTGCATGTTAAAATGTCGACAGAGTTAACTTTCTCTCATGGCGTAATGTCAGCGACTGGGAAGGACGAATGTCGGATACTGACCTGAAAAACGCAGCCATAGCGCTTAAAACTACAGGTGCTGGGGGCATTGACACACTCTGACAAGTGTGCACTCAACTGCAACGGGAAAGAGACGTGAGTTGTGGCACAAACGTTTGCATGAAAATGTTCAAACATATCAAGGGCACAGGTAGCATCTGGGTTCTACTATTATGAACAGGGTTTATCGGCAGGTGTGTTTACACCACCGGCTTCCTAGACTTCTACCCAGTAAGTATACAGTATCATCACGTGTATACACATATATACACCAATATACAGAAATACATTTACTGTAACATTTCTTACACTTGCGGCTTTTTTAAGAACAACTTGTTTTGTGACACGCTGTCTGCAGAATTTTAAAAAGAAAGGGAAAAAAAAAACATAAACTGAAAAGCACATTTAAAGACCATAAACAAAAAAATTGCATGAAACACAAAAAATATAAAGCATTCCGATGCAGCTGGGCCACACACCTGTATACAGTAGACAGAAGTAGGTGTCTCCCCAGGGAAGTGCACACAGGCGCCCCCACCCCCCACGCTCACGACAACTGCAGAGGGGACTCTCCTGAAAAGACTCCCTCCCTCAGCTTGCCCAGAAATTCATGCGGCTTTTCAGAGACCCGCGTCATCCTAACGGCACGGATCTGAACGTGCTCCCCTCCACTCTGCGGAGGACAACTAGGAGGAGCTCTGCTTCAACATCGGCAAATGGGCAAACACACACCGCTCAGGGTGCCCCGCAAGGGAGGAGGGAGTGGAAACATCTGCATTTTATAGACACGGGGTTTTGCGTTAGGCTAACACAATCTTAAAGAAAATCTCTTTCTTTATTGGAAACTCAAGGGACAGATCTTCAGAGAAAATGATTAGACCCTGAATTAGTAGAGCGGTGTGTGAGCACAGCGCAGGGGGGCCTGGGAGCGTGTTCTCCCGGGAGCCAGCACTTGAAGGACACTGCTCTGGTGGGTGCAGGTGGCCGCAATGCCTTTTCCTCTGTTCTCTGGGACAAAGTCCCCTCCTGCCAGGTCCATACTCAGGATGAGAGAGAGAGGCTCACAATACGGCCTTCCTGCCGGCCGTGCCAGTTACAGGACAGGCCCGAGGGACCCAGCTGCCCACTGCCAAGGCCAACCCAGTGGAAGGTCCAGGCCTGGGCAGGGTGGTGGTGGCCGCACCTGGAAAAAGCACCCAGGAGGCATGTGGCGGGCGACAGGTACAGAAACTCAACAGGCGGCCACGTGTGCAGTGACGTCAGTTTGAAATTCATGAAACATTTTCTTTCACTGCCATCGGTACAGTCGTAAATCCAACCAGCTAACACTTGTAATGTTAAAATTGGGGACATATCAAGTTTAGCACTATTTTCTACAACTATAAACTCAGGGTTGTACTTTCCCTAAATTGGCTTCATCATCATTACTCTCAGAGCCCTACAGAATTTAGGGGAGCTCGGGACTAGAGCAAGAACCATCTGTAAAAGGGCACCTTTCACCAGAAACCCGAGATCAATGCAGGTTTAAACATTTTTAAAAATAAAGCTAACTTAAAGGCAAATGGAGACAATTTTGTTCCTAATATAGATAGCCCTGCGTGAGTCAACACCAAGGAAAGTATATGGAACCCTGGAAGTTATTTCCACAGCAGCCTCTTCGTATGTTCACTTGAACGGAGGGGCTTCCCAGCCGTGGAGACAGTGCCCTAGCTGTTCTCTGAGGCATGGCCAGGGGCCCAGGGACCACCATCACACCCGGCGAGACTTGCCCCTGCCCAGCAGGGACGTCCCAGGATGGGCACCTCGGTGAGAGGGGCTCCGGGGTCCTGCTGCACCCGTGTCCCCGGCTTCAGGGACGGGAGAGACCGACCTCCCCCACTCCTGCAGTATCCAGGTGTCAAATCCCAGGCGGCTGAAAAGGGCTGAGGTGAGCAGGCTCCTCAGGTCAGAGTGCCCAGGCCCGAGGGTGCTGGGCGTGGGGACCAGGGCTGCAGGCACCCTGAAGCCCATGGCCGCCCCAACGGCTCCCAGAATAGCAGCGAAAGGGACCCGGGCCTGGACAAGGTGAAGAAGCACCGAGAAGCCTTGGAACTGTTCCACCTGGATATACTCTGGTCAGACAAGGCGACCGCAGGATCTACCTGCCTCAGGGACAGTGGACCTGAGGGCCGCTGTCCAGGCACCTCCCCTGCCACCTGCCACCCTCTCACCCCAGGGCAGACCCTGCACAGCCTGTGCGGCCGAAATGGCTCGAGTATCTCTCAGTCAACTGACCTTCCTGAGACAGTGGTAGAGTAATTTCTCTTCTACAGATTTAAACCTAAAAACCGTTGCCCCTTCCTGCACTGTACATATTCCCGTTTTCTCAGCTCTCAATGGTATTTTTGCTCTGAGTCCACCACTCTGTAGCTTTTAACTGCTTGTTTCTGAAATATCTGATTTCCAAGAACAGCATGAGGCTTTGCATTGCTCTGCTCTATCACCACCGTAGTCTGACGACCTCGGGCCTCGGCATCAAGGGGGAAGTGGGGACCACAGGACGCCCAGCCCCTGCAGGGGCCCAGCTGCAGCCCTCACCTCGCTCCTCAGGAGGGTCTGGACGCCGCACTTGTGCGGGCAGGGCACCGCCACGCAGGGACACTCCGTATCTTCGTGTTTCTGGAGGAGAGAGAGAGACCGTTGCCAACTCTGAAACATACGACCTGCCTTCCTTCAGAGGCCCCCATCACACCTGCACAGGCCGCTGTGTTACACAAGTGTGAGTGCTGACAAGGCGGGCCCTCACCAGAGCTACCCAGACCTGACTGGTTGGAGCAACTCAAGAGGGGGGTCACTCTAGGACAGCCCCGCCCCAGCCCACCTTCGTGCCCTCTGGCCGTGTCCCCCAGGCCGCCGCCGCCCCACCACCTGCGCCTGGCAAGCTCGCTCACACGGGGGTGGACACCAGGGCCCAGCCTCTACTGGCTGGGGCAGACACTTCCCCTCTGGCTTCTCAGCTTGGAGTCTGGAAACGATGCTTCTCAAGAGCCTAAAAACAGTGTGATCCCCAGGAATTTCAATGACTGTCCTGAGAGTGTGCCTGGATTTCCTTTAATGAAAAGGCAATGTAGGTATGTGCCAGTGTGGCCCTTCTCTGATGGCACAGATTTCAACACAGAGCCTGGGTGCTGGCCACTGCTGAACTCTGTGCCACGGGCACCTGCTGGCACCTGTCCAGTACACCTGCCACCAGCAAAGCACGGGCCAGAGCTCCCGCAGGCCAGCAAGCCCAAGCGGCCTGGAGACAGCACCTCCAGACACGTGACGGAGGCCACACAGGGAGACCCTAGACCCGCCATGAAACACAGCTGGGGGCCAGGCTTCAGAGGGCAGCACTCGGCAGGAGGAGAGACGGCGGGCTCCCCTCAGGCCTAGGACACGCCGGTTCTGCCGGCAGGGCCTCCAGCCAGGCTGCACCAGGGCAGCACTAGCCACGCGCTGTCTGACCAGGAAGTGTGTGGGCCAGGGACAACGGTGCCCGCCAAGGACACTTCTCTGGCCTGCGAGGCCAGTCATCCTGCCACCTGCAGTCCCTGGTCTGGATCAGCCTGGCAGGTGGGCAGTGTGGAGAGGACCCCTCTGCTCCCGAGCGTGGTCCTGGAGGCCCACAGAGGCCCCAGCGCCTGCAGCGGGCAAGCCCATGGCTGTCTGGAGCTCATTGGAAGGCTCTTGGCTGGACTGAGCCTGACCAGCACCTCCCACAAGGGGACCCCTGGGTACTGCTGAGAATCCCTACGAGTTCCCCAGTGCCAAGTCAAGGTGTCCTGCGTCTTTCAGTGGGATGTCTCAGCCAGATGGCGTCAACCTGTAGGCGGGGAGTGATCAGATCTCCCTCGGAGGGCAGCGGTAAGGATGGAGTCAGTCCCGGGCCTGGAGAATGGGCGTGGCCAGTGCTCCAGATACCACGCCCCCCTCCCAAAGCTCCCATTCACCCGGCCGGGCCTGCCTTGGCCTTGGATCAGCCTGGCCCAGGACAGTGAGGAGCACGGATGGACAATCACCCCGTGGCAGGGGTGCGGGGAGAGCGCCTGGGGGTGGGGTTGCGGGGGGAGCGCTGAGACGACTCAGGGGAGGGGCCATGCACTGGGGAGGGCAGGCAGGGGGCAGTGGGAGGAGAGGCTGGGGCCTGCACGCCAGGCCAGTCAGGAGCTTCATGTGCGCCCTGCAGACCTGTGCAAGGATGATCAAAACAGGCTTTTCTGGCTATCGGAGGGTAAGCGTCTCACATGGGATTTGGGGGGTTTTGCCAGTTCTGTCAAACCTTCCCATCTCCAACAGCGATGACTTGCAATTCTTTAACGTGTAGCTATCAGCACACTCTTTATCTTACGCATTTCTATTTCCTGTGACTTGCCATTTATAGCTTTGCCCACTTCAGTGGGTTGAACAGTGACCCCTGAAATATCTCCCTCCCAGACCTCAGAATGTGACCCTCTTGGAAAGAGGGTCTCTGCAGATGTAATGAGTTAAGAGGTGACCTTTGGCCACCCTTTACAACTCTTTGACTTTTCACAAATTAACAGAACTATTCAAAGAGAATGATACTCTATAATCTCTGGGCTAAATGGAAGAGTTTTTTTTCTGATGCTTTATGCTAACAGATTAAAAAAACAAACTCAAAAATACCTGACACGCCAATACTATAGTTCAAAGATAGAAAAGAACTGCTCATAAGACCTTGTGGGTCTCTGTGCTGTATCAGTCTACACCACAGAACACAGGACAAGGAGGAAAGTCAGGATGACCTGGGGCTTCGGGCCTAAGTTAAACTGTGCTTTTAAAAAACAGACTTAAGGCCTGAGAGGATGAGGCTGTATGAGAGTTGAAGAATAAGACCTGGGAGTCGAATTCCGCCACTACCAGGGCCCTTTCCTGGCGGGGAAGGAAGTACGGGTGTGGCTGCCTGCTGGCGCTGGGGCCCCGGGGCCCGGGGCCCAGAGGGGCTGCACCAGGGTGACCCCCAAGCAGGCATGTTCCCCACAGTGATCACAGGCAGACAGAAAGTAAGATCTGCCCCAAAACGCACTGCAGGGTCAGCACCCTGAGGACACGCCAGGATGTCTCCATCACTGAAAGGTAGGAAGATTTACGAGGAAGGTCTCCTGGTACAACTCAGGCCCCAAACTTGCAGCTACCGCTCTGTGCTTCTGCACCTGCCTCCTCTCCATAGTCAACACATTTAAGACCCCCTGTCAGGTCAGATGCCACGTCCTCTCAACAGCCCTCACGGACCCTGTCCGGCCAGGTGAACCGGCCCTTCCCACAGCGGCATTTACACAGTTGTATAACTGGCCGTCTCCCCCACCAGACGGTGGAGTGAAGGGGAGAGACTGTGATTTGTTCTCTTGCGTGTCCTGGGCAACTGGCCTGGGGCTGCTGCTCCAGCGTTTCAAGCCACCACGAGCGATGCTGTTATTCCAAAACCCGCCTCTTCGCAGGCTTGACTGAAGCTTAGAGTGCGTTACTGACAAGCTATTTCACTCACATGCTTTACAATTCTTTCTCAAATGAAAATTAATTTCTGAATTCTATTCTGCAAATAGAGGTAATTGATTTTTGCAAGAAGCAAAGTATAACTTTGATAGCAACATGGTAATATGTGTAAGGTCGGCAGGATTGCTCATTGGGTACATGTTGCCTTCATTCAAATTTAATTACTGAAGAAGTTATTCAATTATGAAAAATACTATGTCTATTTTCCAAAGGGGAGGGCACTTAAAGGTTATTAATAACCAGAAACAACAATCAAACAGACTTCACGAGGGAAGAAAGTCACAGGCACAGAAAAGTTAAACAAAGAAGGTAAAGTGGAGGTCACAGGGATTACTCTCACTTCATACAGAAAAACTAAGACAGCCGTTTCTAAATGGGGGTCAGTATGTACTCCCGAACATCTGCCAGGAACCAGCCGGTGGTCCTCAGGCCTGGCTGCCTGTCCAGGGCCCCTCTGTCTGCTGACCCACCAGTCACTGGCCTGGCGGGTTCAGAAGCCCCACCCAGCCCCGGCCTATCTCCCTCTGGGACGTCCCCCTCAGGGCCCTCCCGGGCTGGCTGCCCCTCCGCTGGATGACCCCCCCATGCTTTGCAGGCTGTAAGCACTGTGCACCCAGGCCTCAGGCCTTGACTGGCCCTTCTCTCTACTCGCTCCAGGCCCTGGGCTGCCAGGACCACCTATTAACATACCCTGTGGCACAGACCACTCCCTCCTCCCCAGAGCCCGCTCTCTCCCTCTGAGCCACACCTGGGCAGGGCACTCTGGTTCACCCGCTGCTCTAGTTACAAGCACTGGGCATCCGCTCAACTCACACTCCGTGCTCAAGCCACCGGCTAGTCCCACTGGCTCTGCGTAATGCTGACCAACCACATCTGCCCCTTGCTCAGGGCCGCCCCGACGCCCACCGCTAGTCTGCTCTCATCAACTTCCCACCTCACCCCTGCCCTGTGCGAGGCAGCCCCTGAAATCTACCTGCTGAGTTGGCTCCATCTCGGAGCCAGAGCTGCCCGTGGCCGCTCCCCCTGCCCCGATGCTCTTCCCGCATCGTCGCGACGGCCTCAGAGGGGCCCGCCCTCACCAGCCCTGCTCCCATCTTTGTTGTACTTATGACCTCTTCCCACTGGAAGATGAGGTCACCCTGAACCCCTAGCCCCTAGAACAGCGCCCAGCACACAGTCGGCATGCAGTAAATATGTACTCAACAAGCAAATGTTCAACAGTGTCCACACCGCTGACTCTTTTGGAAGCTTGTCCTCCATCCCAACATCTGTTTCTCTTTAATTTACACGTAAGTGATCTGATTCTAACATGCGCACAATATAAAACTGTGCGGAAACAAGGGAGGCACGAAAAAACGTTAACTTCTCCTCTCTCTCCAAGAGACAGCTGTACTTCAACGCTGTGGGATCAGTCACCCTGCTGAAGTGATGGTTCTGTCTCAGTGTCTCGGAGCCGTAGAATGGTTAAGCGATCCGACAAGATTCTGAGGCTATTCCCTGGGACAAGTGGAAAATTCTACCTTTTTTTGAATAATCAGTCTTCATTTCTTTTTTTTTTTTTTTTTGGCACCCCAAATGACAGTCGATCAAGGCAATGGAAAATGCTAATTGCATAAATCAAAACGGGCAAAACAAATACAGCTTAGCTCTGTAATAAAGTCAGATGAAAATTGCTAGTTACGCCTATCTTTTCTCTGTATTTCTGAGAGAACAGTCATTTGACAAGCTACTCTGTGGACAAACGGCATCTGGATGGAGCCAAGGTGGGGAAGCGAGAGGACACTGCACCTGCAACGTGACCATTGGGACCTGGCTCTTGCAGTGGCTGCACGTGGCCTCGCGGTATTTACAGGCCTTCTCCACGTGGTCACGCAGGTCCTTCCTCAGCACTCTCTCTTTGCAGTCGGCCCGGACACATGGAAGCTCCTCAAACTGGCAGTCATTCTTCAAATGCACCTGGAAGGCAGACCATTCGGAGTTCTCAACTGGCAGACCTCCAGTCTGAAATACCAATTCTAGCCTCTACGCAGTCAAATCCTATGCAAGCGCCTCCTATCTGCTGCTAGACCATCTTTTCACGGAGAAGAGTGACCACCGTATCAAGAGATACTGAATTTCATATTCCATTTAGTGATTACTCAAACGATATGCTTTTGAAGAACTAAGTCAATTAACCTTTCTTCCTGGATAAATAAATGATTATCCGCTAAGGACTTCATTTTATTCTAATTCAAATATCCTTCCAGGATTAAATATATGTGATAGTAATAAAAAAAATAAGAAGTTACATGGAATTTTATGGTTATAAAAAGGAGGAAGTGTAAATGGGCCTTCTATAATTAACAGTCAATTCAGATTTCTTTCTATTCTAAATAGGGCAGGGTGCTCAAAAACCAATTGACATTTCTGCCTGTGATGTCATAAAAATAACACTTGACACCCAAGTGGCTCTGCCTGCTCTCCTATTTGGTTGTGTCTGAAAGACGGATGCAGACATGGTCTTAGGGGCTCCATGGTGCTGACCGGGGACTGGTGTTTCTGGACGTCTCACCACACTCACCAGCAGGTGCCCCAGGGCCAGCTGCTCCGCACAGCCCCGGCCCTCGTTCCGACAGAATATCTGAAGGGCCAGAATCTCCCTCTTGCAGCAATTATCCTTAAACACCTGAAATTGAAAGATAGCTATTTTAGAGGATTAAGATTTCTTAATCTCCACATGCTGCTACTTTAGACAAGGCAAAACCACTCTAAAAAGTCATGAGCACATCCCTGAAGAGGGCTCACAAAGCGCTAAGGACCGTTTGAATGTCTAAGTGAGTAGAATGAAGGAGCCATCCCCACTAAGAGACACAGTTTACATGATACAACCTTAACTACCAGCTTTTAATGGATAAACCCAAAGTAAGCAAGTTGTACTGAACAACTGAAGACCACTTTGGAGCATCCAAACGTTTTAGATGGACTCTGACATTCTCAGGATGAGCCCACACCAGGACCGAGTTCACACTTGGATCCTGGACACTCCCAGGCCCCAGCCTTGCTGGGAGCGGAACCTCCCATGGAGGAACGGGGCGGTGCGAGCGGGCGCTACAGCGTGAGGCCTTGCTAGATCCTTGCTGGAGGAGCAGAGAAACCACCGTAAAAGACAACAAGTGGCAGATGGTTTGTACAACATTTACCTTGGTCCCTGCTCTGAAGGTGTATCACTTGTAACTAACTCATTTTTCACCAAAAGGAAGGCATTAGCTTGCTATTTAAGAAACTTTAAAAAACATGTTGCAAAGATATAGTTAATCCAACAATGAAAATGTCCCCCTTTGAAAATGAAAACCCTCCTTTAATTTTCTTTTTCCCTTAGAAAACAAGTACTCTCACTCCTTCTAACATCACAAGCTACACCATCCTAGTACTCAGGCACTTCTAAGAAACCCCCATGCACTAATGCTCTGTAACAGCAGAAAATCAGAGAGCTCAACAGGCTTTTCTTGACTCCACAAGTAAAGAAATAGAATCAACAGCTGCTAAGAGTTAAAAATAAATTAGTTTGGAGGCAAATCTAATCTTAGGTAAACATGACTTTTTTTAAAAAGGTCATAATTTAAGATGTTGAAAGTCAACAGAGCAGGTATTTTTAACCAGTAAGAAATAATGTGATCACAGAAAATGATCCTTCTGTGCCACTAAGTTTCTTTTCTTTTCTTTGGGCTGCCCCTCCTGGCTTGTGGGATCTTAGTTCTCTGACCAGGGACTGAACCCAGGTCCACGTCAGCAGAAGCACAGAGTCTTAACCGCTGGATCACCAGGTAATTCCCTAAGTTTCTTAAATCACTTGAGTTTAACTTTGGTTCCCTAGTGGCTCAAATGGTAAAGAATCTGCCTGCAATGCAGAAGACCCAAGTTTAATCTCTGGGTTGGGAAGATCCCCTGGAGAAGGGAGTGGCAATCCACTCCAGTATTCTTGCCTGAAGAATTCCACAGACAGAGAAGCCTGGTGGGCAGCAGTCCACGGGGTCACAAAGAGTCTGACACATCTGAGTGACTGCTGCTAGGCTGCTAAGTCACTTCAGTCGTGTCCAACTCTGTGCGACCCCATAGACAGCAGCCCACTAGGCTCCACCATCCCTGGGATTCTCCAGGCAAGAACACTGGAGTGGGTTGCCATTTCCTTCTCCATGCATGAAAGTGAAAAGTGAAAGTGAAGTCACTGAGTCGTGTCCAACTCTCAGCGACCCCATGGACTGCAGCCCACCAGGCTCCTCTGTCCATGGGATTTTCCAGGCAAGGGTACATAACTTAGTAACTTAGGGAGAAAAAAACATAGACTGAAAACATAAGAACGATAAAAGTAGAGAACTTCAGGGCTGAGAAAGAGCTCATATCATTTCTGCAACCATCCCATTTTACAGATGGGGAAGCAGAGGCCCTGGGGCGGTGCCATCCTCAGTGACCTGCCCAGTGGCTGAGGTCAGTCTCCCGGGGCCCAACCAGACCTACATTTTCCCATGAGGACCCCTTGCTTATTCAGTCTCATTTACGAGTCTTCATCAAATTCCATAATCGTTCTTCAGCTATCAATGCCACTGAAAAATAGGGACAACAACTCTGCCTAATGAAACGAGGCACTAAAAAGTTCGCCTCAGCCACTGCTTCAACCTCCTCTCTCAGTCACATGGGTTTGTAATTTAGTCGCTCAGTGTCCGACTCTTTGTGACCTCATGGACTGCAGCCCACCAGGTTCCTCTATCCATGGGCATTTCCCAGGCAAGAATACTGGGGTGGGCTGCCACTTCCTCCTCCAGGGGATCTTCCTGACCCAAGGATAGAACCCGTGTCTCCTGTATTGGCAGGTGGGTTTTCTGCCACTGAGCCACTGGGGAAGCTTGTTACATTGGTTAGATCATCGCTGACAGGTTGCCATGTCAAGACAACGGGTAGAGCTGAGTAAGCAAGCCACAAGTCCCCACGCGCGCCGGTGCTGCCGAACAGCAAGGCCGCGGGAAAACCCGAGTGAGAACTCCATTGTACAATTTAATGGCCTACACTTAAAGAATGGTTAGGTTCATTAATCTAAATATCAGAACCACATACTTTTATTGATCTTTTAAGTACTTCAAGAACGAGTGGTTTCAAATGAGAAGTGTGCCCGGGAGGGCTTGGCAGGGTGCAGACGACCACATGGTGGGTGAGAAGGGCCCGGGCCCCTGGGTGCTGGGCTGCGGGACCCTCACGAGCTCTGAGGCACCCTCGGCCACGCAGGGGACGGGAGAGCTGAAAGTGCACGTGTCTAATGACTTCCAGACACTGCGTGGGGCAAGAGAGAGCACATTCAGTGGGGCCCGCAGACCAGCACCGTCTGAAGGCTGAACGCAGCCATCTGGGAGGCGGACCCGAGATAACAGCGCACATCCCCCACCCGGGGTCTTGGAAGGTGAAACCATGACTGACCCAGGGGAGGAGGCAGGCTCGGGGGCTGAAGCACCTGCCCAGTATATCTGCCCAGTGTGTCGGGGTGCTTACAGCCCCCTGCCTCGACCCTGCTCCGCCAGCCGTCACAGCCAGGGAAACTCAGAGCCAGCATGCGAGACGAAAGCCTTGAGGAAGGCACCACCCAGCGCAACACGGGGACCAAACAGCTTATTAAAAAACCAGGAATACCTTGTCTTTGATGATGACTTCTTGACAAGCAGTACATTTTGGGCTGGAGGAGCTGAGGGGAGAGACACAGTAAACGTGTTAGAGGGCGAGCACCTTCTCATCTGAACCCACTGGGAACCCTGAGCCATTCCCTTAGGGGTCGTGTCTGCTGTGCAGAGCTCGGAGAAACAGGGCTTCAGGATGCCAGGGTAAGTTTGGTTTAAATATGGTTTAAACGGGAGAAAAGGGTTAAGATTCTTTTTTAGTAGTGATTTTTCATAAGGAAGTTTTTCAGCAGAGCAGCTGAGATCAGTCCCTCTTGGAAAGTCCCTTTCAATTAAAAGTGAAATTTCATTTCAGAAACCAAAAGCAGCTCCCCGCGGAGGGGCTCTTCGGCCTGAGTGTCCCCAGCTCCCCGGAGGGCCTCTGAGCAGTGCTGCCTTAGCAGCACAGAGTGCCGGATCCGCAGGCTGTCTCTTCACAGCTGCAGAAAGGCTGATGGAGTGCCAGGACTTGAGTCCCATGGGAATTGAAAGCTGAGCCTGTCTACAGAGACCATGAGTCTCCAACATCATTCTTGTCCCCAAACTCGGGACTCGAGCCACTGCTCCCTAGCTGCCCTTTTTTGGACTTGAGTCTCACCCCCATCCTGTGCTGGAAACCACCTCCGAGAGATTAAAAATAAAAAACTAATTTTGAGTGCTCCTTCCTTCCAGGGCCCCTGCCCTCGACAGCCTGAGGGCACCTGGCATCCAGGCCAGGGGGCACAGTAGGAGATCCTGGAACAGCAGGCAGGTGGGCAGGGGGGCCCTAGGGAAGGGGCGGGAGATTAACAGGCTTTAAAATGATAGCTCGCTCATCCAGACTTCACCAGCACGGAGCCTGTGCTCACCTGTTTTAATCATGGGACTCTCTGAGAGGCCTTAGAGCCCAGGGCGCCTGGGGGGGATCCCCTGACACCTGCCGAAGGCGGAGCAGGAGGAGCGCCAGGAACAGAGGAGGGTGGAGACTGGAAGAGACCCCGCCCCCAGCCCACCCGACCCACGGGCCCCCCCCAACCCCACGAAGGGAAAGCGGCGCCCTGGGGCTGCACCGCTGCAGTCACTAAACTCCGTTCCAGAGCTGAGTCCTCAGTCTCGGGGGAGAGGACGAGAGCTCAGCAGCAAGTCCCCAGAGGGGACCCTGGGGAGGGAGGCTGCCCCCAGCGGAGGGCTAGACGAGCCAGGGCAGCCTTCCCGGCTTCCGCCCGCCGGCGGGGGCCCAAGCTGAGCATAGTGCTCAGCATCCTGCCGGGCGAATCCTGCGGGATGAACCAGCACGCTCCGCTGTACAACTCCAGCCTCCCTGACGCTGGGGGCTTTGAATGGCGTTAATTCACAACGACATGCCCGCGAGGGCTGCTGCGGGCTCCCTGACACTCAGCTCCAGGGCATCCTCTCCTTACCGAGGACCTGCCCCCCACATCCCGAACATGTTGCACATCCCCTATCCTAGGGGATCGCCCCGAAGGGCCCCACCATCGTCGGTGGACGGGGTGGCTCCTCCCCAGAACGTGAGCGCCTCCAGCAAAACTGGGCCCCGCAGACAGGGGACAGGGGCCCCAGGGGAGAGACCTCGCAGGGGGAGTTGGGGAGGGCTGCCCCGAGTCTGCGGCAGGACCCAGGCCCTCCAGCCAGACGCACCTGAGCAGGGCGCCCATGCAGGTCTCACAGAAGCGGTGCCCGCACTCCGTCTGCTTAGGGCTGCAGAGCACCAGGCGGCACTTCTCGCACTTGTACTTGTCCTCCACGGCCTTGACGAAGCGCTCCTTGTAGCCGCCCTGCTCAGGGACCAGCACGGCCGGCCCGGCTCCACGCTCAGGGTGCAGCTTCAGCGGGGGGTTGGTAGGCAGGGTGCCGGCCGCGTCGAGCTTCTTACTGGGCTCCATCCTAGGAGAAGGGGGTCCATCAGAGCGGGGACCTGGCGGGGGGCTCCCCATGGGCTTCCAGCCTCCAGCACCCAGGCCCCTGCCCCCCGGGACCTGCTGCTGCGATGCACAGACCACATTAGTAAGGCTCTTCAATTCAAAACGCAGATGCTGCTCTGCGTCATTTCGCCTTCTACGGACTGGACCGTTCTGACGGGCGGCTCCTGTCACCCAGCGACCACCTCCCTTGGCCGGGCTGCCCGGCCCCCTTCTCGAGCCGGCCCCGCAGCCTCGGACCCACCCTGGGTGTGCGGGACCCGGTGCCCAGGACTGGACGCCGATGGGGACGCTGGGCCTGGCCAACCGCACGGTGACACGTGGCTGGTCCCCACCTTCGAGGCCCTGTCCCAGCAAAGTAGGAGGTGCCTGGAGACACAACGGAGCTCCTTTCAAAACTTACCAGGTCTCTCAAGATCAGCTGTGGTCCTGCTCAATCCATCTATTTCTGCTACTGACACAAATAAGGGCCAAATGCCTTTTCCTTATGAGGTGCTGGGCGTCCACCCACCCCTCCACTTCCCTCAGCCCGAGGCTCCCCACCAGCCAGGTCAGGCCGGACTCGGGTTCTGCGGGAACGGGGCATGCTACACGCCCGGCCCCAGAGCAGCTGGCGGGCCGGGGGCAGAGGCCGCGCTGCCCGAGGCTCACTCCTCACGCTGCCTCTTCCCGCCCCTGGACAGGGCCAAAGGGAGGCACGCCTGTGGCCAGGACGTGCAGGAACCACGCAGGAGGCAGTGCCTGTGACAGGAAGATGACCCGTGTTCCAGCCACACGGGCGTTACTTTTAACAAAAAGCACACTACTGTGCAAAGCGCAGGAGCCTCCTGTGGCGTCAAAAAAAAAAAAAAGATTTCAAAGTGACCCCAAAAGGCCAGCGACCCTTTGCTCCCCATCACTGATTAGAATTCTATTTGTCAAGACACTAAGTAGGAAGGTGCCTGTCCGGGAAACGGGTCAACCAGGAGTTGGCCTGCTGCCACGGGACTGCCTGCCCGTCCTCCTGCAAATGCTGACCCCAGCTCCGCGCCTCCTCCCCACACCCCTCTCGCCTTCTCACGGAGCCCACCCTGGTCGGCCCACTCAAGGCCCGCCCCGCAGTCCATGCTCCCAAAACTGCTGCTTACAGCTTATTTACTGCCTCACTCCCTGAGGCAGGGCGTGGGTTTGGATCTGCTTTGTTGAACAGATTCCGGGCACCCGGAATCACTAGGGCCTGAGGTAAAAGATTCTCATTACACATCTGCTGAGTTAACAGAGGGAAAGGTGAGGTCTGAGCCACTCACAGCAAACTGTGTTTCTGTGAAGCCAGAAAAAAGAAAAACTTCAGTTTTCAGAACTGATCTCATAGCTTCATGCCTTGAAAACCTGTGCTTAGATCAGACGCTACTTGCGACTGTGGTTTAGTATTTTATCCTATAATGCGTGAGGAACGTGTGTTCCATAAGTAAACAGTTTTCAGTGAGACGTGTTTGATTCTTTGGTTGTGAATTACTATTTCAAATATAAGAGACAACTCAGGATGAAGCTAATGACAAACTGGGTATAGGTCACATGTCCTCTGAACAGACAAGTGAAGAACACAGGTTTGGATCCTTGGTTTTTACAGGCTGCTTAAGACAAGTGAGCACGCGCCAAGAATCGCAAGCACATGAGCAGAACCTCCCTGCAGCCTGTCCTGAAGGCAGAGCCCAGGCCTGTCAGGACTCCCCTGGAATGTGGGGTGCTGACCGGGCACCTGTGCCACACACCCCAAGGGCGCCTCGAAAGCCCGCCCAGGGGCCCCGTCCCGCCCCACGCATGGTCCATTCCTGAGCTGAGCTGCTGGCTGGATAATGAGCTTCCAGGGATGGAGGGAAGGAAAGCACCTGGGCAGGAGAGACAGGAAAAGCATCAGCCCTCCTTAAATACTCGCAAGTGAGGTCAGAGAAGATGACCTGAATACGACGCATCCAGGCCAGGCAAATCCCAGATCCCCGGAGCAGGCGCTCCATCAGCAGGGGTGGGGGGAGTGGGCGTGCCTACTAGGGAATGGGGCTTCCTGGGCGACCCAAGGGTTTTGGAACTGGGCACAGGGGTGACTGCACACTCTGTGAAGAGACTAAAAACCAGTGAGCCGTACACTTTAAAGGGGGTGGACTCTATGGTATGTGAACGATACTTCAATGTAAAATCTAAACAAAGAGTATTTCAAAGTACCTGTTTAAGCCAGTTCCATTTAGGTTTGGTTAATTTGTGACGTTTATACATAGCATCATACACTTTAAATGTAAGACTAGAATCGAAGTGGCTGTGCCCTATGCTGGGGAAGGGTCTCAGGAAGATTTCTCTGTCAGAGTACACGCTGGCAGAGAAGACAATGAGGCCCAGAGGCGGACGCTCTGCTGGTGTCCGCGCGAGTGTGCAGACACCCAGGATCAGCACACGCACGTGGAGGGAACGCAGCTCCCCCTTCCTCCGCACAAACCACGCTGGGTGTGCAACACATGCACACCAACCACAGCTCTCCTGGCCTCACCAACTGCACCCCGGGCCTCTCTCCACAGCGCCCTGTAAGCACGCCCCGTATCGTGGGGAAGGGCCACACGGCACTCCACGCGGACGGCGTCTCCACAGCGCCCTGTAAGCTTGCCCCATATCGTGGGGAAGGGCCACACGGCGCTCCAAGTGGGCTTCACCTGTTCTGCTCACGGACAGTGCGGCTGGTTTCAGCTGATGATATAAACGACCCGCAGAGAACACTCCCGAACACATCTCTGCACACTTAGGCAAGCACACAGCAACATGGCTGCTGGGTCAAAGATCACGTCCGTTTTAAAATATACTGTTATTCAGTAGCCAAGTCGTGTCCGACTTTTTGCGACCCCATGAACTGCAGCACGCCAGGCTTCCCTGTCCTTCACCATCTCCCTGAGTTTGCTCAGACTCATGTCCATACAGAATCACTGCCCAGTATCTTTCTAAAAGGGCTGTCCATTGCATACTTCCTCCAATGGTTAGTAAACTGTTAAACATTGCTTTAGAGGACAACAGCCGGTTTTGCTCCAGTGTTGAAGCTCTGACTTTGTTTTGGCCTCAGCCGTGTTTTCTGGAGGGCACTGCTGGCTGTGCGTGAGCAAGTCTCAAGTTCTCCCGTGGGTTCTCGTCTCCTGAAGAGCCGCCGGTCAGCACGGCTGTGCAATGTGGGAGGGCACACCCACTGGCCTCCCACCAGGCGGGAGAGGCCTTCTCAGGTGAGTGGCTCTGCAGGGGTTGCCGAGCCATTCACATTTCCTTTCAGCAGGTAGCCAGGTACCTCCAGCACACATGGCACTGTGCCTTGCTTGTCAGGGAAAGGAGGTGAGAGAGACTGTCCCCGCCCCTCGGGAGCTCTGCGGGAGTCATGAGGAAGGGGGGCACTCCAGGGTCAGCAGGGGTAATGGCGGCAGGAGCGGGAAGCACCCCGTGAGAACTTGCAGAGGCTGCAGGTCCTCAGACTGGGAGGCTTGCACCCCATGCTGGGGAGACAGGGCTTCCCAAGGGGGACTTGGAGCAGAATGATCCCAGCTCTAGTGGAGGGCAAGGCAGACACACACAGACGCAGCACAGCGGGGTGAGTGGGGCAGGCGGCCAGGTCCTGGGGGCTCCCAGGGGGCGGGTCGGACAGGCCTGGCGTCCGGCTGCAAGTGGCCTGGGTGGGAAGGCAGGCCTGGCTCTCCTGCCCTGAGGCAAGTCCTCGGGCACAGCTTCTATCCTCAGTTCTTCTTTTCCCATGGAAAGCAGATGGCGCCCCTGACTCTCGCGTTCCCGGGGATCACCGAGGCATTACACGCAGGGTCCCTCTGCAAACTGCAGCACTACGCCCAAAAGCCACTCTCCTCCCGCTGGGTCGGGAAGCCCACGGGAGTCGGCTGCTTCCCCACTCTGGACAGCTTGCAGCCTTGTCAAAAAGCCCTTGCTCAGCAATTAGGCAAGAGAAATAAGAAATAAACAGCTTCCAGACTGGAAAGAAGAAGTAAAACTATTTCCATTTTCAGATGACATAATCTTGTGCATAGAACATACTCACGAATCAACTAAAAACAAGCTGAACTAATAAACTTGTTCAGTAAAGCTGCAGGATATAATAGTTCAGTCAGTCAGTCGTGTCCGACTCTTTGAGACCCCCACGGCCTGCAGCACGCCAGGCTTCCCTGTCCATCACCATCTCCCGGAGCTTGATATCAACATATAAAGTCCAGCTGCATTTCTATACACTAGCAGTGAACAATTCAGAAATAAAATTGAGAAAGCAATCCAATTATGAGTATCAAAAAGAATAAAATATATTCTGAAAATGATAAAACATTGTTTTTTATGCTAGGTGGAAAGCTACCCTGTGCTCACAGACGGGAATGCTTAGCATTGCTGAGGTGGCACCGCTACTCAGCCTGACCTACAGACCCATCTACACCCAGACCTGAATCCTAGCTGGGGTTTTTTTCTTGCAGAGATTAAGGTGAACCTAAAATTCACATTGAAATATGAGGGACTCAGAATAAACAAAACAATCCTGAAAAAGAAGAACAAAGTCGGAAGACTCACACTTCCTTATTTCAAAACTTACTACAGATGAATCAGGACACTGTATTACTGGTAAGAAGGACAGACAGAGAGTCAATGAAGCAGAACCGAGAGTAAAGACAGAAACGCTCACGTTTATGGCCAGCTGGTTTCCAACAAGGGCACCGAGCCCATCGCTGGGGAAGGGGCATGGTGTGCTCGGGCCGGCCAGCTCACGGCCGCCACAGAGCGGAGCGGGCTGTGCCCCGCGCGTGTCTTTACGGCTCCGGTAGGTCGTGCTGGCAGCCACCGTCCAACACCTGCGGGATACCTGCATCCTCATTCCCAAGTGGGCAACTCAGTTCAGCTCTAGTACAGAAAGTGCACTTCACGGAGAACAGCGGGGTGGGCTCTAAGTCCTCCCTGGCTGATATCCTCTGCCTTTCAAGAAAATGTACTGTGTGTTCAGTTCAGTTCAGTCAGTTCAGTTGCTCAGTCATGTCCGACTCTTTGCAACCCCATGAACCGCAGCATGCCAGGCCTCCCTGTCCATCACCAGCTCCCGGAGTTCACTCAAACTCACGTCCATCAAGTCCGTGATGCCATCCAGCCATCTCATCCTCTGTCGTCCCCTTCTCCTCCTGCCCACAATCCCTCCCAGCATCAAAGTCTTCTCCAATGAGTCAACTCTTCACATGAGGTGGCCAAAGTATTGGAGTTTCAGCTTTAGCATCAGTCCTTCCAAAGAACACCCAGGGCTGATCTCCTTCAGAATGGACTGGTTGGATCTCCTTGCAGTCCAAGGGACCCTCAAGAGTCTTCTCCAACACCACAGTTCAAAAGCATCAATTCTTCGGCGCTCAGCCTTCTTCACAGTCCAACTCTCACATCCATACATGACCACAGGAAAAACCATAGCCTTGACTAGACGGACCTTTGTTGGCAAAGTAATGTCTCTGCTTTTCAATATGCTATCTAGGTTGGTCATAACTTTCCTTCCAAGAAGTAAGCGTCTTTTAATTTCATGGCTGCAGTCACCATCTGCAGTGATTTTGGAGCCCAAAAAAAGAAAGTCTGACACTGTTTCTACTGTTTCCCCATCTATTTCCCATGAAGTAATGGGATCAGATGCCATGATCTTCGTTTTCTGAATGTTGAGCTTTAAGCCAACTTTTTCACTCTCCTCTTTCACTTTCATCAAGAGGCTTTTTAGTTCCTCTTCACTTTCTCCCATAAGGGTGGTATCATCTGCATATCTGAGGTTATTGATATTTCTCCTGGCAATCTTGATTCCAGCTTGTGCTTCTTGCAGTCCAGCGTTTCTCATGATGTACTCTGCACATAAGTTAAATAAGCAGGGTGACAATATACAGCCTTGATGTACTCCTTTTTCTATTTGGAACCAGTCTGTTGTTCCATGTCCAGTTCTAAACTGTTGCTTCCTGACCTCCATATAGGTTTCTCAAGAGGCAGGTCAGGTGGTCTGGTATTCCCATCTCTTTCAGAATTTTCCACAGTTTACTGTGATCCACACAGTCAAAGGCTTTGGCATAGTCAATAAAGCAGAAATAGATGTTTTTCTGAAACTCCCTTGCTTTTTCGATGATCCAGTGGATGTTGGCAATTTGATCTCTGGTTCCTCTGCCTTTTCCAGACACATAAAAACGATTCTGGGCGATGTCCGTGGAAGGTGAGAGTAAGAATACAGCAACAACAAAACCCCGGCACCACGTGGCCGTCACCGTCGCCCCGTGCGCCCCACCTCAGCCGCCCCCTGCCTCGCTCCAAGTCAGTGTCAGCCTCAACTTCGCACTTACAGTTCTCGTACTGTTACACATTTTTCTTTTTAAAACATTTTTGTCTCTTTTTAACCTCATAAAAATGATATACCATACGCAGCCCTCTGCCATCAGTGTTGTTATATCAATGTTACGCCACGTGTGCTGTGTGCAGCTGACAGGTCTCATTCACTTTTTACTCAGCAAAATACTGCTCAGTGCACCTACTTATCTCTTTATCACACTGCTTCCATTTTCTGCTGGCATGGACGCCCTGTTCCGAACATTCTGGGGCACGTGTCCTGGGGAGCTTTCTCTAGGGCACACACTCTAGGTCACGGGACTAGTGTTAAACAAGCTGTGCCCTGCGGTCATATGTGGTCAGTCGCCTGTTTCTGTTAGGCTCTCAAGCTTAAAACGCTTTTTACATTTTTAAAGAGTCAAACAAACAAATGAAACAAAGGCAACTATGTGACAAGACCGTATACATTACCCACAAAGCCTGGAATATTTACCACTTCGCCCTTTAGAGAAGAATTTGCCAACTCCTGCCCTGAACTCCACATCTAGAGTTCACAGGAACGGCTGGTTTGCAGGGTGTAGGCGTGGCCAGCTCACAAGCTTTGCTAACCCACCCTCTCACCAATGCTGGGCACCATTAGACAGCTTAATTTCCACCAATCTAGCAGGCACGAGGGTCCCTTTTCTTCTTTACTCTGATAATTAAATAGGTTTAGCATATTTTCATATGCTCACTGGTCATTTGTGCTTTTCCTTCTGTTGAAATGCCTGTGTCTGAATTTTTTAATTGGGTTATTGGTCTTTTAAAATATTGATTTGTAGAGGTGATTCATATGTTCTGACTGCTAATCTCTTGTTAGTTATATGTATATGTTTTCCCCTTAGACTGTGGCTTCACTTTACCTTTCTGTATTTTAATGAAGTGAAGTTCTTAATTTTAATGTAGTCAAATGTATCCTTTTAAAGGATATCTTTATCTGTACCTCTTGGCCTTTTAAAAAGATTCAGATTAGCTTATGGGTGATGCTGATGAAAAAGGACAACCTAATATACAGGGAACCAAACTGAAGGCAGTTCTATCTCTATCACAGAATCATTTCCAAAAGAAGGATGTTCTGCTCAAGTAATGAGCCACCAACTATGTCAAATAGACTCACATTACTCAAGGGAAATATTCTACCTAAACAAGAGCTTAAGAAAGAAATTACATGGACCCCGAGCAGGGCCCAGGGTGCAAGCCCACGCCCTGCTCTGTTGGTGAGACGGTGGATGTGGGCCTCAGCTGGCCCATGGTCCTCCCTGGTGCCAGGACAGGTGGATGAATGAATTCGCTCAGGTTTACCCATGATCCCAGACTCCACCGATGATCCCAGACTCCACTGACGATCCAGGTCACTGTAAGAAGCCAGTTCTAATTGAAAGCATACAAATCACCTAATCACCCCCTAAAACAACTAAGACAATTCGATGATATCTTTAAGTCTTAAGACAATTATCCACTGACTGTGTCCTGAAGAAAAGGAAGTTTTGGATTTAGGAAGACCATCACTGGAGGCGAACTTTCCACAACCAGCCCAGAGGCAGACGGTAGTGAGAGTGAGCACCGCTAAAGCTGGCCACCGGTGGGTGTGTCCTAAGACCACACACAAGGTTAGGCAGGAGAACCGCCAGAGTGAACCTGCTTCAGGTGCCCGCCCATCTGCATGGCAGGGAGGGTGAAAACCTCAAGATCATCAAAGGAAATAAAATGTCTATCTGCAAGACCAAAGTCTTCAAAAGCAACAAGGGAGGACACGAAGATTAATTTATCTCTCATACTGTTCACCACTGTAAGCCAACTTAACTCCGTTCTGAAATCAGGTGGGGTGGACATAAATGAGGCAAATTCAAAATTGGTCGCCAGGTTAAGAACAGACATGAGCGATGTCAGTGAAGACGGCTGAGTATGTAACGCCAAAGGTTCATCCTTCAAACAAAGCAAGAAAAAAGATGGCAAGATCTGTCAGAAACAACCTGTGTGGAACTCTAAAAACTAAACAGAAAGCTTACAGCAATCAGAGGGATGCTTAATCAACAGAAACCTGCTGCACCTCGGTGAGGACAGTGAGCTCTGCGGCGCTTTCCCCAGCCCCGGCCCCTCCCCAGGAGGCAGTGGCCTGGAAGACAGAAGCCTGTAATCCCAGCACGGAGACTGGCTGGAGGCTGGGGGCCGGTGGAGCGGAACACACTCATGTGCAAAGAGTTTCGGGCGGAGTTACGGCCTATCTGGTGGCTCCCCGGAAGGCCCGCTCAGACGGCTTGGCCCCATCAGACCCAGGACTCTCCCAGCGCTGAGGCAGCCACGGGGGCTGGCGGGCTGTCCTAAAAACACTCAGAGGCAAACAGATGAGTCGCTGCTGCCTGGGCCAACCAGTAACGGTAGAAGACGAGAGACAAACCAAAAGGTTGACAGGAAATACTGGGAAACGAGGGCTCTGAAGAGCTCCAACGTGCTACCAGGATCCCAGAAGGCCACGCACATGCTCAGGGCTGTATGCACGCTCAGGAGAGATGCAAGACCCTGAACTCTCACCTCCGGCTGACCTTCAGGTTCTGTATAAGCAGAAAGTGATGCTAAGGCAAACCTGTCAACTGCCTGGTGGGGTGCTGAAAACACACCCTGATGCGCACGTATACCCTGTGGGAAGAGATTTGGAGATAATTTTGGTTCCAGGCACTTACAGAAAATCTCTGTCTGATTCGTAGCTGACTACTACACTGGTGGAACAGAGACTTCAGTGAGTACGCATGATAAAGAATGTGGACTTTACAAAATCAGCTCAAAAAAGTCATTATGCAAACAGTTAACTAAAATAAGCAGCAAGAAATACTGGGGAGAATCTCGTTTCCATCTTCGCCATATTATAATATTCAAAATGTCCATTTTCAACAAAAAATTGTAAGTCAGGCAAGAAGTAAGGAAGCATGGCCCATATACAGGAAGAAAAAAAAAGCAAGTAATAGAAACTGTCTAGGAGGAAACCCAGACACTAGACTTACAACTGTCCATGAGTTCAAAGAGATAAAGGGAACTGTGTCCAAAAAAGTGAAAGAAACCATCTGAACAATGTCTCATGAAATAGAAAATATCAATGAAAATCAATAAAGTTTAAAAGGAACCAAATGGAGATCCTGGAGTTAAAAAGCACAATAATGGAAAAGAAAAATTCAATAAAGGGGCTCAACAGAAGAGCTGAATAGACAGAAGAAAGAATTAGAGAACTTGAAGATAGGTCAATTGAGATTTGAAGATAAGACAATTGAGCTTATCCAGTCTAAGTAACAGAAGGAAAAAATAATAAAGAAAAATGCAAAGAGCTTAGAGACCTATGGGACACTATCAGTCATACCAACATATACATTATCCTGGGAGTCCTAGAAAGGAGAGGAGGGAGAAAAAAAGGTAAAAAGAATATTTTAAAATATAATGGACAAGAATTTCCTATTTTTGATGAAAAGTATTAATTCGCACGTTCAGGAAACTCAACAAACTCTGTGTGGGTTAAACTCAAAGAGATCTATACTAATACACATTATCATTGAACTGCTGGAGGAAAGAAGGAAAATTTCAAAAGCAGCAAGAGAAGTGATTCCTTACATGAAAGCATTTCCTCAATAAGATTAACAGTTGACCTCTCATCAGAAACAATGGAGGGCAGAAGACAATGGGATAATATTTTTGAATGGCTGAAAGAAAAATATATCAACTAAGAATCCTCTGTCCCTGGCCCCCCTCCACAAAAATACCATGTTTCAAAAATGAAGACTCGACAAAATACTAGAAAACTAAGCCCTAAAGCACATTAAACATATTCTACACCACGATCAAGTGGAATTTGTCCCAGGAAGGTAAGAGTGGTTCAGCATAAGAAAATCAATCACTGTAATATACCACAGTAACAGCACAAGGGTAAAATACACATGATCACCTCAACTGGTGTAGAAAAACAAGTGGACAAAATTAAACACCCTTTCATTTAAAAAAGATCCTTAGAAACTAGGAATAAGAGGGAACTTCCTTGGTATGGGGCTTCCCTGGTGGCTCAGATGGTAAAAGAATCCACCTGCAATGCAGGAGACCCGGTTTCAATCCCTGAGTCAGGAAGATACCCTGGAGAAGGGAATGGCTGGAGAATTCCATGGACAGAGGAGCCTGGCAGGTTACGTTCTGCTGCTGCTGCTGCTAAGTCGCTTCAGTCGTGTCCGACTGTGTGCGGCCCCATAGACGGCAGCCCGCCAGGCTCCCCCGTCCCTGGGATTCTCCAGGCAAGAACACTGGAGTGGGTTGCCATTTCCTCCTCCAATGCATGAAAGTGAAAAGTGAAAGTGAAGTCGCTCAGTCGTGCCCAACCCTCAGCAACCCCATGGACTGCAGCCTACCAGGCTCCTCCGTCCATGGGATTTTCCAGCAAGAGTGCTGGAGTGGGGTGCCATTGCCTTCTCCGAGGCTACAGTTCATGGGGCCACAAACAGTCGGAAACGACTGAGCAACCAACACTTTCATCTTCACTTTTCCTTTACATGATAAAGGATAAAAGGTATTTGTGAAAAACCCACATTTAATGGTGAAAGATCAGGAAGAAGGGAAGGATGCAAGCTTTCACCACTGTTACTCAATATTACACGGAAATTCTACCCAGAGCAATTAGGCAAGAAAAAGAAATGAAAGGCATCCAAATTAGAAAGAAAGAAAGAAAACCAGCTCTATTCACAGATGATATCATCCTATGTATAGAAAACCTCAAAGACTTCACAAGAAAGTAACTAGAACTAGTAAAAGAATCCACCAAAGTTTCAGGAAACAAATGCCGACAAAGAAACATCATTTCTGTTTCTATACAACAGCAACAAACAAACTGATTTAGAAAGTAACTCCATTTATAATAGCATCCAGAAGAATCAATTACCCAGGAATAAATTTCACCAATACGTGAACGATTTGCTCACAATCGCTGAAAGAAAGAACACATCATTGAACAGTAAGATATTTGTGTGCTCCAAAACAAATCTATGTACATGGACTGGAAGACAATATTATGATGGCAATACTACTTCTGATGGTTAATTTTATGTGTCAACTTGTTGGGGTCACAAGGTGCCTAGATATCTGATCAAACATTATTGTAGGTGTTCCTGTGAGGGTGTTGGATGAGTTTAACATTTAAATAGGTAGACTGAATAAAGCAGACTGCCCTCCCTAATGTGGGTGAGCCTCACTCAGTCAAATGCCTAAACAGAACAAAAAGGTCTGCCCTTTCCCCAGGTAAGGAGGAGTCTTTGTGCCTGTCTTCAAAATGACACACTGGCTTTTTTTCCTGCCTTCAAACTAAAACAGAAATATTGGCTCTTCCTGGATCTGAAGCCTGGGTTTTGGATAGAAACCACATCCTTCCTGTCCCTCTTGATGAAAGGGAATGTTTCATGCAAAGATGGGCACAATAAAGGCAGAAACAGTATGGACCTAACAGAAGCAGAAGGTACTAAGAAGAGGTGGCAAGAATACACAGAAGAACTGTACAAAAAAGATCTTCATGACCCAGATAACCACGATGCTGAGATCACTCACCTAGAGCCGGACATCCTGGAATGCAAAGTCAAATGGGCCTTAGCAAGCATCACTATGAACAAAGCTAGTGGAGGTGATGGAATCCCAGTTCAGCATTTCAAATGCTAAATTAAGATGGTGCTGTGAAAGTGCTGCACTCAATATGCCAGCAAATTTGGAAAACTCAGCAGTGGCAACAGGACTGGAAAAGATCAGTTTTCATTCCAATCTCAAAGAAAGGCAATGCCAAAGAATGTTCAAACCACCATACAACTGCACTCATCTCACACGCTAGCAAAGTAATGCTCAAATTCTCCAAGCCAGGCTTCAATAGAACATGAACCGTGGACTTCCAGATGTTCCAGTTGGACTTAGAAAAGGCAAAAGAACCAGAGATCAAATTGTCTACATCTGCTGGACCACAGAAAAAGCAACAGAGTTCCAGAAAAACATCTGCTTCTGCTTTATTGATTATGCCAAAGCCTTTGACTGTGTGGATCACAGTGTAGAAAATTCTTCAAGAGACACTTGACCTGCCTCCTGAGAAGTCTGTATGCAGAACTGTATGTCCAACAGTTAGAACTGGACATGGAACAATGGACTGGTTCCAAATCGGGAAAGGAGTACATCAAGGCTGTATATTGTCACCCTGCTTATTTAACTTATGTGCAGAGTACATCATGCAAAATGCCAGGCTGAATGAAGCACAAGCTGGAATCAAGATTGCTGGGAGAAATATCAATAACCTCAGATATGCAGATGACACCACCCTTATGGCAGAAAGCGAAGAGGAACTGAAGAGCCTCTTGATGAAAGTGAAAGAGGAGAGTGAAAAAGTTGGCTTAAAGCTCAACATTCAGAAAACTAAGATCATGGCATCCGGTCCCATCACTTCATGGGAAATAGATGGGGAAACGACAGAAATAGTGACAGACTTTATTTTTTTGGCTCCAAAATCAATGTAGATGGTGACTGCAACCATGAAATTAAAAGATGCTTTCTCCATGGAAGAAAACTTATGACCAACCTAGATAGTATATTAAAAAGCAGAGATATTACTTTGCCTGTAAAGGTCCGTCTAGTCAAAGCCCAAACTACTGGTTTTTCCAGTAGTCATGTATGGATGTGAGAGTTGGACCATAAAGAAAGCTGAATGCTGAAGAATTGATGCTTTTGAACTGTGGTATTGGAAAAGACTCTTGATCTTTGCAAAAAGATCAAAACAGTCAATCCTAAAGGAAATCAGTCCTGAATGCTCACTGGAAGGACTGATGCTGAAGCTGAAGCTCCAAGACTCTGGCCATCAGATGGGAAGAACTGACTCATTGGAAAAGACCCTGATTCTGGGAAAGACTGAAGACAGGAGAAGAAGGGGATGACAGAGGATGAGATGATTGGATGGCATCACCAACTTGATGGACATGAGTTTGAGCAGGCTTTGGGAGTTGGTGATGGACAGGGAAGCCTGGTATGCTGCAGTCCATGGGGTTGCAAAGAGTCAGACATGACTGAGTGTGTGAACTGAACCAAACTACGCCATTAGCCCTCTTGATTTTCAGGCCTTTCGACTTAGACTGGAACTAAGCCACTGGCTCTTATGGTTGCCAACTTACACTGCAGATCTTGGGACTGTCCTGCCTCCACAGCTGTGTGAGCCCCTATTCCTTAGAATAACTATCTCTTTACACACACACACCTTATTGGTTCTCTTTCTCTAGAGAACCATAACAAACATACTACCCGAAGCAATCTACAGATTCAATGCAATCTCTATCAAAATTCCAGTGGCCTTTTACAGAAGTGAGAAATCTGATTCTAAAATTCTGTAAAGCAATTATCCTTCAATTAAAAAATAAATTTAAAAAATTCACATGGAATTGCAAGAGTCAAAACAGTATCGAAAAGAAAAAGAAAGGTGAAAGACTTATCAAGCTTACTACTTCAAAACTTCCTACAAAATGACAGTAATCAAAATAATGAAATACTAGCATAAGGTCAGGCATGTAGAAAACAGAACTGGGAGTCCAGAAACAAATTCATACATCTACAGTCAAACGATTTTTGACAAGGATGTCAATACTATTTAGTTGGAAAAAAGAAGTCTCTGAAACAACTGGGTATCCAGGGAGACGAATGAACTTAGACCCCTGCCTCACTCCATACACGCAAACTGACTTAAATGGATGAGCAACTAAAATATAAGAGCTCACACCATAAAGGGCTTCCCAGGTGGCGCTAGTGGAAAAGACCCACCTGCCAATGCAGGAGAGGCAAGAGATGCAGGTTTGATCCCTGGGTCAGAAAGGTCTACTGGAGGAGGTCATGGAACCCACTCTGGTATTCCTGCCTGGAGAATTCCATGGACAGAGTAGCCTCCTGGGCTACAGTCCATATGGTCGCAAACAGTCGGACACGACTGAAGTGACTCAGCATGCATGCAACACCATAAGGTTTAGAAGAAAACATAGGGACAGGTTTTCATGTTGCTGAATCTGGCAAAGGATTCTTAGATATGACCCTAAAAGCACAAGCAACGAAGAAAAATAAGGGAAATTGGTCTCACAAAATTTGAAAACTTTTGTATATAAAAGGACACTATCAAGAATGTGAAAAGACAAAAAAATGGGAGAGCTATGTATTTTCTTGGGCTTCAAAATCACTAAGAATGGGGACTATAGCCATGAAATTTAAAGAGGCTTGCGCCTCGGAAGAAAAGCTATGAAACCTAGATGGCGTTATTAAAAAGCAGAGACATCACTTTGCCAACAAAGATTTGTATAGTCAAAGCTATGTTTCTTCCAGTAGTCATGTACAGATCTGAGAGTTGGACCTTAAGGAAGGCTGAGCACAGAAGTACAGACGCTTTCCAAACTGTAGTGCTGGAGAAGACTCATGAGAGTCCCTTGGACAGTAAGGAGAGCAAACCACTCTATCCTAAAGGAAATCAACCCTGAATATTCATCAGAAGGACTGATGCTGAAGTTGAAGCTCCAACACTTTGGACACCTGATGCAAAGAGCCAACTCACTGAAACGGACGCTAATGCTGGGAACGATTTCGGGCTGGAAGAGAAGGGGATGACAGAGGATGAGATAGTTGGATGGCATCACTGACTCAATGGACACGAGTTTGAGCAAACTCTGGGAGACACTGAAGGACAGGGAAGCCTGGGGGACTGCAGTCCGTGGGGCTGCCAACAGTCAGACACGACATAGCGACTAAACAACAAAGAACAACAAAATCTGCAAACCATGTATCTGATAAGAGTCTAATATCCAGAACAACAAAGAACTCTTACAGCTCAACAACCAAAAGACAAACAACTCAACCAAAAAATGGGCAAAGGAGGTGAATAAACATTTCTCCAAGAAAAACACAGAAACAGCCAATAAGCATATGAAAAGATCTTCAACACCATTAGTCACCAGGGAATTACAAATCAAAACCACAGTGAGTTATCACTTCACACCCACCAGGATGGCTATGATTTTTTTTTTTTTTTTAACAAGGTAAAACAACAGGTATTGTTGACGACGCAGAGAAACTGAAACCCTCATGTACTGCTGGTGGAAACAAAATGGATTCATTTTTTGTGGAAAACATTTTCAGTTTCTCAAAAAGTTAAACACAGAATTACCAATACGACCCAGCAATTGCACTCTTAGGTGTATACCCAAAAGAACTGAAAACAGGGACTCAAATCAACTTATGTACAGACAGGTTTATAGCAGCATCACTCACAGTACTCAAAAGGCAGAAACAACCCAAATGAGCATCAACAGATAAACGAATAAACAAAATGGGGGGGGGGGGTGTAAACATTACTCAGGCATAAAAAGAAATGGAGTGATGATGATACAGGCCACAACATGGACGAACCTGGAAAATACCACGCTAAGTGAAAGACGCCAAGAACAAAAGGCCACACAGTGCACGATTCCATCTATATGAAACATACAGAACAGGCAAACCCAGAGGCAGAGAGCAGAGTGGTAGCCTAGGAGATGAGGAGAAGGACAGCGATGGTTACCTGCTTCGTGGGTCCAGGGTTTCCTTTTGAGGTAATGAGAATGTCTGGGACCAGAGGGAGGTTGTGGTTACAACCTGTGAACGTACTATATACCACTGAATTGCTCACTTTAAAACGGTTAATTTTATGTTCTGTCATGCCAATTTAAAAAAACTACCTTTTAAAAAAAATAAACCATCACAAGATACTACTTCACAGCTATTAGGGTGGCTGTAATTTAAAAAAATGGAAAACGTCAAGTGTTGGTGAGGAATATGAAGAAATTGGAACCCTCGTACATTGCTGAATATAAAATGGTTCATCATCACTGTAGAAAACAATGTGGCAGTTCCTCAAAACAGTTAGCAGAGTTACCATGTGGCCCAGCACCCCTACTCTTGTGCACACACCCAAAAGGAGTGGAGAAAGGCGTTTACACGGTTACTTGTACACACATGTTCACGGCAGCAATATTCAGGACAGACAGGGCCATTCAGCCCAGAAGTCTGTCAAGAGAGGGCTGGATACACAACGCTTACATGTGTCTATATAATGTACTGTTATTAACCATAAAAAAATAAAGCGCTGACACACGGTACAACATGGGAAAACCCTGAAAACGTTTCGCTAGAGTAACGGGAGCCAGAAAGAGAAGGCCGCGCGTCGCACGACTCCATCTCTGTGTCACGTCCAGAACAAGCAGATCCATGCAGACGGAACGCAGAGTCGTGGTTGACAGGGGCTCAGGCAAGAGGAGAGTAACAGAGAGACTGAACGGAGTTTCTTCTTGGGATGAAAATGTCCTAGAAATAGGCAGCAATGATGGCTATACAACACTGTGAATATACGAAATAAAACCCACTGAACTGTACATTTTGAATGGTTTAAATGACATTTTTTGTAAAAAAAAATAAAGTTTTAATAAAAACAATGGGGTCTAAAGAGCTTAGACACTCTGATTTCTTTCTTCATCACTGAGCTTGATAAGCACTCCACACCAACCCTGGCAAAACAATAGCAGAACCCCAGCTTGATCTTCGGCTGGAACAATGCCTGCTATAAGTGCAGCAGCAAAGAACAGACACTATGCTCAAAGACCCCCAACTAAAAGCCACTGGTAAAAAAAAGCTCCTTGGTTCTCATTACAATTCTCTAAAACAAACAGATATCTAAAATACCTGTGATGGTCATTTCTCACCTACAAGTGTATCTGTTCATTCACGCCCACCTGGGGGTGGCCAGGAAGCCCACGTGTGCCCCACGTGGAGGCTGACCACCCAAAGCATCGGTGAGTAAGCAAGGTCCCATCTCTGGAAGCTTCTAAAATGGGGGACTTGTGGCAACCTTCGACTAGATTTCTTGATTTAAAATAAATACCTTTATTTCACTTACTTTTATGTGGGTATAAAATAGTTAAAATTTCCCTTAATCCTAAAGTTTAGATGTGGCAATTACAGGTTAACAAAACTTATGCTTAAAATAATGACTGTGCTAATGAAGAAAAATGATGCAAATTCAGTCAATGGCCTTAAGGAGATGGTGGAGGCAGCTTTCAGGGACCTGCAGACTGGTGCTGAACAGCCTGATCTGGGGAAGAGGCTCAGAGGTTGCAACACCCACAGACGGGAAGCACGTGGCTCCGGTGAGCACACGGGGTCATGCGGAGATGGGAACCCTGGCCCCGGTCATCGCTTCACCTTCCCGGCCTCATCCCAGCATTAGGTCTGGAAAGAGGATATCTGCTTCCACACACAGAGAAACGTTCTGCCCAACAGGAACGGCAGACACGCCAGGCGGAGACAGCACAAAGGGAGTGACCATGAAGGGCAAGTGTGGGCTCGAGAACGGCCCCCTACGTCGGTGCGCTAGGAGGACTCCGACAGGAGGCGGGACCGGAGCCCCAGGAAGCAGCGGCCTGGGCGGGCGTGCCGGGCCCACACGGCGGGGAGGCGGGCAGGGAAGGCGGGGCCTGGCGTTCACAGGGCGAGAACTCCGATGCTGCAGCTTCCAACGGAGCAGAATTACTGCTGTTACTACATGTTTACTGCTTGCTACGTGTCTAGGTATGAATTTAACGTATTTTGAGGCCACATTTTATCCACATGAAAAAAAGTCTTTATTTGAGACATCGGTTTCATAAAGTTTTAGCTTCTAACCAGCTTCACAGTTGAGGCATCACTCAGTCAGTTCAGCTCTCAGTCGTGTCCGACTCTTTGCGACCCCACGGACTGCAGCACACCAGGCCTCCCTGCCCATCACCAACTCCCGGAGCTTACTCAAACTCATGTCCATTGAGTCGATGATGCCATTCAACCATCTCATTCTCTGTCGTCCTCTTCTCCTCCCGCCTTCAGTCTTTCCCAGCATCAGGGTCTTTTCCAGTGAGTCAGCTCTCGGCATCAGGTGGCCAAAGTATCGGAGTTTCAGCTTCAGCACCAGTCCTTCCATATGAATATTCAGGACTGATTTCCTTTAGGATGGACTGGTTTGATCTCCTTGCAGTCCAAGGGACTCTCAAGAGTTTTCTCCAACACCACAGTTCAAAAGCATCAGTTCTTCAGTGCTCAGCTTCCCTTATGATCCAACTCTCACATCTTTACACGACTACTGGAAAAACCATAGCTTTGACCAGACAGACCTTTGCTGGCAAAGTTGAGGCGTACCTGGACTCAGAAACACAGTGAAGAGCCAGACTGGGTTCCCTTCACTTTGCTCTGCGTCTCCATTACGTTGATGATTTATTTTATGTCCCTTGCTTTGGTGGTTTAAGTTGAGCTACACTTGGAGATTAGAAACTGGAAACAAACGCACATCTGCTGACAAAAGGGTGTTCCAAGGGTTGGAAAGCCCGGGGAAAACCAAAAAAGGGAAGCATCAGATAAACAAAGAAAATGGCTCCTGCCAGCAAGAAAGTGCTAAACAACAGAGATGCAGGAAAACCAGCTCCACGTCAAGCCCAGGAGGGAGATTAAAACAGCATCCATGCGAGGCCAAGGAAAGGAGAAAGCCACAGGCAGACAGGTGTGCCCTGTTGATAAGAAAGCGCTCTGGCAATCCACAGTTATGCAGACATTTCAGCACACTGACTGCTCAGGACACCTGATGCCAGACGCTCTGCTCAGGGAGCCGCCTGTGGCTAACTCACTGGGAAGGCACAGAGGGGCCTGGACTCTCACCCAGACAAACAGGCTGCTCCTCATCGCACAGGAAAAAGCCCCGCATAGGAGAGAGGGAGGGGGAGAGAGAGACTGACACAGGCAGACGGCTGGAAAGGAACCTGATTAAACCATGCTACGAAACTTGGTCTCAAATTCTTTAGGAAAACAATAGCTGCCTGAGACCTAGCACTGCCAATATTGCTCAGTTCAAATGACTCAGGATGTTAAACAAGGGTTCATTCAACTCTGGCTGCTCCTGGACCAGGGCCAGAGCCCAGCCATCTGGACAGGAAGGAGCTGAGGGCTCCGTCCGCCTGACAGCGACTCAGGGCGGGCAGCACCTTTCCCGGAGAGGCTGCCCTGAGTCAAGCCCGGCCTGGAGGCTCTGGGGCTGCAGGCTGTGAGAAGGTGCGCTTTCCTGAAGCACCGACTTGACTAGGAAATCAGAGTGACAGCATGAAGCATGGCGCCATTCAGGAGTGGATTACAGCATTTAAATCACTTGGAGAATACAGGCAGGAGATGCCAAAAGTCAGCGGCTCTGAGCTCTGAGCTCCTGACCGCTCTCTTTCGCCAGCTTCCCCTCTGCCACCGGCGGTGCACACGCGGGAGCTGTTCAGGTGCTGATCCAGGCCCCTTCTCTGTCCTGCTGGGTAATCGACCTGCACAGAGGAGCCCCCGCTCCGAGCCCCACGCTCGCGGAGCTCCTGGACAACCCGCTCCCCCTCAGCTGCACGGGAGCCCCGTGGTCAGTGCAGCCCAGATGGAATCTGCTGTCTTCTGCGCTTCCCATGGCTGATGGGCAGGCCTCGACCTACTCAGAGACCCGCTCTCATCTCGGGGAATGACGCTGTCACCCGGCTAGCTGCCCACGGCAGACCTGCCCTCGCCTCCCTGATTCTGACACACAATCACTCAATAATACCTGCCGATTCCATGGCACCGTCACGACCCTGCTCATAGGGTGCTCACTCCGTGGCCAGGGAGACGCTCTCAGGTATAGTTTCCTCATCTGCAGTCTCTTTCAGCTAACATAACTCACCCTGAGTTTCTAGTCCAAGTCTTTGAGTTTTACCATAAGGAAAACCGGGCCACGGTTGGGAATGTACTTGCCAGGTCCCAAAATGACTAGGGAGTCTGCAGCTGGACAAATTGATGACTTTTATATGCAGGAGAAACACATACTGAATAATGCCAACATATTTCTAAGTTAGTCTTCCTCTATAATGTAACAACCAACACTGTGGAACGCTAAACAGCTGTTAAAATGGATGAGGAGAATCCCTGTATATGGCTATGCTGCAAGCTCATGATACGTTGTTAACTTTTTTAAAATATGGAGAAAAGCTTGTACTGTACACTACTACTTTTAAAGAAAGAGGGCTGTGGGCACAGACACACACAAGTATTTATATTATAGTAAATGAGTGTTAGTCGCTCAGTCGTGCCCAACTCTTTGTGACCCCATGGACTGCAGCCTACCAGGCTCCTCTGTACGTGAGATTTTCCAGGCAAGAATACTAGAGTGGATTACCATTTCCTTCTCCAGGGGATATTCCCAACCCAGGGCTCGAACCTGGGTCTTCTGCAGCGCAGGCAGATTCTTTACTGACTGAGCTACAAGGGAAGTCCATATTACAGTAGATAAATAAAAAACGTTAAAAACGTTACCTGTGGAAGAGAGAAGAAACAGGCTATAAAGATCAGAAAAGAGAGCTAGGTTTCTGAAAATACTGTGGCTGTCCACCAAAAAGGTCCAGGACAGTAACCAGCCCTGCAGCAACGGTGTGCAGGTTGTGGTCACGAGACACCATGCTCTGTAAGAGGGAGCCGGAGCTGCTTAGAGAAACAGCCGGCTCCAGGTCTGGGGTGAAACAGCACACACGAATCTACAGACTCTCCCCACGTTAGAGAGCGAAGGACAAGGAGGCAACGGACAGAGGCACCACCACACACGTGGCGCAACCCTCCCATCTACGGGAACAACAGCTGCCGTGTCTTACAACACGTCACATACGTTTAAATTCACGAGTTTATACTGACACTTCTTCCCTGGTCACTTGAGAAGCGGCTATGAGACCGTCTCATTGTTTCGAGAATCCATAAAGAGAAAGAATCAGGCATTCGTCCTACTGCTTCCATCTGAACTGTCCCTTCAGTTCAGTTCAGTTCAGTTCAGTTGCTCAGTCGTGTCTGACTCTCTGCGACCCCATGAATCGCAGCACGCCAGGCCTCCCTGTCCATCACCAACTCCTGGAGTTCACTCAAACTCATGTCCATCGAGTCGGCGATGCCATCCAGCCACCTCATCCTCTGTCGTCCCCTTCTCCTCCTGCCCCCAATCCCTCCCAGCATCAGAGTCTTTTCCAGTGAGTCAACTCTTCGCATGAGGTGGCCAAAGTATTGGAGTCTCAGCTTTAGCATCAGTCCTTTCAATGAACACCCAGGACTGATCTCCTTAGGGTAACCAAATAGGATTTCAGTGAATCAAGGCAGAGTAAAGGATGAGACTTTCACCATCATCATTTGCAACCCCTAACGACCGTGGGTCCAGGTGCCGAGCACCACGAGGACCAGAGCAGATGCACGTACCGCCACCTCCGAGCGCTGAGCTCAAAGGCTGAGCCGCTCAAACCTCTAGACCCACCTCCCACCTCCCAGGAAATAAAAGGAGAGAAGAACGCGTTCCATAAACGGGGACACCCCTGACTACAGAGCAACTGACACAGAAAATGCCAGGAAGGAAAGGGACGGGGTGGAGCAATCAGCTGACTGACAGGCAGAGCAGCTAAACGCGACTGTTCGGACCCTGTTTCACACTAAAAGCTGAGACTATTGGGGAAAGCTGAATGGCACTGTGATTATGAATAAAATTAAATGCCAGTTTTCTTGATGCTTCTGAATGTTATCAAAAATAGCTGTGTATTAAATCTCGCTTTGGATGCAAACATTTCAAACCTATTTTATATTCGTGCTAATGCTCTAAGATATGAAAGAGTTCTTAATTTCAAGAATAAAATGCCACTCAATCACAAATTAAGAGATTAAAACACAGGGTGTTTTGTTTCCTTTCAAACTCCCAGAGAAAGACAGTGAAGGAGTAAGCAGTTCCCGTATCAGATGCAAGCCTCGGCTGGGCAGGCCTCCACGCGCAGCTCTGGCACCTCTACCGCGGCGGCGCCCTCCCCGGGCAGGAGCACGCCGCCAACCCGGGTTTCCAACCTCATCAACTGTACTAAACCCTCAGGGGCAATGTCTATTACTCACAGAGTTTAACGCTGGTTTAAAAGGAGAGAAAAGAAGTCAGAAACACACACCCAAATACGCTACCACAGATCCGGAAGACACTCAGATACACCTGTTACAGAACGAGACTGCTAACGCCGAAAATGGGTAAGTTCAGGATGTTTCTGAATTTAATTACTTCACTGTCATGCAAAGGCACACCGGGAACAGCTGGAGAAAAACCTACGCAGATGGAAATTTCTAGTGACATACCTGTATGTTGTATGCTGCAAGAGGATATATCTGAGCTTGACCAGGCAGGAAGAAACTTCAATAAAGAAAGAAGCAAAGCAGAGTCAACTTTATCCTTCTTCAGATACTGTAGTGGAGTCCCTCACCTACGAAGTAAGAATGACACGTGGTTAACTCACATGCGGAAAATTTTTTAAAGCTTTGAAAAAACTGAATTTCAAAAATGGAAATTTCTAAAACATGATAAAGTAAGAAGCTCGAGAGAAAACATTTTTAATCATTCTATATAAACGTATGCTTTGGATTTTCTGCATTTTTTGAGGTGAACATAAATTACAAAGGCTGGGTAACTTCAGATAACTTTTTCAAAAATCACTTTTATCATGAAATATATATGTACATAGTCAAGCACAAGAAACATGTATGTGCAGGTTCATCAGGTTATTAAACAAAACCCCAACTACCACCCAGGCCACAGAGTGGGGCACTGCTGGGATCCCCAAAAGGCTGGGTGCCTTCCTCTGACCCCTAACCCTTGCCTTCCCCTGTAAGTACCAACCACTCTAACTTCCTGTGATCCTTCCTCTGCTTTTCTTTAGCTCACCCCTAGGCTGGTAGCTCTGGTCGTTTATTTTCGCCAGCTCCTGACTCCTACACAGACATGATCACACAGTGTATATTCCCTCGTCTTGCTTTGTTTTTGCCCCATTGTTGTTGCTGGCCCTGCTGTTTATCTTCACTGCTGTATATTATTCCACTGTGCGACACACCATCGTCTACTTACCATTCGGTTTCTGCTTTGGAGCCAACACAAGCACTCCTAAGATCTTTCTGGCACAGATCTCTTAAGCATTTGGGGGTAAATATATCTAGTGCATATATACATGCGAGAGTGACCACTAGACTGTGAGGTCAGCGTATATTCAGCTCCACTACATAAAGCTAAACAGACTCTTCCCACAGCAGCTGTAGTGATTCACACAACTGCAAGAAGGGGAGGAGAGTTTCCACTGCGCAACGTTTTCAGAACTTGTCAGACTTGTTCATTCTTGGTAACTGGATGGCTATGTCCTGGGGTCCTAAGAATTCTTATTGTATAGAATTTTATAATTATTTTGACGAAAAACTCATGAGATTTTACATCTGACAGCTGCTGTGAGAGAGAATTTTGAAACCAAACACTCGTGCACTTTTCCAGGTGTTACCACACTCCAATTTCTGACCAGTTGAAACCTCACACTCTTGGTCCACCAGCTTCCAGAGACACTGGTTACAAATCCCAGGCACAAGGGGATGGTGTGTGTGTGTGTGTGTGTGTGTATGGGTGTGTGTGTGTGTAGCTGGCCAGTAAGAGCATCCTATTCCTGGTCAGAGCTCGTTCATCTCTGTGAGCACACAAAACCCAAATCAAAATGAATCAAGTCTTTCCTTCCTCCTCTGGGACTTACAGAGATCCTCCCTCTTTCCTGAAGAACTTGAACTTGAGCACATGGGCGTCAAGAGGCTCTTTGAGGACAGAGCAAATAAGAAGGAAGACACCAGGGGAAGGACCCAGCTGCAGCCTGCCCTGCCCGAGGGCTCTTAATTAGGTGGCCAATAAAGCCCCCTTTGCTGTTATCAGCTAAGGCCCAGTCACATCCCAAAGAGCCCGCACTGATGTGATCAGTCATTATAAAACATGGGTTTTAATCTACTCAGTAAGCCACATAGGTCAATAAAGGCAACATGTGTACATACACACACAAACTTAATATTTTTTCAATCACGTTTTATAAATCAAAATGGTTTATCACTCAAACTTAAACTATAGTTCTTGCCAAAAGGCAAGTTAACTCTGAATGTTTCTTTGGCAAGAGAATGAAAAATCAATAGCTGTAAAGTATTTGTCCTTGTCTGCTATAAACACACTAGTATACCATCCCTACTGGATTTTAGTAACAAAATTATGATAACCTCATAAAATAAACTGGGAAGTGTTCCCTGGTTTATTCTGAGGAAGTATTTGGGTAGAACTGGAATTATTTCTTCTTTGAAAGTCTGGTGGAATTTAACAACGAAGCCATCAGTGCCTAAAAATTTTAATTACTGACTCTATTTTTTTAGTGGTTACAGGAATTTTTTCTGTAGCTACTTTTAGACAGCTACATTTTCCAAGGAATTTGTTTATCTCATCTAATTTTCACATTTACTGACATGATGCTATTTCAACTCATGACTGTTGCTGAAGCTCCAACACTTTGGTCACCTGATGCAAAGAGCTGACTCACTGGAAAAGACCCTGATGCTTTTAGAAAGACGGAAGGCAAAAGGAGAAGGGGGCAGGCAGAGGATAAGATGGTTAGATGGCATCAATGACTCAATGGACATGAATCTGAACAAACTTCGGGAGACAGTGGAGGACAGGGAGGCCTGGCGTGCTGCAGTCCACGGGGCTGCAAAGAGTTGGATGCAACTGAGCTACTGAACCACCACAGCGACGCTGCACTGGGAGCTCAGAGTCTCAGCCACTGGACAAGCAGGGAGGCTCCCAGCCTTGGGCAATTTTTATAAATGTCTACGCGTGCCTGAAAATAAAGTATAAGATGCAGGCTTTGGATGGAATATTATTTATGTGTACATTAGACCAAGGGTGTTGATCCTATGTAAATCATCTGTGCTCACAGGGTTTTTTATTTTTAATCTATCAGATAGTGAGACGTGTATCGAAATCTCTACTATAAGCTGCTGTTGTTCGCTGTTCACTCACTACGTCAGGTCCAGCTCTTCGAGATCCCACGAACACAACACGTTCCCGGTCCTTCACTGTCTCCCAGAGTTTGCTCAAACTCATGTTCACTTAGTCGATGATGCCATCCAGCCATCTCATCCTCTGCCGCTGCCTTCTCCTGCCCTCAATCTTTCCCAAGATCATGTTTTTTCCAGAAAGTTGGCTCTTCACATTATGTGGCCAAAGTACCGGAGCTTCAGCTTCAGCATCAGCATCTGTCCTTCCAATGAATATTCAGGGTTGATTTCCTTTAGGATGGACTGGTCAGATCTCCTTGCAGTCCAAGGGACTCTCAAGAGTCTTCTCCAACACCACAGTTCAAAAGCATCCATTCTTTGGCGCTCAGCTTTCTTTACAGTCCAACTCTCACATCCATACATGACCACTGGAAAAACCATAGCTTTGACTAGACAGACCTTTGTTGGCAAAGTAATGTCTCTGCTTTTCAATATGCTATCTAGGTTGGTCATAACTTTCCTTTCAAGGAGTAAGCGTCTTTTAATTTCATGGCTGCAGTCACCATCTGCAGTGATTTTGGAGCCCAGAAAAATAAAGTCTGTCACTGTTTGCATTGATTCCCCATCTATTTGCCATGAAGTGATGGGACCAGATGCCATGATCTTACTTTTTGAATGCTGAGTTTAGGCCTCCTTTTTCACTCTCCTCTTTCAGTTTCTTCAAGAGGCTCTTTAGAGTGGTTATCATCTGCATATATGAGACTGTTGATATTTCTCCCAATAATTTTGATTTCAGCTCATGATCCATTCAGCCCAGCATTCATTCCCTCTGCAATATACAGCCCTGACGTACTCCTTTCCCAATCTGGAACCTGTCCACTGTTCCACGTCCAGTTCTAACTGTTGCTTCTTGTCCTGCATACAAGTTTCTCAGGAGGCAAGTAAGGTGGTCTGGTATTCCCATCTCTTGAAGAATTTTCCACAGTTTGTTGTGATCCACACAGTCAAAGGCTTTAGCATAGTCAACGAAGCAGAAGTTTTTCTGGAATTCCCTTGCTTTTTCTATGGTCCAACAGATATTGGCAATTTGATCTCTGGTTCCTCTGCCTTTTCTAAATCCAGCTAGCACATCTGGAAGTTCTCGGTTCATGTACTGCTGAAGACTAGCTTGAGGAATTTTGAACATTACCTTATTTGCATGTGAAATGAGCAGGAGTTTGAACATTCTTTGGCATTGCCCTTCTTTGGGATTGGAATGAAAACTGATCTTTTCCAGTCCTGTGGCCACTGCTGAGTTTTCCAAATTTGCTGGCATATTGAGTGCAGCACTTTCACAGCATCATCTTTTAGGATTTGAAATAGCTCAGCTGGAATTCCATCACCTCACTAGCTTTGTTCACAGTAATGCTTCCTAAGGCCCACATGACTTCGCACTCCAGGATGTCTGGCTCTAGGTGAGTGATCACACCATCATGGTTATCTGGGTCATGAAGATCTTTTTCGTAAGTTCTTCTGTATATTCTCGCCACCTCTTGTTCATCTCTTCTGCTTCTGTTAGGCCCTTACTGTTTCTGTCCTTTACTGTGCCCATCTTTGCATGAAATGTTCCCCTGGTGTCTCTGATTTTCTTGAAGAGATCTCTAGTCTTTCCCATTCTATTGTTTTCCTCAATTTCTTCACACTGATCATTGAGGAAGGCTTTCTTATCTCTCCTTGCTATTATTTGAGAACTCTGCATTCAGATAGGTATATCTTTCCCTTTCTCCTTTGCCTTTTGCTTCTCTTCTTTTCTCAGCTATTTGTAAGGCCTCTTTGGACAACCATTTTGCCTTCTTACATTCCTTTTTCTTGGGCATGACTTTGGTCACTGCCTCAGGCACTCCGAGTCTACCAGAGCTGCTGCTGCTGCCGCTAAGTCGCTTCAGTCGTGTCCGACTCTGTGCGACCCCATAGACGGCAGCCCACCAGACGCCCCCGTCCCTGGGATGCTCCAGGCAAGAACACTGGAGTGGGTTGCCATTTCCTTCTCCAATGCATGAAAGTGAAGTCGTTCAGTCGTGTCTGACTCCTAGCGCCCCCTGGACTGCAGCCTACCAGGCTCCTCTGCCCATGGGATTTTCCAGGCAAGAGTACTGGAGCGGGTCGCCACTGCCTTCTCCTAACTCCTTGTATACGGTGCAGTTTTGGATGGAGTGTTACTTATATGTACATTACACCAAGGGTACTGATCCTACGTAAAACATCTGTGCTTACAGGATTTTTTTTTTTTTTGCCTGCTTATTCTATCCATTACTGAGAAATGCTGAAATCTCTACTGTAACTGTAAATTTGTCTATTTCCCCCCCCCCCCCCCTGTACTTATGGCAATCTCTACTTTGGATATTCTGAAGTCATATTATGGCTTATCCATGTTTAGAATTATTATAACTTCCTTTTGAATTGAACCTTTTATCATTACAAAATGCAGCAGAGACTACATGTTGACCAGGTTTTTCCCTTCTACCTCCTGGGCACAGCCTCTCCTGCAATGAAGTCTGGTTTAGGACCTGGGCTCCGCCTAACAGGATGCAATCCTAATGTACACCACCTCACCCTCCAGCCCAGCCGGGAACACCTGCGTGCTTCACTCCTTCCGCCCCACACAGAGGCGCCTGCAGAGTATCCCGGGCCTCAGGAGATGGCAGATATGGGGGGAAGCAGCTGAATCCCCAAACGACCGTCGAAAAAACATCTGCCAACCAAGGACTATGCGTACTGAACTTCATGCAAGCAAGACATGAATTTGCTTCAACTACTGACTGCTTTGTTAAAGGAGCCAGCTGCCAACTGTATTAAGTGAAATGACACTCACTATCTCCAGAACTGCTTTTTGCTTTAAACTGTGTTTTCTCTGACACTACAAAATCCTGCTTTTGGCTAGAGTTTGCAGTTTCTCTTTTTTTTTTTTTCCATTTTTCTTTCAAATCTCTTACTCTTCATGCTTTAGGTGGCTCTCTTCTAAACAAAATACAGTTGAGTTTTTAAAAAACCTTATTTGATATCTTTTTTTTTTAATTCAGCTCAGTTCAGTTGCTCAGTCGTGACTGACTCTTTGTGACCCCATGAACTGCAGCACGCCAGGCCTTCCTGTTCATCACCAACTCCTGGAATTCACCCAAACCAATGTCCATTGAGTTGGTGATGCCATCCAGCCATCTTATCCTCTGTCGTCCCCTTCTCCTGCTGCCCTCAATCTTTCCCAGCATCAGGGTCTTTTCAAATGAGTCAGCTCTTCGCATCAGGTGGCCAAAGTATTGGAGTTTCAGCTTCAACATCAGTCCTTCCAATGAATACTCAGGACTGATCTCCTTTAGGATGGACTGGTTGGATCTCCTTGCATCCAAGGGACTCTCAAGAGTCTTCTCTGACACCACAGGTCAAAAGCATTAATTTTTCTGTGCTCAGCCTTCTTTATAGTCCAGCTCTCACATCCATACATGACCACTGGAAAAACCATAGCTTTGACTAGAAGCACCTTTGTTGGCAAAGTAATGTCTCTGCTTTTCAACAGCTACCTAGGTTGATCGTAACTTTCCTTGGAACATTTAACTCCACTTACCTTGGAAACAGTTACTCACTTTTAGGTTCAATTTTCTTTTATTTTCTTTCGATTTGCTTCTTTTGGATTCCTTGCTATCATTCTAGTCCCCCAGTAGTCTGCACTTCACATACTGTTTCCACTCTTTAGTAACTACTGTGGAAGCTCTAACGCACAGGTTCTTATCAAAGTCCAATGTCAACCAACACATGCACCTTTCTCTTGGACAGCAAGAGCCTTGAAACGTCGACTCCATACACCGTGATTTCCAGCCTCACTTCTCCTGCTGCAGAGTCCGTGTGCATGCGTGTGCATGTGCTCGTCATGATGGACGTTTTGCGCGACTCCCCACAGTCATCCTGCCTTCCCTTCATGGTTCCCACACCGACATCGCTGGGCCTCACGCTCCCTTTGCTCCTTTCCGTCCATGACTGTGGTGGGTTGCACTGCTTGACTTTCTGGTGTTAAAACCGCCTCTATTTCCTGAGATAAGCTTTTCTCGATTATTATGTAATGTCCTTTCTATATGCCGCCTGGTTGGCTCTATCTGCTAAACTTTGCAGAGGATGTGCGCATGACGGACAGCGCTCGGTGGCTCTCCTCTCCTAGAGTCTCTGTCTGATTTTGCTTTCAGGTCGTGCTGGCCTCACAGAAGGAGACAGGAAGCATTCCCTCCTCTTCTGTCTTCTGGAAAAGTTTTTGTCAGATTGGTTTTCTTTCTTCTTTAGGTGTTTAGTAATTATCGGTGATGCTATTTGGACGTGGAGTATTCTTCATGGCAAAGATTTTAACTACAAATTAAACTTCTTTAATATAGTTATGAAAGGTTATACACTTGCTCTTGAGTAAATTTGGTGGTTTATGTTTTTCAAGGGGCTTGTTCATTTTACTGAGGCTGTCAAATTTATTAGCATAACATTATTCACAATACTCCTTATTACCCTTTCAACGCCTACAGGATCTGTAACAGTGTCCTCTTTTATATCCAACTAATCACAAGCTGGAATCAAGATTGCTGGGAGAAATATCAATAACCTCAGATATGCAGATGACACCACCCTTATGGCAGAAAGTGAAGAACTAAAGACCCTCTTGATGAAGTGAAAGAGGAGAGTGAAAAAGCTGGCTTAAAGCTCAACATTCAGAAAACTAAGATCATGGCATCTGGTCCCATCACTTCATGGGAAATAGATGGGGAAACAGTGGCTGATTTTATTTTTCTGGGCTCCAAGATCACAGCAGATGGTGACTGCAGCCATGAAATTAAAAGACGCTTACTCCTTGGAGGGAAAGTTATGACCAACCTAGATAGCATATTCAAAAGCAGAGACATTACTTTGCCAACAAAGGTCCGTCTAGTCAAGGCTATGGTTTTTCCAGTGGTCATGTATGGATGTGAGAGTTGGACTGCGAAGAAAACTGAGCCCCGAAGAATAGATGCTTTTGAACTGTGGTGTTGGAGAAGACTCTTGAGAGTCCCTTGGACTGCAAGGAGATCCAACCAGTCCATTCTAAAGGAGATCAGCCCTGGGTGTTCATTGGAAGGACTGATGCTGAAGCTGAAACTCCAATACTTTGGCCACCTCATGTGAAGAGTTGACTCATTGGAAAAGACCCTGATGCTGGGAGGGATTGGGGGCAGGAGGAGAAGGGGACGACAGAGGATGAGATGGCTGGATGGCATCACCGACTCGATGAACATGAGTTTGGGTAAACTCTGGGAATTGGTGATGGACAGGGAGGCCTGGCGTGCTGCAATTCATGGAGTCACAGTCAGTCACGACTGAGTGACTGAACTGAACGCTTCCCTGGTGGCTCAGCTAGTAAATAATCCGCCCGCAATACAGGGGACCTGGGTTCAATCCCTGTGTCGGGAAGATGTCCTGGAGAAGGGAAAGGCTACCCACTCCAGTATTCTGGCCTGGAGAATTCCATGGACTATCCATACGGTCTCAAAGAGTTGGACACGACTGAGCAAATTTCTTTCACTTTCAATGGCAATTAATGTTTTTTCCCCCCCAACAGACAAGAGATCTTTCTGGATAAAATATGCATCTTTAACTTATCAGTTCACCTTCAAATAACACCACTGAGACACAATGCGCTGTGTTTCCATTCCTTCGCTCCCAAACTTTGCGCTACTACTATCATTTACTTCCCTCTGCAAGTACTGTACGTTCCAAAGTACATTGCTAATTTCGCTAATTTTGCTTTAAATAGTCTAAAAAATAAAAAGATTAAAGTGTGAATATTCACCAGTCCATGGACTATTTCCAATTCTTTTCATCCCTTTGGGTAAAAATTTCCATCTGCTATCATCTTCCTCCTACTTGAACTTCCTTTAAAATTTCTTGTAGTGCACTTCTGCTGGCAATAAATTCTGCCAGCATTCCTTGGTCCAGAAATTTTTATTTCACTTTCATTCTGAAAGATACTTTCACTGGGTACAGAATGAGAAACTAGCAGGTTTCTTCCTTTTGGTACTTTAAACACAGCAGTTGTCTGCTGGCAGCAACAGGTTCTGATCAGAAATCACTGACCTTATTTTTGCTCCTCTGTAACATGTCTTCTTGCTGCTTTTTAAGACTTTTTTCTCTTCATAACTGACTTTTCAGTAACTGGACTCTGTGGACCTTAGTATGATTTTGTCCAGTCTATTTGGAGTTTGTGAGCTTCATGGTTTGCAATCTTCATCAAATGTGGACATTTTCCAGCACTATTTCTCCAAATACTGTTTCCGTGCCTTCCTCTTCTTCGGGAACTCCAGTCGCACGCATCTTAGCTCCGCTGATTCCGCCCCACAGGTCACTGACAATCTGCCACTCTGCTCAGCCTTCCTTGTTCTTTGCTCCATATTTTGGATAATCTCTATTGCTGTGCCTTGAAGCTCACTGATGTCTTCTTCTGTACCGCCAGCTTGCTACTCGCCTCTGTATGTTTCGCCTCTAAAGTCCTGGTTCAGTCTGTCTCGTATCTGTCACTCATGCTTGTCTTCCTCATGAATGTGCACAACTTATTTACATCAGTTATTTCAACGTCCTTGTTTGCTAATCTCACAGCTTTCTACTGACTGATTTTCCTCCTGGCTACTATCACATTTTCTTGCTGCTTTGCATGCCTGGTAATTTTTATTAGATGCTGGACACTGAAACGTTTTTACATTGTCGGGTGCTGGATTTTACCACATCATTTTAAGTACAGTTGGGGCTTTGTTCTGGAAATGCAGTTAAGTTACCCGGAATCAGTTAGGGCAGGTGTGTAATGGTCTTTTAGTCCTGGACTAATTCAGCCCCATTACTGCAGTGAGACCCTTCTGATGCCCTAAACCAAACAGCTGTTCTGAATCCACCCTCACCAAGATTAAAAACCACACTTTGAAAGGGCCTGACACATCACCGTGGGTGGTGGGAACGCCATCTCAGCTCCTGTGGTGCCTGCTCTTCTCCGGGGCTTCTTTTCCCGGTTTTGAGGTGCTTTCTCTGGTGCGTGTATCAGTTCAGTCAGTTCAGTCATGTCCGACTCTTTGCGACCCCATGAATCGCAGCATGCCAGGCTTCCCTGTCCATCACCAACTCCCGGAGTTGCATGTGTAGACCAGCCCAAATCTTGGGGGTGGGGGTCCTTCTGCAGACCCCTGGGGTTCCCTAAGTAGCTCTCTACTCTCCTATACTTTGCCCCTCAAATTCTAGCTGCCTGTCCTCCCCAAACTCTCATCTGTTTTGTCACTTCAGTAAGGCTAGGGGCTCTGTTTCGTTTCTCTCCCCTGACCTGTAATGCAGAAACTGTCTCTAGACCAGGACTGACTGGCAAACTATAGCCTGAGGATTAAATCCAACTTGCTGCTGTTTTTATAAATAAAGTTTTACTGGAACACATCCATGGCCACTCATTTACATACTTGGTATGAAAGCAGCCACAGAGAGTACCAGAGTTGAATGGGGTTGTGATAGGGACCATCTGGTCTGCAAAGCCTGGAGACTCTCTAACTGGCCCTTTATCTCAAAAAGTTTCTTTACTCCTAGCCCTAGAGAATAAGCTAGAATACTTACAGGGTTCATTCCACTTGTTTCCCTTATTTCAGGGAACACAATCCTAACCTTCCTGTTAACCAATGTCTGAAAACTATTGTTCCATACATTATGTCTCTTTTTCAAGTTTGTGAAGATGAAAGTCAGGTTTGGGGCCGGGGTGAGGTTAGTGAAGCACTTGCCACAGGTACAAATTTTCAGGGAGTGACAAAATACTCAGTGATGGGGTAAAATCAAAATTAATGCAAAAAATGTATGTGAAGCAAAATATCAACGTTTTAAATAAGGATAGTATCAGTAATAGTGTGGAGCCAAGCCATACTGGAGCTGAAGCAAAGGAAAAATTAACACTGACCCTGTCTTTATTTAAGATTTGACATTTTTCCACCATGGATTTTTTTTTTTTGCATTAAATTCGATTTTCTCAAAGTATTGCATTAAAATGTTATCAATCTCAACTACTGAGTTTTCTGGGGCATCCTGAAACTCGGCGCCTGAGGCCAGTGCCTCACTCTCCTCAGCCCTCTTGCTGTGTCCGACTCTTTCTGACCCCATGGACTGCAGCCCACCAGGCTCCTCTGTCCATGGGATTCTTCAGGCAAGAATGTTGGAGCAGGCTGCTACACCCTCCTCCAGGGTCTTCCCGATCCAGGGACGAAACCAGCATCTCTCACATCGCCAAAATGGCCAAGCGGGCTCTTTACCTCTTAGCGCCACCAGGGAAGCCCCCAGCCCAATCCTGGTGGGCAGTAAACCCGGTGTCTGTTATTCCATCAGAGGGAATGGACGACTCCAGGAACAAGTCTCTTGCCAAGCAGCATCATACTAATGTGTGACGACTACAAGTGTTTCAATGTTTTCTTTCTCAGAAACAGAAAATGCTGCAATGTGAAGAGCCATTCTGCTCTAATTACTTCTATCTGCAACTGCAGTCTTCTGTGAACAGTTCCCATACGTATTCATGTTGTAGACAGGAACACGGTGTGAGAATATAAACACTTACATTAAATAATATATATGCACACAGACAGGACTATAAAACAATACCATAATTATGTAACAGCTGGTCAACACATCTGCATTATGACGCATAACAAGAACCACCATCCACAGCAAGTGCCACCGAGTCAATGTATTGACTGGGGAAAGTTGGGGAACGTATTGATTGCAGGAGTTGCAGGAGTCCAGGCTCTGAACACACGAATTCAACTCAAAGCAAATCCACCAGCGAAGTCTCTGTCCTGGTGCGGCAGGAGCACCGTCTTCGGAAGCCAGCCAGCTCATCTCCCGAGCATCCCCAGCTCCCGCTCCTCTATGGCGAACGGAACAGTAAAGCACTGGGCAAACTGAAGACACCCATCCACGCGCCAAGCAGAGGACTGCTACACAGAGCCCAGTTTCTGCATATGATCCATTTAGTTTTCTAAGGCACAGGTGCAAAAACATGCCTGCAAGCGTGACGACCAAAATGAGCATTTTTCTTTTCCAAAGATTCGTCTGGAGTAGTTGCTTCACAGCGTGGTGTTAGTTTCTGCCGCGCGGAAGAGTGACCCAGCTAGACCCTCCCCTTTACGCACATCCACCCTCTTCGCTGCGGCTCTCCTTTCCTCTCAGGCCGCCACAGAGCACCGAGAGCTCCCTGCGCCAGCCAGCGGGTTCTCGCCAGCTGCCTGTGGTCTGTCAGGCGTAGCATCAGTGTGTGCGCGTCAGCGCTCGTCTCCCGGTCCCTGCCATCCCTTGCCCCTTGGTATCCATTCGTCTGTTCCCTACATCTGTGTCTCTATTTCTGCTTGGTAAGTAAAACTGTTTATACCGGCTTTTTTCAGATTCCACATATATGTGTGAATACATGACATCTGGTTTTTTCTTTCTGACTTACATCACTCTGGATGACAATGACTGTCTCTGGGTCCATCTACGGTCTCTATAAATGACCCAATTTTCTTCTTTTTTACGGCCGAGACATATTCCATTGTGTATTGTGTGTACACACACACACACACACACACACACACACACACACACACATCTTCTTTATCCGCTCCTCTGTTGATGGACATTTAGGGTGCGTCCATATCCTGGTTATTGTAAACAGTGCTGCAGTGAATATTAAGGCTCCTGTGTCTTTTTGAACTATGATTTGTTTTTCCTGGGTATATGTCCTCCCAAAGAGTTTCTTTTCTTAATTTAAAACATTATGCCAGCAATAACTATGGATCTAGAGATAATTACACGAAGTGAGGTAAGTCAGACAAAGACAAATATGTGGTATTACCTGTATGTGGAATCTAATTTTAAGAAAAAGATACAAATGAACTTACCTACAAACTAGAAGCAGACTTACGGATACTGAAAGCAAACTACGGTTCCCGAAGGGGCGACGTGGCGGGGAAGGACACACTAGGAGCTGAGGCCGGACGTGGGCCCACCCGTCCATGGGACACAGGCAACCGGCAAGCACCTGCTGGACAGCGCAGGGGGCGCTACCCAGTCTTCTGTGACAATCTACACGGAGAAGGAATAGATACGTGTACACGTGCCGCTGAATCACTTTGCTGTACGCCTGAAACTAACACGACACTGGAAATCAATGCTACTCCATTACATTGAAGATATTTTTGAAAATATGATGGTGTTAAATTTGGTGAAGAAATAAAAAACTATGAAACGCAAGGTTTTAATGTTTGTGAAGAAACAGTCTAGAACTCATGAAACTCAAACAAATGTAACAACTGAACACAATGCAAACGCATGAAGACCCTGCTCTCCCCTGTGTCCTGACCTGGCCTGAGGCCAGTCGCCCCCCAGCGTGCTCGCCCTCAAGCCTGGCTGGCCCAGCTCCACGCACCACGAGGGGGGCTCACTGCGCCCCCGCCCGCCGTGCCCCCCCCTCGCACCCTCCGCTGTCCTGGCAGATGCTTCATCCTCAAGACTATTCAAGGGCCTTGAAATCTAGTTTTCACACTAATTCTCAGTTTTTCACTAATTTTAGGGCTGGGACCATGATCCCTGTAGTCTCCCGCAGGTGCCAGGCACACAGGGCAAGCCCTTGATTTCCGTGGAACGAGACTCCTTTTAATGAAGGTGGACTAGACCCGCATCTTTCTGCCATCCTTCCCTTCCCAGGGAGAGTGGCCCTTGGCACACCCTGGTCTGTACCACGAGGACGCCAGTCGCACCTGACGGCGGGCCTCCTGAAGACACAGCCATGCCTCCTGCACGCTTGCATCCTCAGCACTTGCAATGCGCCCACCACACTGGAAACACTTAATACATATTGCAGCTTGTATGTTAATAGTTATTATTAACTCAACCTTGCAGCTCTTCGTTTACTCCTCACAACTCTACAAATACCTTTTGCCTTCCCACCTCCGTTATGGAGATGAAGACACAGAAACAAAGATTCAGCAATTTCGTGACATCACCCATGAGCAAGTGAGGGGCGCCATCTGCCCCCGGGACCTCTCTTCTTCACCTGCGTGTCTGTCATCGGATAGTGGCTGACTCAGGTTGTCGTGGGAATCCACAGATTTATGCCGGAAAATCGGATTTGCTATTTGCACACTCAAATTATCTGTAAAAGGTAATACAGTCCAAATTCCTCCTTGGTCTATTGAGGAACTAAAAGAATGACATTTAGCAACCTGTCCAAAGTTCAGAGTCACCAGGACTAAAGCCTGGTATCAAGGACCAGTGCGCCCTCCGTGCGAGCTTGCCACGATGGCTCTGCAAGACGTAAAACACACACCTCAAAATTCCCAAGACGCCAGCAATCCCTGATGGAAGCATTTGCTCTTTCTAAAACCAAGCATCCTTTCTCACTGTTTAGAATGTCAGCACTGACATCCCTGGGTTTCTTTATCCCCTTACGACTAACACATCGCACTCACGACCAGATGGACTTAAAAAGCACCTTTAGCTGAGCCAAGCAAAGCTAGTTCTGACTTCAAGAATCTTTATCACTAGCGGAGACCTTGGCTAGGCTAAAGCGAACTTTCTCACATCATTTAAATAATTGTTTGCTTAGTTTCTAGCTACTTTAATAAGAGAACTGAATGGAATTACTTTGCTTACTTTTGAAAACCATTATCCGAATAGATCTGAACGAGGACGAGGAGAGGAGCTAAGAGTGAAATGACTGCCCCATCGCACTGGGTAGCAGAGTTAGTTAAGACTGCCCGGGTGAAACAAGCCATGGTTTGGAACTAAGAGGCAACGGTGAGTTTGGTTTCGTTTCTGACACTGTCATAAGTTTCTCTGAAGTCTTCTTACTCCCCTGAAATGGTGAACGAACACCCATTACCACTCCATACTCACTTTAGTCTTAAAATATACACCTGAAATATTTTTATACAGTCATGTTGAAATTTTATATCAATATTTAGTGTAGTATTTTTGTGATCACTTTGAATTTAATATTCTGCACGCTACATAAAGCCTCTAGAATAAATATACTTCCGAATCAAATGTGACCCCTGTTGCTAAGATCGCTAGACTCCCCAGCGCAAAGTTTCCAAAGTGGCATCTGCCTGTTCACATCATTTTAACTTAGAACTATACAAAAATGTGAAACCTTGTCAAGTCACCCTGAAATTTTTACCTAATCGGTCTTTCAAATAAACTCCATTCTGCAATGTTGGCTTTTGCTTAATAGAGTTATGATTCACTGCAGTTTACTCAGTGAATTTAAACAGAGGTTTATTACGCAACATCAAATCTCTTAGGTTTTCCCCTAAATTAATCAATATTTTGAACACAAAATACTCCGTAAACACTTTTTATAAGAACAAAATGCTTACATTAATAAAATTTTCCATCAGAATAATGTGAAAATAAATCTTTATTTGCAGGTTAGAGCAGTGCTGCTCAGCTATGCCAGGACAGACGGGACCCGGCAAGCCAAGCAAGCCCTGACGAAGGGCAGGGAGCAAACACGTCCATACCGGGGGCCCAGAGCGCCAGCTCCGTGCCCTGCACCCAGCCCCCGAGTCCCAGGTGGTCCAGGGCAGGCGGGGCAAAAGCGAGGCCTGTGTGACCCCAGCGGCCGTTCTCACAGGGGCCTGATAGATATTCTTGAATGACTTGTCCCTTCCCACCATCTGGCACCTGTCATGAGAAAAATGAAAGAGAATTTCCTATAAAGTATCGAAAGCACCAGAACAGGTTTTACTAGCTTCTCAAAACAACCTCATCCTCCTAAAGAATCTTTATCACTGAACTGGAAGGATCCTCCACCTCTGTCCCCCTACAATCCACTGGTCCACTTACAAGCAGAACTTGAGGGAGAGCAAAGGAGGGAAGAACCCACACAGAGCCATCTATTCTTAGTAGTTTCCACATCCTTGGAGGGGGGAGAAAATAGAAGTATTCAATGACTCGAAAAAATAGGAAGCTAGTAATGGAAAAAAGATTTCTTGGCTGAATCAGAAAACACTTGAAAATCTCCAAGACAGCTCCACAAAGGCAAGATGGGTACAGATCACAACCACCTCCCCGGAGAAGAACTCTGGGACCCAGTCTCCCCGGGAATTCCGGAGCATCCAAGTGCCCAGGGTGGGGCAGGCTCAGCGCGAGGAGGAGGGGGCAAGCAGCACAGGGCCCGCTTTCCAGAGCTGCCTGCCCGGGGGGAGTGGACACGAGCAACGGGAAAACCGCCCAAGGGAGGCACGCCTCATCCAAAGGAGCAGAAGAAATCAACGATTTCTGAAATTCTCAAAGGGACTCATGCTGAACATCAACTCAGTTTCTGGTTTTATAGGGAGTAAAAAAAAATCCCATGATAATCCTAGGGCATCAAACATTTTGCTATACTTCTGTTTGATTTTAATGAGTGTGTGCATGTATATATAATGAGTATATATATATTTATATATATAGTAAGTGTATAACACATAAACATATACACTAACATATATTTAGCACAAGGATGTAAGTACATATACAAATAATATACTATATTTATTAACAAACATTAGTGCTTGATAAAAACTAATAAATATTAACTGAAAGAGTGGGTTGCTGGCCAGAGGTTAGAAAATGTGTTCACTGAAAAAATATTTTTCGGGAATTCCCTGGCAGTCCAGTGGTCAGGACTCTGCGCTCTCACTCCTCAGGGCCCAGATTCAATCCCTGGTCAGAAACTAAGATCCCACAAGCCATGCTGCATATCCAAAAAATAAAAGAAAGAAAGATTCTTTTCTTCTCACATTCTTTTCCAAGTGACAAACTAAAACCTCCAAAGTAATTCACTTTCATGCATTAAACTACATTTCAAAAGTATCTTTATTAAAGGTGTACAGGAGCTGTTTTTCAACAACTCATTAACAGAAGCCTTGTTCTAAATTAATATCATAAACAGAACTTTTAGTGGCACAAATCTCAACATAGAAAACAAATCTGTTGTAACATGCCACACTACTCCTGGTAATGAATGATAAAACCGTCCAGCGCAATTCTCCAAGTCCAAGGCAGAACAAGTCCGTGGGTTTGGACTTGAAGTTCCAGGACAAGATTCCAATACCCTGGGCAACAAGACCTATGGCTGGGGGTGGGGGTGAAGGTCACCCCAGGAGGCGGGATGGGAGCCCAGAGGCCAGGGCTCAAACACACCCCTCTGCACACTGGGGTGGGTTTCAGTGAAAAAGACGGAATGAAACTCTTTCCTGAGGTTTTAAGATTTCACAATCGATGTCTCAATCCCCCAGAGTATCAAAGGTGTGTGTTCAGGGCGCAGCAAACCCAAGCCCCATCCTGACTAGCTCTTTCTCTGTAAGCTGGGAGTTCAGGGACACAGTTAAGATGCAACAGTGGAGTCTCTCGGGAGACAGGAGTCACCTTGTTTCAGATGTCCAACCGCCGAGCATAGGCTACAGGGCAAGCGTGTGAAAGGGGTACTTGTGCTGACAAGGATCTGAAGACCCCTGCAAGATAATCCTAATTAATGAATTTGCGTGTGAAATGCCATTTTGTAACATGAAGGGAGCTTCCCATGTGGCTCAGAGGTAAAGAATCCACCTGCCGATGCAGGAAATGCAGCTTCAATCCCTGGGTTGGGAAGATTCCGGAGGTACGAACAGCCACCCACTTCAGTATTCTTGCCTGGGAAACCCCATGGGCAGAGGAGTCTGGCGGGCTACAGTCCATGGCACCACCGAGTCGGATACGACTGAGCAACGGAACAGCAGCAGCAAACACACACACACAGGCCTGAGACGGTTCATCATTTTTAATTGAGTGTATTTCACACACACGCAGGCCTGAGACGGTTCATCATTTTTAATTGAGTGTATTTTTTTTTGACTTGCCAAGATACCTTCCTCCTTCAATTAAAGGAATTTTTATTCTTCTAAACCAAAGAACAACTGTAATGAGATGACACTGTGGGACCCACTGCAGGTTTATCGCAGGCGCCTGACACGCGAACCGTGATACTCGCAACCAGGATGTGAACAGGGGAACAGTCCGAGAGTGTGCTGGCCTTCTTCCCTGGGGCTTCAGCTCGTCTAAACTCCCTGGGGAACTGAACACCTTGCAGTTTATTAAGGCATTTGCTTTCGAAGCCTGATCATTAGACTTTTTTTGACCATGCAGTAGCTGGAATCTTAAATCCGAGAGGAAGGATCAAACTCGCACCCCCTGCAGTGGAAGTGCAGTCTTACCCACTGGACCACCAGGAAGTCCTGAGGCCTGATTAATTAGACTCTTAGCTAAGGCATTTAGATTACAGGATTCCATTAAAACAACAACAAAACCAGTGTCTCCCAAGATCTAAAAAGCAGAAATGTTCTCCGCCTGAAAGGTTACTTCTAAGGCTCCTGACGCAGTTCCCGACAGGTAATTTAGCCTCGCTTCAGTGACTGACCCCTGGTCCTGGAGGAAATCTCTGAAGTCTGCATGCTAACCTCCTCACTGTCCCAGCTTTCCGCACATTCTACCGCATGCCCACTAAGTGACGGGGTCTAGCCTTACTCACTGCCTCTGTCGTCTTCGCCCACCACCCCCAAAGCCGACAGCCCTATCACTTTCCAGGGGCTCTGAAGCTATTCAGACACTGCTGAGCTCCTGCCGGGTCCTGAGCCAGAGCTCCAACCTGCCAGAGGTGGGGGCTGCCCTGCTGAGGGCTCTGGGCCGGGGCAGCAGCCGGGCGCTGAGAACCCACGGCCCCGACGGCCCCGCAGCCTGGGCAGGAGACAGGCAGCACCAGCCCCACCTGTCTCAGGGCCAGGGACCCGGCAGGTGGCACAGACAGATCCTGCGGCTGGAACGCAGCCCTGCTCCTCGGTTCACTCACTGCCTCCAACGGTGGAGATGCCGGACTGGCCCACAAAGCCTAAAACATTTACCATAAAAAGTGTGCTGACCCCTGGCCTGGGATGTCAGCAGCCCTGCCCTCTCTGGGCTCTGTCCTGACTTCCGCCCAGGTGGTCAGCTTCTGCATGTGCCCACAGCCCACAGCGGGGCATGAGCACGTGTGGTACTCATGGAGGAGGTAGGCGCAGGCGCAACTCGGTCTGAATCTGCCCCCGCCCAGCAAACACCACATTCCTTCTCCCTTGACAGGGACGCGTCCAGAGACGCCCTACCCTTTGGCAGCACGGTCTCTGTCCCTCCAGCACTTTCCTTACTCCCCTCTCCATGAAAACCCAGTTTCAGGCACCCTCTCACCACAGACCCAGTGTGAATCCCTGTACATAACAGATGCTCAAAGGGTTGCAGCCAAGCCCAGTTCAATTTGCCAGGTTAGCTTCTCCACCCTTCCACGTGAATTCACATATTGACAAACCAGGTGGAGCTCGTGGCAAAGAATCCGCTGCCAATGCAGGAGCCGCAGGAGACACGGGTTCCAGCCCTGGGTTGGGAAGAGCCCTGGGGGTAAGAAATGGCAACCCACTCCAGTAGTTTTGCCCAGGAAATTCCATGGGCACAGGAGCTTGGCAGGCTACGGTCCACGGGGCCGCATAGAGCTGGACAGGACTGAGCAACTGAGCACGCACACATCTCAATAAGCACGGCCTGAGAACCTACTAGGTCCCAGACGCACAGCACCACAGCTCAACGCAGTGTACGGGAATTCTAATCTTCCGCTTGTATGTGTCTGCTGAATAAACTAGGTTAAGAGTCTGATGATCATTTTGAGGTGATAAAATTGTGCTGGATGAACAACTGGGAATGTACAGAAAACTACTGAACTGTGCGCTAGAAGAGGGGAGAGCTTACATTATGCAAATTATCTCCCAAAAGCTGTTATTAAAATTTTTTTATAGCTAATTATTTTTAAAAAAACAACAGTAATTTCTTAATTTTTCTACATGTAGCATGTAATAAAATGCCATATCTAATATTGGTGAGTGGAAACACTAAGGACTGCAGTAACTAGGCTTCGTAATGTTGTTCAGTTGCATGGACTGCAGCCCACCAGGCTCCTCTGTCCTCTGCTATCTCCTGGTATTTGCTCAAAGTCCTGTCCAGTGAGTCCGGTGATGTTATCTAATCATCTCATCCTCTGCTGTCCCCACCACCTTCTCCTCCTGCCCTCAATCATTCTCAGCACCAGGGTCTTTTCCAATTAGCTGGCTCTTCGCATCTTGTGGCCAAAGTATTAGAGCTTCAGCATCAGTTCTTCCAATGGATATTTGGGGTTGATTTCCCTTAGGATTGACTAGTTTGATTTCCTTGCTGTCCAAGCACCACAGTTTAAAAGCATCAATTCTTCAGGCTCAGCCTTCTTTATGGTCCAACTCTCACATCCATACATGACTACTGGAAAAACTATAGCTTTGACTTTATGGATCTTTGTCAGCAGAGTGATGTCTCTGCTTTTTAAGACGCTATCTAGGTTTGTCACAGCTTTCCTTCCAAGGAGCAAATGCCTTTTAATTTCATGGCTGCAGTCACCTTCCACAGTGATTTTAGAGCCCAAGAAAAGAAAATCTGTCAATGCTTCCACTTTTTCCCTTTCTATTTGCCATGAAGTGACGGGATCAGATACCACGATCTTAGTTTTTGAATGCTGAGTTTTAAGCCAGCCTTTTCACTCTTCTCTTTCACCTTCATCAAGAGGTTATTTAGCTTCTCTTTACTTTCTGTCATTACAGTGGTTATCATCTGCATATCTGAGGTTGATATTTCTCCCAGCAATCGTGATTCCAGCTTGGGATTCATTCAGCCTGGTATTTCTCATGATGTACTCTGCATATAAAATAAATAAGCAGGGTGACAATATCCGGCATTGCCATACTCCTTTCCCAATTTTGAGACAGTCTGTTGTTCCACGTCTGGTTCAAACTGTTGCTTCTTGATCCACATACAGTTTTCTCAGGAGGCAAGTAAGGTGGTCTGGTATTTCCATCTCTTTAAGAATTTTCCACAGTTTGTTGTGATCCACAGAGTCAAAGGCTTTAGCATAGTCAATGAAGCAGAAGTAGCTATTTTTTTTGGAATTCCCTTGCTGTCTCTATGATCCAACGGATGTTGACTATTTGATTTCTGGTTCCTCTGCCTTTCCTAAATCCAGCTTGAACATCTGGAAGTTCCAGCTTCATGTACTGCTGAAGACTAGCTTGAACGATTTTGAACATGACCTTATTTGCAGGTGAACTGAGCGCAACTGTGCAGTAGTTTGAACATTCTTTGGCATTGTCCCTTGGGACTGGAATGAAAACTGACCTTTTCCAGTCCTGTGGCCACAGCTGAGTTTTCCAAATTTGCTGGCATACTGAGTACAGCACTTCAACAGCATCATCTTTTAGGATTTGAAAAGGCAGAGCTGGAATTCCACCACCTCCACTGGCTTTGTTTGTTGTAAAGCTTCCTAAGGACCACTTGACTTGGCACCTAGGATGTCTGGCTCTGGGTGAGTGATCAGACCATCCTGGTTATCCAGGTCATTAAGACCTTTTTTTGTTCAGTTCTTCTGTGTATTCTTGCCATCTGTTCTTAATATCTTCTGCCTCTGTAGGTCCATACCACTTCTGTCCTTTATTCTGCCCATCCTTGCATGAAATATTCCCTTGATATCTGCAATTTTCTTGAAGAGATCTCTAGTCTTTCCAATTCTATTGTTTTCCTCTATTACTTTGCATTGTTCACTTAAGACTTTCTTATCTCTCCTTGCTATTTTCTGGAACTCTGCATTCAGTTGGGAATATCTTTTTTTCCTTTGCCTCTCACTTTTCTTTCCTCAGCTATTTGTAAAGCTTCCTCAGACTATCACTTTGCCTTGTTGCATGTCTTTTTCTTGGGGATGGTTTTGGTCACCACCCCCTGTACAATGTTACAAACCTCCATCCATAGTTCTTCAGGCATTCTGTCTATTAGATCTAATCCCTTGAATCTATTCATCACCTCCACTGCATAACCGTAAGGGATTTGATAAACCACCCCAGACAGAGTGGCCTAAACCTCCACTTGTCTCAGCCTCTGTGGGCTGCGGATCTGGACTGAGCACAGCTCTGCTCCACGGTGTCTGGGATCTTGGCTGAGAAGCGAGAAGAGTAGAATGCAGAGTCACCTGCCAGGATGTGTCTCGCCTGCCGGGAGGCTGCTGACTGGGGCCTCAGAATGGCTTTCCCCACAGCAAGTGTCCCCAAAGAGAAGCCAGGTGAAAACTGCCCCGTGTCTTTAAGACCTAGCTTGGCAGGCACACGGCATCACTCCTGCCATGCCAGCGGGGGAAGTGGGTCACACACCCGGCCCCAGGTCACAGAGAAGGAGCAGAGACTCGTCTCCTGGCCAAAGCCCCATAGTGAGGCCGCCTGCAGGACGGGAGGCGCCACTGTGGCCACTGAGCAAAACACGGTCTGTAAGACAAGCTCAACCTTCCAGAAGACCAGCAAATTAAAAGTCTGGGTTGGGGGACTCCCCTGGCGGTCCACTGGTTAAGACTCTGAGCTTCTAGTGCAGGGGGCATAGCTTTGATCCCTGGTCCGGGAACTAAGACCTCACATGCCAGGTGAGGTGACCAAAATCTTTTTTTAAAAAACTCTGGGTTAGCCAGCATTTAACATGGGATGATGTGTCAGTCGCTCAGTCATGTCCGACTCTTCCCGACCCCGTGGACTGTAGCCCACCAGGCTCCTCTGTCCACAGGATTTTCCAGGCAAGAATACAGCAGTGGGTTGCCATTCCCTTCTCCAGGGGATCTTCCCGACCCAGGGATCAAACCCAGGTTTCCTGCCTGCATTGCAGGCAGGTTCTTTACCATCTGAGCCACCAGGACCCTATCAAGTTGTACTTTACACCTCGTGAGCTGAACCTCTTATTACCTGTAACAAGGTGTAACTTTGAGGCTGCATCCAATATTGCTAGGTTATTCTGCCCCAGTGAGCACAGTACTGTGACCTTGAGTCAACAGGTGATGATTCAGCTTCACCCCGGTGACCACTGGGCAGTGAGCTTCTCTGGAAAACACCTCAGACAGGCCAAAGTGCCACTGTGAAGGCAGAATTCATTTGGGCCCACAGGCCGCATGCCCCCCACATTAATCCCTCAGGATGGCACGTGGCCTGGGGGCAGAGCTGTGCCCTCCTCCACCCCACCCCTTAAGTCTCCAACACATTGTGCTCAATGAGTGGTGGAGGAGAGAAGGAGGGGAAGGCAGGAATATTCACAACTGTAAACTGGAGAGCACTACTTCAGTCCCCATGGTCGGTCTCTTTGGATAAAAAAGGAAAGCGGAAAACAGCGGCCTGAGAGCACACCTCTACTGTCAGGAAAGGACCCTCAGGAGGAGGCCGAGCAGGCCTCTGGTCCCCGAGCTGGCTGTGACCTGCCCGGGGACCCTGACCAAGCAGCCTAACTCGTCTGGGCCTCGGTCTCCTCCCAGTGAGATAAAGGACTGTCAGGTGGCAACTCCTAACCAGGGCCTGCAGGTGGGGCACACCCAGCACCATGAGCCTGGAGGCCGAGCCTTCTTCAGGATTAAAGTTTAAACTATATGGTCCGAACGTCTGTGAACAGTGAGAAGGAGGGCGAAGTGTCCTCTGGGAACCTGAGGCTTCTCTCAGGAGCCATCCTTGCCCCGGCGCTACCTCAGACCTCAGCCCCCCGGGCACCACTGTCTAGACTCTTTTCACAAAATAAAAGCAAACAGGTATTTCAGTCCCATGCAGTCAAGACATCAGTACAGTTTCAATGCACAGGGGAACTGATCTGCAAACAACCAGACTGCACACATTTCCAACGAAGACAGACACTAGGCCTTTCTTATTATTTCACAAGTTCGGAATTTTGAACGCGGGTCTTTCTAACCGGGGGGCCTCCCTCTCCAAAACCAACCTCTCAGACCTCCTGGAAGCAGAAGCAGACAGGGCCGCCTCCCTGGAGCCGGGCGCTCCCGGAGCTCCGCGGTGTCGCTGGAGAACTCCTCAGGTGGACGGAGCTCGGCAGGCCCGCACCAGCACACGGGGCAGCGACCACGCTGGGGGCCTTCAGGACGGCCAGCCCACGCCACGCTGCCCGCCGGCAAACCGAGGGCCAGGACACTGCACATACACGCACACACATTCACGCGCACACACGCATGCACGCACACACACACACACACACACACACAGGCAAGTCAAAAAACCACCTCTCAACCGGAGTCTGTCGCCAGGAACCGAGAGACCGAGGCGGATGTCAGCAGAGGAAGACGGGAGCTGGAGGGACAGCTCTGGTAACAGAGAGGGGGGCGCGTGGCTCCGGGGAGGCTGAATTCATTTACACTCATCGTGAATGCAGGCTCTCGGCTGGAACATCTCACTTAAAATGCCAGAAGGTTCAGAACCCATTCATAAGCTTTCTGGAATGCATGCAGTCACCATGGCAACGCTGACATTATATTTCTTGGCGCTGCACATATAAATTACCACCCATAATGCATTTAATACAGTTTGGGGCCACCAATTCAAAGCAAAATAAATCTGAGTTCTGACTCTCAGCCTTCCTCTTAGATAAACAAAGAGGAACAGCTGGAGGGAGATCCAGCTGGCCCCGGGATGGGACGGGGCTGCACACACAGGGATGCTCAACTGAAGGCCGACGAGCACCGAGGACACCAGACCTCACCGTCCGGCACCAGACGCTGCGATTCTGAAAACCAAAACGTTCCACACCAGATTCACGGAACTGTCGCCCCCTAAGTTAAAGATACAGCACATTACATCCATAGCTATATCCCTGAAATTCGACTGTGGCTGTTAGCAAGGCAAAGAAAAGGCAGATCTCTTTAAAGAACATCTTTTATGATTCATTTCAAGCGCATCTGTCAACACAAATAAGGTGGCTGTTCAAGGGTCCAAACTGTCCTTAATAAAAAACCGAAGTTTTTCTCTCTCAGGTTAGAAGACATCTCCTCAGTCATAATTCTTTGCCTTCGTCGGGGATATTGATAAATATTTAAAATACATGTCATGCATGGTTTACAAAGTCCCTTACCTTCTCATAATCCACCGTGAGCACAGAGAAGGAGACAAAATCGCCGTGCACAGACTGCAAAGGCATCTTCAGCCTCACGTTCCCCGGCAGCCCACTGCATCAGTAACTTCACGGAGCTGCTGCAGGACAGGCCTGTGCTGGCCACAGTGCCCACAAAACCCACTGACCAGCCTCACCACTGACCGGCTACGTCCAGGGGGGCATCGCCTTCTCAGTCTCCTCCTTCAGACTGCAGGCCGCGGGCCGCGGCTGTGGGGGGGGCAGGAGACCTCCCCGCCGGTTGCTGCCATATTAACAGGCACTTTGGTAGCCGCTGCATTGCAGTCTTTCTGAAGCAAGCCACCAAGCTCAGAAGCAGGAGCGCCGGAGAGAGACTCCCCAGCACAGGAAGCTGCCTTCTGAATCACAAAGATTTTCTAAAGATCTTTTAAAAGACAAATGTTGCAGAAACCTGGGGTGGGGGGAGAGGAGAGCATTTCTAGATTTCCAACCTGCTTCCTGCAGGCTGGCGAGTTCGTGGCTTTCACTGGAGGGCGGCTCTGACCATGTGCTGTTCTGGGTGGAAATGCGGAGAGGAATGAAACGCGCTTGATGACACACCGTCTTCACTGCTCAAGTGCCCCGGTGAGAACCCTGCACCTCTGCTGCCTCCCGCCAGCCCCGGTGCCCAAGGGGAGCCGCCAGCGGCCAGAGGACTCAGGCCAGGAGATCCGGGAGCTTTGGGCGCCCAGGTGGCAGCAATCACTCTGAGCGCCCAGCTACCGCCTCCGACAGTGCGCTTGAAATCCTGAACCGCAACCACACAGCCAGCCTCAGGAAAGACACTGGGAACAGCAGCAGCGCGCCTGCTAAGGGACCTTTACCTTTCGTCGCTTCATTCGGTCCACTCAGTGAGCCGTACCCACGTGCTGCCTGTGAATGGCCATGAACGAGGCCGAGCTCACCGTCCCGCTGGCGAGGGCAGGCTGGGGGTGACACACACAGCACAGGTCATCCTGGGCATGAGGACTGGGGGGCGGGAGGGCGGGCTGGAGAGTGGCCGGCTCAGTGAGGAAGAACACCTCACAGGAGCTGATGGACGGGCACCCCCGGAAAAAAGGGGAGATGAGGGCGGCAGCCCTCAAAATGGTGCAGTGTCCCCAGCACACATCTGCGATCCCCTGCAAGAGTGGTTTCTGCCCTGAAGCCCATGGGACCCCTCAGCGCCACCGCCACTGCCTCACAGACACCCAGGCACCCAGTCCCTGAAGCACACGGTTGCCCTGAGCACCTGGCCACCAAGTACAGGGGCCAGAGCCTGAACTGAGCAGGGGGCCCTGCGCCAGGCTCCCCACGCCACCACCTTTTGGAGACGCCAGCTGCCTGCCCCAGCTCCGGTGTTCCCCACTGAGCCCCACCCTGAGCCGGGGCCCAAGGGGCAAGTGAGGGGTCCCTCCTCCAGGGACATGAAGTGGCCCATGGCTGCCTGCAGATGTCCACTTTTCTCCCGGGTGGGGGGTCCTGCTCCGCCTTCCCCTGTCCACCTGGCTCCCCTCACGCCTCCAGCTCCAGAATCTCCTCCAAGAAGCCCTCACCACTCCAGCCCCTTCCCACCACAAGCAGCAAGCAGCAAGGCCCTTCCTCTGGGCTCCCGTCTGCCCTGGAAGTGACCACGCCATGAGGAAATGAGGCTGAGTGCCCGCAGAGCCCAGCATCACTGGTGCGCAGGGGTGGGGGCACAAGGCAGACCCCCAGCCCCACACCGGGAGGCACCCCCCATGTCACCTCCACCTGAGGCCCAGAGGATGTCAGCCACCGCCCAGGTGGGAGCCCCAGCATCACCCCACCCCTCACATGGGCCCCCAGCCCAGGTCCAGGGGCTCCGCCTGGGGAAGAGGGTGCTTCCAGAGGCTTCACTCCGCGAAGCAGGAGGGAGCATGTTTATGGAAACATCATAGCCTTCCCACCCTGTCTCTCCCCAGGGAGGTGTGGTGTGAATAAATGAATATCCTGGATCAAACCAGGTCACCTCGAGTCAGCTCCTGACTGCCTGGATAACTCACAGCACGAGGTGGCTGATCAGAAGGGAAGGCAGAGAGGCGGGGTGGGGACACCATGCTTTACAAACACTCACTGGAGTGGTTTAATGGACCCAGAGGAACTTCCATCAAACGTCTCCAGGCACAGTTAGAAGCTCCCCACAGACTCTCCCCTAGATGCTGCCTTTCAGATCAGGGATCAAGGCTGCTGTCTGCAGCTGCACTGCTGTCTGGCCACTAGAGCCCAGTGCTCTGGCCCAAGCGGGTTCTCCCAGGAGGGTCTGGAGGAGCAGCCAGGGGTCTCACCTCAAGACTCTGTGCCTCCTGGAACAAGCAATACCTCAGGACGGGCCAGGGAAGCTGCCCGGGGCTGAGACCCGGCCCCCAGGTCCAGCACCGAGAGCACTTTCAGGGCAGTGCCCTGGGGGAGACGGCGTCCCCAGGGAGATGGGGGAGGAGGGGGTGCAGGCTACAGGACCACACAGGACCGCCGGCCAGGTTCACTGCCTGAACACCGAGGGCGGCGAGTCAGGCCCCCCGCCTGCCCAGCTTCCTGCTGTCTCCACCGTCCGCTGAGCAGGCAGCCAGGCTCCGACATGAGGAGCAACGTCAGGTGCATGCATGACTAGGGGCCGGGCAGAGCTGCCTGCTGTCTGCCCTGGACCTGGCACGAACCTCCTGGGGCGGGCACACAGCCCGCAACCTCTCAGCCCGGAGCTGGGGCAGGGCAGAAAGGGTGCCCCGTCTCCCTCTGACACGGTCCCCCCGTCGACCTCTCGCTCTTTCTGAATCTGGAATGTCCTGCCGACAGAAAAGGAGTAAGGCTTAACCTATGAACCTGAGTGTTGATTCAATTCACTGCTATAACACACGTGAAAAGTTGCTGAAAGCATAGGCTTCTCAAAACGTAGACACAACTGTTACAAAATAAAGCCCGCATCCACAAAGCGCTCGATCACTTCTCCAAGCTTGACTCAGTTCAAACACATGATGAGAGACCTGAAGGGCTCTCCCCATTCACTGAAATGACCACACAGAACCTGCTTCTTTACTAAAGAGCAGTGATGAAATTCACAACCAACTCAGGCAATCAGCTAATGCTGTTAATGCACATTTACATGAGCTCCATACAAATCATGGAAACGTCCCTACAGATCTCATTTGGACACTTACCAAAATGCTCAAGAGGATCACAACTATCTTAAGGTGTTTATTACTTCAAAACAGACAACCCAGTTACCAAAGTTAACCTCAAAAGAGACAAAGGAGTGAGCGCACACTGCCTGAAGGGGACATACACAGACAAACCACTCACTCAGTCACCCTGTGCAGCTGACGCCAGGGAACAAAGGGGTGTCCCTCAAGAAAAGCGGGGGGAAGAACCCAGGAAAAATACAAAATACAGGTAAGGGTTAGTTGGCTTAAAAGTGGAACAGACTTAATTAGCTGCAGAAAAATCTAAAGGGACACTCACTTGATGAGTGTCAAATGTGATGTGATCTCAGGAAAGAAGGGGCTTCAAACGTGAAACAGGAGCCACCAGGTCACCAACAAAAGGCAGAGAGGCCCCAGTTACAAGCAGCAAAGCTGCTTTACACATTTAAATGGGAACCTGGACAGTACGTCAAAGAAGCATCCCCAGCCAATGCCAACACCTCCAGGTCTGCACCCGAGACACGAGGACGTCCACCTCACGAACACCCGCAGGTGACTGTCCCGAGGCACGCTGCTCACAACAGCCAGAAAGGCGACGTGGCACAAAGGTACCAGCAGGCTGAATGAACACTGCCTCAGACAAACAGCACGTCCACACGGAGGCGTATGATTCAGCCACAAAAAGGAGCAGTCTGCCGACGCAGATCGCCACGCGGGCGAACCCTGAACACACGATGCTACATGAAAGAAGCCAGACACAAAAGGCCACGTGCTGTGTGACCGAGGGCATACGAAATGTCCACGACGGGCTACGGCCGCACAGCTCTGTGGACACACTAAACCCCACTCACCTGGACGCTGGGAGCGGGCGAACCGCGCGGTGTGTGGCTACACAGTCGAGCGCACGGCCACGTGTCTGGCCGTTAGCCTCCCTCACTGAGGCTCAGCGCACCGTCTAAAAGAAACCAAACAGGGAACACGCTCTGAGTCTTCATTCTGCCCCCCCAAAATGCATTATTCTGGGGGTGCCCCTTCCAAATAGTAGTAAATAAGCTTCTCACTGTTTAGAACAAATCACAACTGTTTTTGGTAACTCCTTCTCCCCCACATCTCAGAGTTCAACAGCTTCTTTAATGTAAAATAGAAATCACACCTACATGCAAATGTAGCCCTTTTGAACACAACGGAGGATGCTCATTAGGGAAACTAGGCACCCACCACCATCACCAAAAAGTGCTCATTAGTTTTTTCTGCTATGAAATAAATATGAGCACTGGGGTTTTAACATCCAGAAATATTTATAAGACTTCAAGTCAATACAGTCAAAGAAAACACTCGCACTAACTGAACATGAAACTCACAAAAACAAAAACAAGCTTCTGCAGAAAACAACAGATTGATAGAAAGACTATTTCCTCTACACCCAGCAAACAGCTCCCACTCACTCCCGCTGCTGTGTGTCCATCTCAACGTCCTCAGCAACCCAACCAACAGAAGGCACCGTGCCATCTGAGCAGTCCTGTCATTGGCTGAAACCGTCATTACGATAATATGTATTTCTATTTTCCGCAGGAAGAGAATCATGTCTACTCACAATTCACAATGAGTCAACCAGTGTGTAAAATATTTTACATAATGGGAAAATTTATCGTGACCCAAAAGTTCAGCGTGTTCTCATTAAGTTACCAGAAATTACAGATGTGAAGATTCTTCTGTTAACTTAACCAAAACCAAGAAAAGAAACTTACTCAGATACACACGCGTTTTCGGTTTGGTAGAGCTGATTTTTTTTTTTTTTTTTAACGCTACTGTATGCATTTCAAATTACTCAGATTGGCCAATCCATACTTTAAGTACTGAATAAAGACAATCTGCATGCTGACAACATAGGTAGCTTGAAACTGGTTTTGACGCTGCGTCACTTGCTACCTAAACAGCTAAGCAACGCCAAAACCTGGCAGAGGAGGCTTCAGGTTTTGTAAACACCCCTATGGTGAGGTGGTTTTTCCAGAATTATGATACCATCTCATGAGTGAATTAATGGAGCCTTCCCAGTGTGCCTCACTGCGAATGAAGACTTCTGTGGAAAATCTTATACGTAGTGTTGCAGACATTTAACATTTTCTCATATGGTACGGTCACTGTTGTGTGTCTGTGTGTGTTTTTTTTTAACAATCCCAGGAGGAAAAAACACATAAGCAATTAAAACACACACAACTGTTCTATTATGACCTTTTACAAAGCCCTCAGTTTTCTATGACGCTCTAAAGGCTGCCCTGGGAAACTGATCTGTTTATACAAGCAATACAGATGCAAGCATTGCAAACTACACAATCTACCCACACACACACACTGAGAAACCAAGTACTTCCAGGTCTATAAGCATAATGCCTCTGCAGCAAACACAGCATCACCAGATATTTTTATGTTACAGGCTAGTCCCCTCAAAAGGGTAATTATAAAACACGAGGAGGAGTCTCTTTAAAACACTGTTAAGTAAATTACTTGCAAATACTGACCACAAAACTCTGGGTAATGCCAACATTAATCACTCATAAAACCCCAGAATGTGTCTTGAAACAAGATTTTACAATACAAACTCTGTTCTTAACTATCTTAAAATACATCGCAGAAGACCGTTCTGACAAGTCTTTTTGAAAACTACAATGTCTCTTATAAAATCTAAAAGACTGAAAGTGTGTTTCTGATTCAGTGACATGGCTCATTACACCTTAAGTTCAGTGCCTTGGACAAAAATGATTTTAAATCTTTTGGAGAGTTAATACAATCTACATAATTTATCAAAGACCACAGGAAACTGTCAGAAATCACACAAAGTGACATCTGCTTCAGGAATAAACTTTTGGACCCCGTATCCGTTTCAAATGCCTGAAATATACATTTTGAGGCATATTTCAGTCTTGACTCTTCATTTTCTAACAACAAAGGGCAGCCTTTCCTGCAGCCTGGCAATTAAACATTTTTTTCAAAATGCACGCACCATACCAAAAAGCAGGTAAAGTTTTTTAAAGAGTTCCATTTACGTCAAAAACGCATCTTAAAAACAGTAAAGCAGAGCTATATTCATATTTTAAAAGTCAGAAAACACCTATTAAATCCACTCAATGTTGAAAAGTCAAAGCCATGGTTTTTCAGTGAGAATGTGAGAGCTGAACCGTCAAGAAGGCTGAGTGCTAAAGAACCGGCGCTTTCAAACTGTGGTGCGGGAGAAGACTCTTGAGAGTCCCTTGGACAGCAAGGAGATCAAAACCAAGCCATCCTAAAGGAAATCAACACTGAATATTCATTGGAAGGACTGATGCTGAAGCTCTAATACTTTGGCTACCTGATGCAAAGAGCTGACTCACTGGAAAAGACCCTGATGCTGGCAAAGACTGAAGGCAGGAGAAGGGGACGACAGAGGTTGGGACGGCATCACCGACTCAATGGATACGAGCTTGAGCAAACTCCAGGAGACAGTGAAGGAACGGGGAGTCTGGCGTGATACAGTCCACAGGGTTGCTGAGAGTTGGACGTAACTGAACTGAACAACAACAAATGCTGAAAACTCTTGGCTCGTGAGGGCACAGACAGGCCAGCCTGGCGGAGGGCCTTCCCGTTCTCCTTCCAGCCCCAAGCTTAACTTGCAGCCATGGAGGGCACAGAGGTGAAAGGGTCTGAAATAGAAGACCCCTCGACACTGTGCAGCACCCCTGAGCCCCCGGCCAGGCTGCTGGGGGACCCAGGATGACGCAAGACAGCCCATGTCTACAGCCTGGCACCAACACGCCCTGCACCAGCCCTGCAGCCAGCTCCCTAGGGACGCGCTTCTCCAAGCAAGGGAGGCCGGTGGGGACAGCAAACCCTGTGACCACCAGAGGTGCCCTCCCCAGGGTGCTCCTCCCAGCATATCACAGGAGGGCTGTGGCCGGCTCCCTTCTTTCCAGCACCAATGCCTAAAAATCAGACGTGCACCCAAACTGGCCCACAATCTCTTATCTGAGTCCCGAAATCCCAGAAGCTCTGAAAACATGTTTATAACACACCCTGGCACGGCGTCCGCCCCACTCACCTGGACGGGTCACACCTGCTGCAAAGCTCTTACTGCCTGATGACAAGGTACTAGGACCTCCTACAGCGTGTGGTCTACTCACACATTCCATCCTAAAACCTCAAAAACTCCAAAGTCCCAAACACCTTGGCCCCCAAGCCGTGAGGGGTCATTGGAGCTCTGGCCGCACAGTGACCCGAGCGCCCGTGGATGGCCAGGAGACGGCAGCGGTCTGGACTCAAAGTCTGGGTTCACACGTACGTTTGGTTCTTGTGTGCACTTTCTGGGCACACACGTGGCAGACCCCTTAGCAGAGGCTGGACACACCAGCTGAACACGAGGCTGCAGTCCCTGCCTTGGTGGAGCTCAGAGCCCCGAGGGGAGACCAGGGAGGAAAGAGCGAGTCACACCTGGCAAACAGACACCAGTTGCGGTCAGGAGAGCACGGCCGCAGTGGAGACCCTGCAGAGGCACCTCGAGAGGCCGGGCAGGCCCTGCTCTGGAGCTCAAGAGGGCGACGGAAGAAGGAGCAGGTCCCCAGGAGGTCGGGAGAACTGGGAAGCAAGGGCCCTGTGACCCAGTCATGCACATGAACGTCCCGTTACAGATCAAGCTCCAAGCCCCGGCCATCTCATCTGTCAACACAAAGCGGGAAGAGAAGGCCCCACAGGCTCCCGTCCCATCCCATGAAGTCAACCCGACTGTTCACAGCACTTTCTGCCGAGGAGGCGGCAGAACTGAAATGGCGGGAAAGGGAAAGTTTTAGTCGCTCCGTCGTGTCCAACTCTTTGCGACTCCCATGAACCGTAGCCCACCAGGCTCCTCTGTCCGTGGAATTCTCCAGGCAAGAATACTGGAGTGGGTTGCCGTGCCCTTCTCCAGAGGACCTTCCGACCCAGGAACTGAACCCGTCTCTACTGCATTGCAGGCAGATTCTTAACCGTCTGAGCCACCATGGCGGGAGGGGATTTAATTATAGTAAAACAGTATAGGCAGGAAAGAAAGCAGGCCACGCGATTAAGTCCCTTAAAAGGCTGGCTGGAAAAAAAAAAAAGAAAGGCTGGCTAATGCCTGCCCTCAGCTCCCTCAAACCACTCTGCCAGAATTAAAAGCCGCGCAGTGCCGTTGTTAACCGTTTCGCAGAAACAGGAAAAAGGTTCACTAAAACGCCTCTGATGGGCGTGGCGCCGCAGGGCCGCTTTCCTCGCCGTCCTCACCTGGGAGGGGGCGCAGCCCAGGGCGGCGCTCGCGACCGGCGCCCCGCGGCTTCCCCCGCGCACAGCGAAGCGCCTGCCAAGCAACCATTAAGACGCACAGACAGGGAGATTTGGAGCAGCTGCAAAAGCTCTATTAAGCATAACAAAATGGGAAAGTGGATCTCAAACTCTTTAAGGTTAAATACTCACTTGGGTGAGATTTAACACCATAACAATAGAATACCATAATGAAGTGGCTTCTCAAACTTTTCCACCAAAATACACCCCAAGGCACCGGAGAGAGAACCCCGAGGGTAAGCATTTTGAAGTGAAGTTTGAGGTTTCATATTAAAAATTCATGCAAATTTTACATCTAACCCCACAGCAACTCCTACCATGCCCTTCCCCTCCTCGTCACTCCTAGCTTTCGGCAACACTGGCAATCTGAACTTTCTTCATCCTTCCCCAGGGGAATGGAAGGCCTGCTAGGCTACTCGCCTTCTCTCTGGAGCCTGTCAAGAAGCCCACCCTCCACGCTGATCCTGGACCCCAGCCCCTGCGTCTCAGCCTCTCTCCGGGACCACTCCCACCAGCATGGGGCCCGCAGCGATGGGGCAGAAGAGGCTGTCTAGCTCCAGCTCCCCACCTCCATCATGCTGTTCACTCACAGCAAACTTTTCAAGGAGCTGTCAATACACAGTCAATACACCCCATCCTCCCTTAAAATCCTGCACCTGCCACCCTACGGCAGCTGACTGACACCATTTGGGTAGAAGTCCTCGAAGACCTCCAGGTTCCCAAGTCCAGTGGGCGGCTCTCACTCAACCTGCCTGATGTCCAGTAGCTTTCCTGACTCCAGTCCCACCTCCTCTGTGACTTGCAGGCTGGTCCATCTCGTTACCAACTCAGCATCTCCATGTGAGCCCCCTGCCCTCGGACCCACCTCCAGCAATCCCTGGCTCAGGAACAAGGCCCCACACAAGTGCTCAGGTCATAAAAACTGGTCCTGCCTCACACGCCCCACACCAGGTCCACCAGTAAAGACGGTCAGCTCCATCCAAGTGTATTCCCAATCCGACTACACTTCTCCCCAAGCTCCAGCCCCACTGGCCTCCTTGCTGTTTCTAAAACACACATACTCACACTGCAAGGTCTTTGAACTTTGACCCCTCTACTTAAAACTGTCCCTCTCCCAGATCTTCACACGACTCCCTTCCCTGCTTCTGTTTTGGTCCCTACGTAACGGTGACCTGCCCAGAACGGCCTCCCGGATGCCCCTGCCACACGCCGGCCTACATAAGCCTGCTTCTGCATCCTCTTCGGTCACTCTTCACCAGCCCGATACAGCTACTGGATGGCTGACTGTCCCTTTCCCCCATTAGAAGACCAGCTTCGAGGGGGCTAGAACCTAGACTCATACACCACTGTGTTCCCAACTCTTGGAACAGAAGCCAGCTCAAAGCAAAGGGTGCTCAGTCAACGTTCATTGAATCTGTCTGCAGTCTTATTTTGAAAGATTATTTTTTGTTCATATGAAACATCACTCACTCACTCAACACTTTAACACAAGAGTTTGCATGCCCCTGATTTGGCAGTTCAGCAAACACACTTCCAAAGTCCTCCTTATGAATTCAGACCTAGCTACATGATCAACTATCACAACACTGTATAAAGTGGAGAAAACCGGAAATAGCCTAAGTGTTCAAACAACCAAGAACTGAAACAAGAAAGCTGACACAACCACGTAATCATGCAGCCCATCGAATAGGCTGCCCTTCTAGTTAAAAACGGTTCCGCCTAACCTAGAGAAGAGAACCACGCGATCTTAAATCTACTAGTAGCTACACTGGAAAGGCTAAAAAGGTCAACTTCAGTAATATATATTATCTAACCCAATATAAAATTTGTTGTTTCAGTAAGTACTGAATATAAACAATTATTAATGAGCTCTTCTGTGGGTTTCCCCCACACTCTCTCTTTCCAGGCCACACTTCCAGCACACCTCAGTCTGGACTGGCCACATTTCACATGCTCACCGTGGCTCAGGGCTGCTGTGTCGGCCCAAGTTTAGACTAGGAAAAAGGAAGATGCTCAGGATTTAATAAGTGACACAGAGAAAGTTACATGTTGCAGAAATCGATCCCAAAATGCATGAAGGAATGCAAGGGACTCAGAACAGACAAAAGAATCTCGAAAAACAAGAACAAATTTGGAGGATTCATTATTCCCAATTTTAACACTTACTCTGAAGCAAGTAATCAAGACAGTATTGGCATAAGGACAGACATAAAGATCTACAGCAGAGAATTTAGAGTCCAGAAATAAGCCTTTGCATCTGTGCTCCATTAATTTTGACAGGGGTACCAAAACCATTTGAGGTGGGAAAGAACAGTTTTTACAACTAACAGACAAGTGGATGTCCAGCTGCAAAAGAATGACGCTAGACCCCTACCTCACACCAAACACAAAAATTAACTCAAAATGGATCACAGGCTAAAGGTAAGAGCTAAAACCCTGAGAAGAAAACAGGAATAGACCTTTCTGATCTTGGATTAGGCAATGATTTGCTTAATCATAACCAAAAGCACGAGCAACCGAAGAAAAAAAACCAATAAACTAGATGTCATCAAGGTTAAAAAACAGCTGTGCATCAAAGGACACCATCGAGAAAGTGAGAAGGAAGACACCTTACAGAACGGAGAAAATAAGTTATAAACCACGTATCTGATAAAGGAATTGTACTCAGATTACGTAAAGGACTCTTATACTCAAGGACAAAAAAGACAACCCAACTTTAGAAATGGACAAAGAATATGAATAGACATTTTCCCAAGGAAGTTATCTAATCGGTCACTAAACACACATAAGGATTTAACATAACTAGTCATTAGAGAGGTGCAAACCAAAACCAAAATGAGCTATCATTTCACGCCCACTAGAATGTATAAAATAAAAACGACAGACAGTAACAGTGTCTGGTGAAGAGGCGCAGAAAGCGGGGCTTGCATACACTCCTGACGGGAATGGAAACTGTCCCAGCTGCTTGGAAAACCAGCCTTGCAGTCTTTCAGAATGTTACACACAGAGTTACCGTGTGATCCAGCTTTGTTTACAACAGATACAAAAACTTAGGTTCTCACAAAAACTTTTATAGGATTTTTCATAGCAGCATTATTTATTATTATAAAAATAATAATTTTCCCCTAAAGGGGAAACAACCCAATGTCCATCAACATGATGAATGTATAAACAAATGTGGTCTATCCATACAATGGAATATTATTTGCCTACAAATATTAATTACTGTTACATGCTACAACATGGATGAACCTTGAAAAAATTACACTCCGTGAACGACACCAGGTGCAAAGGACCACATGCCGCTAAGTCGCTTCAGTCGTGTCCGACTCTGTGCGACCCCATAGACAGCAGCCCACCAGGCTCCCCCGTCCCTGGGATTCTCCAGGCAAGAACACTGGAGTGGTTGCCATTTCCTTCTCCAACGCATGAAAGTAAAAAGCAAAAGCGAAGTCGCTCAGTCGTGTCCGACTCTTCGCGACCCCATGGATGGCAGCCCACCAGGCTCCTTCGTCCACGGGATTTTCCAGGCAAGAATACTGGAGTGGGGTGCCATTGCCTTCTCCGAAAGGACCACATACTACATATCAAAATATTAACAGTGGGGAGGTGATGGGAAATATTTGCTTTTTCTAAGTATTCTACCATGACTACACTGGCTTTTTTCTTGAAACAAACAAAACACACACACACCCGCACACACTCACACCACTCTTTCAAGCATTAAAGTCCTGGTATGGGGGCAGTGTGGCTCTTGGAGCTCAGCAAAAGAGTGAAAGCAGAGGCTGGCCATGCGGATGAACCCCTTCTGAAGTCCACAGGGATCCGTGTGTGTGCACTGTGAGCTCCAGAGGGGCTCATCTCCCAGACAAGGGGTCCTAACAGGGCACACTGAGCCACACAGCCCCACCAAGGTGATGGCTGCGTCCCAAGACTGCGGCAGGTCTCGGGGAGGTGGTGCAGAGGGGGCTCCAATGGACAAGCCTCGGGGGGGTGGGCTGGGGCCTTGCTCTCCCAGGACTCGCTGTCAGGACTCCTCAGGGATGACCCTAGTGCAAACAAGACCTTTCTGAAGAGTTTGGTTCAAAAAAGCAACACTTACTTGGCTGGAACAGTATCTCTTTACAAAGTCAGCCCATCTGAGCAACTCTGGATGACGCCGAGAATCCAGATGTTAGAAGGAAGGCCTTCACCAGCTTCATACTCATACAGAGACCAGGGTTCTGATTGCTGCAAAACACAGTCCACATGCCAATGGTTCCCCATCAGTGAGGGCTCAGAATCTGTCAGGAGCGCCCTTCCTTTGCTCAGAAGAGAAGACAGTCCGTCCCGGGGAATCCAGAATGTCTGTCCTCCTCAGGGCACCCCTTCTACTTTTCACCTCTCAGAGAATACACGCCTGGGTGGACTGACAGAGCGCACAAAACTGAAATCCTCATACAGAGGACTAATGGTGGAAATACAATGATCAGCAAGGATTCTTCCGCCTTTCTAGAGACTCATTCAAGTTCCTCAGTCGTCGTGGTCGCTGAGACCTCGCTGATGTCTGCTGCTGACCAGGAAACGCAAACAAGCGTGAAAAGCGCGTCGACCGAGCTCCAGTAGGGACGCGGGACCCAAGAGCACACAGCACCATCGAGTCAGAGGCCTATTTAGCAGAACAACCACTTCTGAAGAACTCTTTTACAGTTTGAGAGCATGACTCAGAGGGGGGAAAAAGGACTATTATTTCAATGTCTCACAATTAAGTCTAATCATGACATCAACATTCTACTCAGGAGCTTCTGGGGGCTCACGGGTGACTTCGGTGTCGAGTTCAAGCTTGCTGGTATTTAGCTGTGCCCGCCTTAGTCCCCACGCCCAGGCTCTGCCCCACTCTGCGTGACTCCAGGCACCTGTGCTCCCCACCCCGGCTTCTCTCTCCCCTTTGGCCCTCCTGCAGCACCCCGCCCCTGCCACCTTAAAAAGCAAAATGTTATTTATCCTATAAAACGCCTGCTCAAATTTTAGTCTTTGTAAAGCACTTCCCGACCCTTAAACCAAGAGTCAGCAAACTCTACATTCTCTGTAAAGGACAGATAATAAATATTTTAGGCTTTGCGGGCCACTATTTTAGGCTGTCTCTGGCACATACTCTTCTTTGCTTATTTTTAAAAACCATCTTTAAGCCTGTTGTTTCCCAACTGCGGTTCTTAGCACCAGGACCCCCACGCCGCCCGGCCCGCCCCAGTTATTTATGCACACGCCCTCCACCACACCCTCAGCGCTGCCTCCCGTCTAGCAGCTCACAGTCCGCGAGCCTGCCGCTCCTCAGGGCCAAGAACAGCCTACTTCCATCACCCACTGCACTGTAAAATACTAACACATGGGAAGGGCTTTGTCCAGGAACCTTTTAAAACAATCCCTTTTGAACAGACTATGCTGAATTTTAAATTGCTTATTTAAGCATTTTCCATCACAAGTAGCTAAAGAACTTGTTTTTGGTACAGGCGATTTCTGCTGAGCTGCTTGAACACGTGAAGACTGCCTGGAGGTAGACGTGGCAAACCTCCTCGGGTTCATTTCAATGAGATGAACTTCGAAGCCAAACTGAGGTTCACCTTCAAAGATCTGCTTCTGTCCACACAGGTCTTTAAAATTCTATGCTGTGAAAGATTTTATTATAAAACCTAAAAATAATCCTCCTGTGGTATACACACTCTGCTTCCAGGAGATATGTAATCCTCAGTCTTATCAACAAGCTCAGAGCAATGCAGATTGAGACCAGGACTCGAATTCTTCTAGAAACAACCAGGTGTTAGAGGATGGCTCTCTGCCTCATTAGGAAGCTGGACCTTCAGCATCTCCAGCTTATTACTTCTCGTAAAATAGCTCTGTGTCCGGGGCCCACCTGCTAGACAGGCGCAGAAGCATCTCTGAGCAGCAAATCATTTTACAAAACTTCTCTGCCATTTCCCTTCTCAGAGGCTGGGAATCCCTCTAGCTCCTGACTAGCTTGGGCCGTCTTTCGTACTCAGCTTTCCCCTTGGAAAGTTGTGAATTCTCCACCAGCAGCCTGTGGCAGACGGGACAGGGCCAACTGGCCCCTTCGTGCCCACTTCCCACATCCTGCTCATCGGAAAACCCGAGCCAGTTACACACACCGTGACTCGGCTGTGAATGCCTGAAGCGGGCGTTCTCTCTAACAAAACAAGCCTTCACTTCTTCAGCCCCGACTGGGGCCCAGCAGAGCACACACGGCGATAACCGGCCTTCCTTCCAGCAGCCATCTGCATGCTGGAGCAATCACGCCAGAACTGTGGCACCCGCTTGCCGTTTCCTTTTTCTGGAGGAGGCAAGGCCTGCTAGCTCACCATGCTTTACTTCAAAAGCTAGCAACAGAGTTCATGCAGGGCCATCTCCCCGTGCTGTGTGAGAACGGTGGGATATAAGCCGGCTATAGGGACCAGAGGACCCCGGGGAGGTGTGGGCACCGCCACCCCGCACAGCACTACCGCAGCTGCTAATACTCCAAAGGAGGAGGAAAAAAACACCTAACAGAAAAATCCCCTCTGCAAAAACCCCAGCTCTGCGGGAGGAGGGTGGCTCCCGTGAGTCACCCACTCCTCCTCCCCGTGAACGCGCCAGGTGAGTGACTTCTCACCTGAACACTTCTGACTTGGAGGACGCAGGCTGCCAGGACCGGAATCCAGGCAGGGCGCGGGAGCACGGCGCGGGCCCTCCAAGGACGCAGGCAGGGCAGGTGGAGTCCAGGGGAGGATGGCCACGGCCCGGCCAGGCAGGTTCGTACGGGAAGAGGTCCACGGGATGCCAGACCGTCTGCACTCAGCCAAGAAGGACGGTTCAGCGCCTGGTGAGTGGGAAGCTGACTTTCTGGACAGCAGGGGGAAGCCAGGAGGGTTTCCAGGGAAGGGCAGGAGGCAGCCCAGGCTTCTAAATGACCTCTCTGCCCACCGTTCGGAGCAGGGCCCGAGTGACCCAGGGGGAGGCAGAACTAGCCAGGAGCCGCCAGCGTCAGCGAGAGGCCCGGCCCAGGCGGGGGCCCGGGAGGTGGAGATGACCAGGATGTAGGCCCGAGCGCCTGCGAGGGGACGAGGGATCAAGGCCCACTCCCCAGTCTCCTGGCGGAGCAGCTGCTGGGAGGCGGGAAGGAGTCCAGAGTTCTCTCGAGGACCAGTTACGAGACAGCCAGGTGAAACCAGGCAGCCTCAGGTGTGCTTGGCCCCGCCCGCTCAGGGCACGCGGACAACACGCCCCTCCTCCTCGGCGGGTGCGGGCACCCGGCTCCTGGCTCCTCGAGGCGCCCTGCTCTTGGCCTACCCTCACCGCCCCTTACCCCACCAACCCTCTCTCCCCAGAACCCGCCTGTGGACGTCCCTCTCGGTCCTCACGGCCCAGGCCTCAGGACAAAGGGGAACTGCCTGCACTCAGAGGTACCTTGTACATGCCGAGGACCCAACCAATCTGTGAAATCAACCCTTGGGCTAGTCTAAAGCTCAAAGAGAGCTACGGGTCAAGGACATGAATTGGGGAACTTGGGAACCACACCAGGAAAATTCTTTTATTTTTCTAATGATAGCTACCAAAAAATTCCCATCCTGCTGACCAAAGTTTCAGTGTAAACTAGGGCATCGTGAAAGGGTTTATCCAGACTGACGTGAAGGACATCGGGCTTCTGTTCCGCTGCTGATTATAACACACCCCTCCCCTTGGGCAGGACTGATACTCCGGGCCCTGGGAGCTGGAGAAGGCCCACAGCACCCTGCCCCATGCCCGCTGGGCAGCAGCACCCTCACCCCCTGGTGAATCTCCAGACACTGCCCAGGGTCCCCTGGGGACAAAACCGCAGTCCCCTCCCCCAGCTGAGAATGACTATCCAGCCTGAACAGTCTTTTCCGTATTATTGACATAACCAAGGAAACAGGGAAAAAATTCTAAGTTTCAACCGCTCACTTAAAAACTGACCCAAATTACATCCTCTAGTGAAACTTCCCTTGTAGCTCAAATGGTAAAGGATCTGCCTGCAACGCAGGAGACCTAGGTCTGATCCAAGAGCCACACGACTGAGCAACTAACACAGACAGCGAAACTGAAAGCAAAACAGATACTTACATGCGAAAATCTTTGGAAGGGCTGCCCCCTGCTTCCTCTGAAGAGCTCATCACAAGCCTGTCCACTTCCCCAGGACGAAGGTTCCTGAGAAGAATGCCCACGTGCCCAAGGCCCTCTAGGCACACGCTGGAACACGGCCCGGGGAGCTGTCCTTCTCACGCGCACACAGTGGGGGGAAGCACATTAGTGTGCGCAGGTGGCTCCTCAGCGCCCTCCCTGAGCGTCAGCCCGGAGGGGGAGCCCCCAGACAGCTCGGGCAGTTCTCACTCCAGGCCCCGCGGCATGGGGACCCTGAGGAAGGCTGCCTGCAGCCCAGGGGTGAGGCCCTCCTCAAGGGGGCTGCGAGCACCCTGGAATCCACAAACCAAGGGCAGAGACAGCCTCTCACGGGCGTTCTCTCTCCCTGTCACTGCTTTCATGCTCACTGCTCTGTATAAAGGTTAGTAAGTCTTACTTAAATCACCGGAGGCATTTGTAATATCAGATTCCCACATCAGTCTACCACAGAGTTTTGAGGTTTTAACTTTTCCCTCCCATCTTAAAAGAGCACTCAGACACAAAGCAAGCATCCAATGTGTTTTTCAACATGCCCCCTTAGGTGACTGGTGATGGTGGTACCCAGATCAAAATTTTTAGAAGCTCAAAACTGGTTGCCAATTACCTAAATTATATAAATCAAAAGACACCAAATATACATGGAGAACAAACACTCCCTTAAGGATCCAAAAAAAGAAAACTGAAGACAAGAAATGTAAGGATTAAAGAGACGTCAGTCTCAACACAGACTGCTCTGCCCAAGGGAGGTCAAGATCTTTCCTCTTGCCTGTTAAAGCGCAGGGGCAGGCAAGGGGGCCACGGGAACATGGGCACATTTTCTTGTCTGGAGGGTCAATTTTGATACACAGAAAGATATTTTAGAGGTGAGTAATATTAGAACATATATAGGTGAATGCAAAATTCATATGAATTTCAGGAAAAAACAGACCACAAAAACCCCGTCTGGCAAACGCGCTGCCTCTCAGCCCTCTGAAGGGTACGCGTCCACGGTCCACTCTTCCAGCACTGGGGGCCTCCCGGTGGGAAGGCTGGGACACGCTGATGCTCAATATCCGCCACTGTGAACCAAGAACAGCCCGCCTGTGTTCCCAGCCTGCGACGGTCGCAGATCGGAAGCATCCTGATAAACACACCCGAGAACCCAAGGTTCTACATCTCAAGAGAAAAATCAGTGTGGGGCCGGAGTCGGGGGTGGGGGGGGGGCAGTGTTTATAAAGGCATAGACATTAACATACTACTATTTCTGAGCGTTTAGCCAATTTCACAGGGTCACCTCCTCCAAGTCAAGACTGATACTTGTGCACGTCCCTATGGTACACGCAACGGCCGGATGCCTCACAAACGACAGGACAGGCTGAGAGAGACGGAGACTGCCCGCAGCCTGGCTCCCAGGCCCATGCCCTTCGCCACCACGTGGCACTGCCCCAGGGGCCTCCCCGGGCACAGGCCACCAGGGGAGGCTCCATCATCCCAAAGCCCCCAGGTCTCTCATCCCCAACAAGAACCTCCCTCCTCTACAAAGGCTCCTCCTAACGCACCTTCTCCCCTTGGCTTGAAATCTCATAAAGTAGGTGCCTTAAAAAAAAAAAAAAACTTCCCATGTTTTCTATTTCCAGGACTAATTTCTAAGCCCTCTGCCGGCAGGGACCATGTTATACACACACTTTTACTCTCCTGGGACATACAGCCCAGATACATGTACAGAATAGATGATGGATACCCAGTTGCAGATTCAATTTACTTCTGATTTGTAGAAAATATTGAATTACCTGAAGAATAAAGTCTGGCATACCAAATATAAAGGTGCTGGGAAAACAAAGGAACCAAATGGGGAAAGTGTAAACCCATAGGCGGAGGAATTACAAGAGCATTAACAGCTGAGTCTGCAGGACGCCTGCTTGTGGCGGGGAGTGTTACACATGTACTCACACGGTAACATGATCTGTACTGACCGCTATGACCACCTATATTCGAAGTCTCTGCAGCTCCACAAGCCCTTACCCCAAACTGAGGCCAGAGGTGTTTCAGAGTTCAGAATTCAGATGTGTTTTAGAGTTCAGGACTGTCTGGATTTTGGAAAGGAAACAGTGTATGTATTATGCATTACGTCACACTCCCACTGGAGTCTGGGACGGCAGCCGTAAGAACACACATTCACTAACAGTCTGCAGTGAAACACAGGAATATTCATACCAAGCGGAATAAAGATTATAAAAAGCATCACATCAGTTCAGGCCAGGTTTTGGCACCAAACCTGTGACAAAGCCAGCGTGTTTTCAGAACTCTGCGGCTTCAGAACCGCAGCTGAGGCACCAGGGGCCACCGTGCCGTCCCCGGCTCGGGACGGTCAAGGGGCTCAAGTCCACTTGGCCCCAAAGCCTGCGCTTCGCCTGCGCGCCTGCTGAGGCCTGGGACTCACAGGTGTGAGGCAGGCCTGTGACCCCGTCTTTCCAAGGGCCAGGAACCATCCTCTGGGGAGAGAGAAGCGAGCCTTCTGACTACACCACAGGCTCAGCCCTGCTGGGGGCACAGCAGCATGCCCCTCGGGGCCCTTTAAAGATGCTAGGGAAATCTGATGTGCGGGGCCTTGGAAGAGCTTGTGGCCCCTTCTAACAGTCTAATGCACAGCTGGGACTCAGTCGCTGGGAACGGAAGCCTCCAAGAAGGCAGCCTGCCGTCGTCAGGAGAGCCACCGACGCGTCCCCACTGCCCATCGGAGGGGCCTGGGACGCTTCCAGGGACAACCAGGACACGTTATGAAGTTCTTCAGGGATGGATGGACAGTCCAGCCACACCGGGCTCTGTGGATCGGAAGTCTTCCCTCCCCCGAAACCAATGAGACCCTAGACACACCACAGTAGAGGCCAAGCACGAGGGGAAACCGCGGATCAGTTCAGAATCAAGACGTCACCGCTGCCCGCCCGCCGGGGGACGAGCAGCAGGAGGCTATGAAGAGAGAGAAAAGTGCAGGCACTCAGGCTGTTGCGACGCCACGGGCACGAACTGGTGACCGGAGAGAAACCACACACACCCGTCAAGCTGGACTTCGCGGTATGTCCCCTAGCCTCCGACTGAGAGGGACGTCGGCCTGCCTTTCCTGCCGCCAGGGAGGCCAGCGCCCGCCGAAGGCGCCCCTCACAAGGAGGCCCCCGAAGAGCCTCCGCCGCACGCGTCTGCCCCCCAGGGCCACCACAAACCCAATTCCGTCTCCCAAATGCCAAGTGCGCAGTCACGTTCTGCACGCAGACCCAGGCCGCTCCCGACGGGACTCGGACTCACTCCAGCCTGCTCACCATCCGGCCGCCAGTGCTCTGGAGAGGCTCCTTTGGTCAAAGTCCTCGTAGAAACAAAGCAAGAATCCCATTCTGATCCCTAACTTACGGCCCCATCCCGTCATTCACCCCCTTTTATTTCTGTTGCACGGCTTTTGGGGCCACACAAGACAGCACCAGGGCTGCCTCCTCAGTCTCAGAGAAGGGTGGCCATCACCTGTATTTCAACAGGCCGGACAGCAGCTGCCCAGCGTGACCCCCACGCCAGCAACCCAGGAGGCCAAACCAGAGAGGTGACCCTCGAGTCTCAGGCGAGTGGATCTGCCGTGCGACTCTGCGGACACGCCCGGGGCTCTCACTACTCCTCCCCTCATCCCCGCTTCTCAAAGGCGAATGCCGGGGCGCCTGCCCCAACACTGTATGCCAGAAGCACACAACCCATCTGGGTTCACTGCTGCTGCTGCTGAGTCACTTCAGTCGTGTCTGACTCTTCGTGACCCCATGGACGGCAGCCCACCAGGCTCCTCCGTCCATGGGATTCGCCAGGCAAGAGTACTGGAGTGGGGTGCCAGTGCCTTCTCTGCTGGGTTCATAGGTAGAGAGGAATTCTGCTCAAGATGGACCACACCTCCCATCTCACCCACATGTTATTTAGAGGATATCTATCAGACTGAACACAAAGTTCATTTAGGTTTTTCCATACCGTCTAACAACTTGAACAAACTTTGTGACAAATCCAATATGTGAGACCTTGGACTTTAGACTTCCGAGCTTAAGGTTTTTGTGGCTGTTGGGATGGAATAAATATATCTTACATGTCAGGAAACATGAATTTCGGGGTCCAGAAGAGAAGGCTATGGACTGAATTGTGCCCCCTCAAAACTGATATGTTGCAACTCTAACCCCTAAAGGAAAACTCCAATCCTAAAAGAAACTGATCCTCAATACTCATTGGAAGGATTGATGCTGAAGCTGAAGCTCTAATACTTTGGCCACCTGATGCGGAGAGCTGACTCAATGGAAAAGACCCTGATGCTGGGGAAGACTGAACGCAGGAGGAGAAGGGGGCACCAGAGGATGAGATGGTTGGATGGCATCACCGACTCGATGGACATGAGTTTGAGCAAGCTCCGGGAGATGGTGAAGGACAGGGAGGCCTGGTGTGCTGCAGTCCGTGGGGTCACAGAGTCGGACACAACTAAGCAACTAAACAACAATTCTAACTCCTAGTGTGATAGCATTTGGAGATGGGCCTCTGGGAAACAATCCCAATAAAAGAAGATACCAGAGAGCCTGCTTCCTGTCTCCCCACCATGCAGGACACGCTGAAAAGGGGACATGCCTGCCCTCCCGGAACAGAAACTTCACCTGGAGACTGAACCAGCAGACCGCTTCACTGTGGACTTCCAGCCTCCAGAACCACGAGAAATAAGCTCCCGTTGCTTAATCCACACAACTTGTGATACTGTGTTAGGACAGCCTGAGCTAACACATGCCTCTTTCACAAAGTATAATGTCCCAGGTTGAAATGAGCAGTCTGAGTTTCTCAAGAACAAGAGTGTCTCAGTTATTTATACAAACATACACACACATACACACACACACCCCTAGCATGTAACAGCATGACCAGCCTTCGTGAAGTGCTTCATAAAAGTTTGCCGACTCCAGAAAGTAAGCCGAGGGGGAACATACCTCAACATAATGAAGACCATATGTGACAAAACCACAGTTAATATCATACTCAATGGTGAAAGGCTGACAGTACTTCCTCTAAGATCGGGAACAAAACGAGGATGCCCATTCTCACCACTTTTATTCAACAGAGTTTTGGAAGTCCTAGTGAAAGCAGTCAGAGAAAAAATAGAAATAAAAGGAATTCAAATTGGAAAAGAAGACGCAAAACTCACTCTTTGCAGATAACATGGTACTATAGATAGAGAATCCTAAAGATACCACCAAAAACCATCAGAGTTCATGAATGAATTCAGTACAGACGCAGTATACAAAATCAATATGCATAAATCAACTGCATTTCTTACATACTAACAAGAAGAGAAATTAAGGAAACAACCCCATTTACCACGGCATCAAAAAGAATAAAATACCCAGGGGGGGAAAAACCTACCTAAGGAGACAAAAGGTCTGTACTATGACAACTGTCAGACACTGATGGAAGAAACTGAAGATGAACAAATAAATGGAAAGATATACTGTGTTCTTAGAAGAGTGAATATGGTTAAAATGCCTATACTACTCGAAGCAATGTAGAGAGCCAACACAATCAAATTACCAATGGCATTTTTCACAGAACTAGAACCAACAAAAAGAAAAGAAGGAAAAAATTTTGAAAGACCCTGAATAGCCAAAGGCATCCTAAGAAAGAAAAAGGGAGCTGGAAGAATCAGCCTCCCTAACTTCAGATTATACTACAAAGCTACAATACTCAAAATAGTGCTGTACCAAAAGAAACATAGATCAGTGAGCCAGGACAGACACCCCAGAAATAAACCTGTGCACCTGCGGTCAATTAGTCTACAACAAAGGAGGGAAGGATGTACACTGGAGAAAAGACAGTCTCTTCAACAAGCAGTGCTGGGAAAACTAGACAGAAATGTGTAAAAGGCTGAAATTAGAACATCCTCTAACATCACCTGCAAAAAGAGACTCAAAATGGATTAAAGATCAGACTTTCCTGGGGGTCCCGTGGTCTAAAATCTGCCTGCCAGCGCAGGGACATGGGTTTGATCCCTGGTTCGAGAAGATCCCACACGCTGGGGGGCAGCCAGGCCCATGCCTCACAGCTACTGAGCCCGCACTCCAGAGCACATGTGCCGCGACAGCCGAGCCCGAACACTACCAACTACTGAAGCCTGTGTGCTCCAGGGCCCGTGCTCTGCAACAAGAAGCCACCACGAGAAACCTGAGCACCGCACCGGGAGAGCACCTCCGCTCACTGCAGCTGAAGAGAGCCCGTGCACAGCACAGACATAAATAAAATAAATTAAAAAAAAAAAAAACAGGAAAAGTCTTTTAAAAATGGATTGAAGACCTAAACATAAGACCAGATACTATAAAACTCCTACAGGAAAACACAGACCGAACACTCTCGGACATAAATAGCGGCAATATCTTTTCAGATCCATCTCCTAGAGTAATGAAAATAAAACAAACCAAAACATGGGACCTAATTAAATTTAAAAGCTTTTGCACAGCAAAGGAAACTATAAACAAAACAAAAAGACAACCTACAGACTGGGAGAAAATATTTGCAAACAATGTGAGCAACAGGGATTAATTTCTAAAATATACAAATAGCTCAAACAACTCAATATAAAAAATAAAAATAACTCTAAGAATCTAAGAATGGGCAGAAGACCTAGACATTTCTCCACAGATATGCAGACGGCAAACAGGCACACGAAAAGCACTCAACATCGCTAATTATTAGAGAAATGCAGACCAAGCCACACATCGGTCAGAACGGCCATCACCAAAAAGAATGGAGGAAAAGGAACCCTCCTGCACTGCTAGCGGAAATGTAAATTGCTGCGGCCACTATGGAGAACAGTATGAAAACCGAAAGTGGCTCAGTCGTGTGCAACTCTTGCAACTCCATGGACTATACCATCCATGGGATTCTCCAGGCCAGAATACTGGAGTGCGTAGCCTTTCCCTTCTCCAGGCGACCTTCCCGACCCAGGGACTGAATCCAGGTCTCCCACATTGCAGGCGGATTCTTTACCAACTGAGCTATCAGGGAAGTCCAGAGAACAGTATGGAGGGTCCTTGCTGCTGCTGCTGCTAAGTCGCTTCAGTCGTGTCCAACTCTGTGCGACCCCAGAGACGGAAGCCCACAAGGCTCCCCCGTCCCTGGGATTCTCCAGGCAAGAACACTGGAGTGGGTTGCCATTGCCTTCTCCAATGCATGAAAGTGAAAAGTGAAAGTGGAAAAAAAACTAAAAATAAGAGTTGCCATCTGATCCTGCAATCCCATTTCTGGGCATATATCTGGGGGAAACTGTAATCCAAAAAGACGCATGCACGCCAGTGTTCACAGCGGCACTGCTTGCAATACCCAAGGCATGGAAGCCGCCTAAGTGTCCATCAACAGAGGAGTGGGTAAGAAAGCACAGTGTGTGTGAATATACTGAGCAGCGGCATACTACTCAGCCATAAAAAAAGGAATGAAATAATGCCATCTGCAGCAACAGGGATGGACCCAGGCATTATTACACTGAGCAAAGTAAGCAATACAGAGGAAAGACAAATGTCATATGACATCACTTATCTGCAGAATCTTAAAAGATACAGATTAACTTATTCACAAAACAGAAACAGACCAATAGACATAGAAAACAAATTTATGGTTTCCAAAGGGGAAAAGGTGAGAGAGGGTTACCACATAACACACCATTATACATGAAACAGACAAACAACAGAGGTCAGCACAGGGGACCATACTCAATATTTTATAATAACCTATGAGGGAAAATGTTTATGCATATGTAAGTAACCGAATCACTGCTATATACCTGAAACTAATACGTCACTGTAAACCAACTATACTTCAATAAAATTTCTCTTAGAAAGTCTGCTGAGCTAAATAAAATCTGGTGAACGTACATATTTAACTGTTTTCCCTTTTACTCTTCACACACACACAGCACTGAAATTGGCCGAGCACCCAGCAGATAAACACGTGCTCAAACAATCAGTGTCTGCTGGACACCTCCTCTACCCTCTCCTGGGCTGAAACTTGCAGGCTCCTTTAGCCTTAAGTACCGTATTGCCTTTCTCTGGTGAACTCCTTTTTTAAGGCTTACTATTCCGTTATCACAATAACCACTCTGGTCACCACTATTCCTGTCTAGCACGAAAGAAAACAGAGGTTGCAAAGGGTAAACGTAAGTTGCTGGAGGCCACAAAGACTGTGGGTCTTGTGCACGGGTCCTGGCGCCTGCCAGAATCTTGTCGCCCTGCAGCAGGGCTTCCACTGCTGGGAGGCCCCTATCCTCTGACCTCCACATCTCCAGACCCTGGCTCACCAACAGGTGGTCCCCACGCTCCCCATCACTTCATGTAACTGAGAAACTTTTTACGTCTGCAGTGTTATACTTAGAACACAATGTCAAAGCTTTCAGAGTCCTACCTTTCACCATGAATGCCACTGCCCTCCTGACCCCTCATCTTCCCCAGTCTGCTCGTCTCATTACCCTTCTTTAGCCCCTATGTTGGTCACCCCTGGGCCACAGTCACACAGTCACCGCATTCTGGTACAGACTCCTACAGGTAATAATGAATGAAAAAAGTAAGTAGTATCGAAAGAACCATCCCCCCAAACTTGCAGAGAACAACTACTTTCTTCCTGATGACAAAGCCACGGCCAGAAGACTTCTGGAATTCATAAAAGAATAAGGAATAGGAGGCCCACAGCCAGAAAATATATATATATATATGTTGGGGGAGAGGGCTTCCTTGGTGACTCAGAGAGTAACGAATCTGCCTGCAATGCAGGAGATCAGACCTGGGTTCAATCCCTGGGTCAGGATGATTCCCTGGAGAAGGGAATGTTTACCCACTCCAGAATTCTTGTCTGGAGAATTCTCCATGGACAGAGGAGTCTGATGGGTATGACTGTGCGGGTGGGCATGCGTGTGTGTGTGTATAATATGGGTGTATGTACATGTATGTGTGTGCATGTGTGTGCGTAGTGTGTGTGTGTACATATGTGTATGTACTTATGGGCTTCCCAGGTGGCAGTAGTGGTAAAGAACCCGCCTGCCAATGCAAGAGATGCAGAGAGGAGACTTTGGGTCGGGAAGATCCCCTGCAGCAGGAGACGGCTACCCCACTCCAGCGTTCTTGCCTGGAGAATTCCACAGACAAAGGAGTCTGGCGGGCTAAGGTCTAGAGGAGTCACAAAGAATTGCACACGACTGAGCAAACACATATATATTTACATAAAACTTTACTGTAAGAGGCCTCAGATCATCTAGACCAGAGGTTTTTACATCAGGCCTGATGGGAGGCATCCAGAAGCTCCCAGGACTCCCTGAAATTTCACCATTAGTCACTCCAGCGTGCCCACCACACAAAGGGACACTCACACTACTTTGGGCAAAGCTTAGATGCCTAGGAGTGATGGGCATCTGGGAACACAGGCAAGCCACGCTTGGGAAACACGAACCTGGGCGGCTCTGTGGCACTGCGCCTGGGCCAGGGCACTGCCTTGGCAGCACTGGGCAGGCAGGGCTCTGTGCAGGCACGAGCAGAGGGCACACGTGGGCCCCAGCTCCACCCCGCTGCACCCCTATTATCCCGGTATTTGGTGGCTTCACTGGAACCAAAGATGCAGATTCCTTCTTTCATGATTTAAATCCACTTCCTCCATCCTCTCTGACCTCATCACATCTGCTCCCACTCAAACAGTGTTGCAATCATCTGCAGAGATAGGCAGAGAAGGCAGATTTAGAGAAAATGAGATTTCCAGTTAGAACCAGTGCAGCTGCACCTCTGCACATGCTGTCAAACCCTAACTTTATTCTAATAAATCCCTACTAGAATGATCTAGAGCGAAGAAAAGGAAATTTGGGATATAGGCTTACTAATATATTCTTGATGAAATTTTGTTTTAAGAGCAGAGAATTGTAATACTCTTCAAAATGAAAGTGAAGTTTTTAAATAACTTTTAAAATGAACTAACAGGAGGGAAATTTCATAGACCCAAAATTATTCCTGAGAAACCTCTGACAACAGATGATCAAGGATGCCTGACTAAATATAAATCACACATTTCATGTAGGCAATTACCATTTTATGAAGGGGTGTGTCCACTCGTGAATTCTTGGTTTAGAACACAGAATGCATTTTCTCACCAAAGAGGGTGACACGCAACCGCTGGCATTTCCATTTTAGCCCACAGCAGCCTCTCTTAGACAGTATACACAATATGGATATTGTTGCCAGCACCACGGAATCTAACCACTACAGGTAATGGGTTAAAGAAGGTACAAGCTGCCTGCCACTCCTCTCAACAACAGGCAGGCTGTGTCCCCCTCCTTAATCTGGGAGTACGCTGTGGGTTCTTCAACTAACAGACGCAACAAGAGTAACGCTCCACCCGTCTGTCCGCTCCACTTCCTCACAGCAATCACTCTAGGAGTCTTTGGGTGCCATGTAAGAAGTCCAACCAGCCAAGCAGAGAGGTCACCTGACGAGGCCCTGGCACTACGTGGAAAGTGAGGAACCACCAAGCCTGGCCTTCTAACCATCCACACAAGTGAGCACTGCCATTCTGGACTCTCAAGACCAGATAAATACTAGTGAGCAGCTTCAGTTAATGCCACACAGAGCAGAAGGGTCACCCAGCTAAACCCTGCCTGACCAACACACAGAACCATACTATCTAGTAATAACAACAAATTACTGTTTTAGGTCACAGATGCTTAGGATGGTTTGTTCCTCAGCAATCATTATCTAGAACAATCTGTGGTTTTTTCAGGAAATAACAGAAGCTCTGGAGCTGGAATCAGGAATAGAGTCCCTTCATCCATTCTCCAGGGTTGACACTGAGTTAAGGTGGTAATGTCAGCCAGGATTTTGCTAGCTATTAGCTACTGGGGAAGCCTCGTGTTGGAAAGCAAGGAGGTACATACAATGGTCATTATCAGAGAGCTTTCCCGTCTGCTTCAAAACCCTCCTAAAAATTTTATACACACTACTGAGGACAGGTTTCAAAATTATGAAGAAACACAATGTACAGTCACAATGCAGTTGATACCTTGATACCAAAGCCAAAGATACAAATAAAGAAAAGGAAGGACCAATATTCTATATAAACACAGATGAGAAAACTCTCAACACAACAGTAGCAAACCAAATCCAACCACACATTAAGAGGATTACGCACCATGACAAAGTGAGACCTATCTTAGGAAAGCAAGGGAGGTTCAACACACAGAAATCAACTAAGGGAGCACACCACATTAATAGAAGGAAGGAGGGAAAACCAGACCCAGAGAAAGCATCTGACAAAATTCAACCACCTTTCACCACAAAATAATCAGTATGCTAGGAATCTAAGGGAACTTCCTTAACATGACAAAGGGCGCTCTTTTTTTTTTTTTAACCACATATAACTTCATGATCACACTGAAGAGTTTCCCCTAAGATCAGGAATAAGACAAGGACGTCTGCTTTCATCCCTGCTATTCAAACTGCAGGAGCAGGCCCAGCCGGAGTAATGGGACAAGAAAAGGAAATACAAGGCACCGACACTGCAAAGACAGAAACAAAGCATCTCTATTTGCCAGTGACATCACTATATATGTAGAAAATCCCATGGAATCTACCAAGAAAACTGACAGAGGTGATCATACCTAAATTCAGCAAGGTTGCAGGGTATATTATCAACACACAAAAAATCAGTTGTGTTTTTATAAACCAGCACAATTCAAAAAAAAAATTAAAGAAACAATTCCATTTATAATAACATCCAAAAGAATATAATACCCAGGTATAAATTTAACCAAGGAAGTGAAAAATTTATATACTGAAACTATAAAACCTTACTGAAAGAAATTAAAGACATCTCACAGTCATGAATTGGAAGATTCAGTACTATATGGCAATTCCCCAAAGCAGATTTAATGCAATCCCTGTCAAAATTCCAATGACCTTTTTGAAGAAAAAGAAAAACTGATCCTCAAATTAATATGGAGCTATGAATGGTGCCAAGCAGTCAAAGCAATATTGAAAAAGAAAAATAAAGTTGGAAGACTCACACTTCTCAAACTTACTACTTCAAAACTTTTCAAAAAGCTAAGATAATCAAAATGGTATGCTGCTGGCATAAGGACAGACATACAGACCAATGGAACAGAACCGAGAGTCCAGAAATAAATGCAAACACATATGCTAATTTATCTCCAATAAAGGTGCCAAGACCATCCAATGAAGAAAGAACAGTCTCTTCAATAAACGGTGGTGGGACAACCAGATAATCAAATGCAAAAGATGAAGTGGGAGTCCTACATCACTTATAAAAATTAACTCAAAATGGACCAAAGATCTAAAGCTAAGAACTGAAACTATAAAATATTCGGGTAAATCTTCATGACCTCAGATTTGGCAATGGATTTTCAGGTTTGATACCAAAAGCAAAAGGAAAAACAACAACAAAATAAAGTGGAATTCATCAAAATTAAAAACTTTTGTGCATCAAAGGACATTATCAAGAATCTGAAAGAACCACCAACAGAACAGGAAAAATATTTGTCAATCGTAAATCCATTAAGAGTTAAATACCCAAAACATACGAAGAACTCCTACAACTCAACAACAAAAGAGACAACTCAGTTAAAACACAGGCAAAGGACTTGAAGGCATGTTGTTTCAAAACAGATACACAATGAAAAGAGGTTCAATATCATTGGTCATTAAGGAAATACATAACCACCATGAGATACCATTTTACATCCACTAAAATAGCTTTAATCCAAAAAAAAAAAAAAGGCAAATGCTGACAAAGATGTGCAGAAATTGGAACCCTAGTACATTGCAGGTGGGGACAAGTTAGACACAGAATGACCATATGACCCAGCAATTCCACTCCTAGGTATATTACGCAAGAGAAATGAAAACACTAGGTCTACACAGAAACATATACGTATGTGTGTGTGTGTACACAAAGATTAGAGGCTCTAAGGGTTAGAAGAAAAGGCAGGATAGGGAATGATTACGTATTGAGTATAGCATGTTTTACAGGGTGATAGGAAAGTTCTGAAACTAGGGCAAGCCCTGCGGTTGCATAAAATTGTGACCACACTACATACCATTGAACTGTACACTTCAAAATAGTTAACTGTTACGTAAATTTTGCCTCAATAAAAGAAAATTTGGTTAAACCACTGATCAACTCATACAAACATCTGAGTATCTAACATACTCCAGGCACTCTTCTAGGAAACGGGTTAAGATGATGGACAAAAATTGAAAATGCAAGGTAAGTGACTAGAGAGTGAAGGCAGGGGCCATCTTAACCAGGGTGTTGAGGGAAAACCTAGAGGAGGCGACATCCGAACAGAGACCAGAACAAGTTTCATACTATCACGCTAAATAATGGAAGAAAACAATGTACTAAAATATAGTTTTAAACTTATCAAAAAATCATATGTAAAAATTGCTAAAAAAGGGAGGGCCTATCTAGAGACATTCCTTTTTGTGCAAATAGTGATTTTTAGTTTCCAGATATTTTATTCTTTGTTAAACATAATTTCTTTACAGTCCAGTACTGTGCTGCTGCTGCCCCTCCCGGCCTTCCAGTGCCAGGCCCACTCCCAAGACAGCTACTGTTCACCTTGTTAGCAAGCACGTTCTCCCTTCAGGAACCCACGCAGGAAAGGGATTCCCACTCAAGACCTGCCGCATCCCCACACCCACTCACACTCTCACTTTCCGTCCTCACAATTATCCCTTCACAGATGAGAAAATTGGGGTTCAGAAAGGATAAATAACTTACTATCACAGTGACCTAAAGGAAGGACCAGAATTCAAACTGGGTCTGACTTCAGACCCAAACTCCTCCCACATGGAAACATCCCATGGGAGATGGCCCGAGAACATTCTGGGCCAGACTGGGAAAATACGATGAAGCGGCCCTGTCCTTAAGAAGCTTGTCATCACAACACTAGAGATTCAACCCAGGTACACCAGAACCTTCCTCAAGCTGGAGAAGGCAGGGCAGTCCTCCCCAGAAACATGAGGCCCTTGCTCTCTCTCCCACACAATGCCTCAACCCCACTGCCTCTAACCTGGCGTGAGGACAAAGAAGATCTACCCTCTGTCGCTTGAGGAACCTGACCTTGAGACCTCAGGGTCCAGCTGAGACCCCAAGTACACAGCCCTCCCCCTGGCAGGTACGGATGGCTACGGAACACGCCCCCGCCTCTCAGTCCAGGCATCACCAGCTTCATCTTCAAAACTTTACAGTGGTTCCAGCAGAAGCACCACATAAAATCTTCAACAAAATACCAGTGACATCATTTCCTTGCTAACTGTGGAGGTTTCTTTGTCTTTAACTCATATTCCCATAAGCAATCCGCAGTTATAATTAAATTCCACATGAATGGGTGGAATCTGTCCATGTTGGGCTGTAACCAGCTCTCTCTAGAGTGACCAGGCCTCTGGGACTTGTTCACCACTAACAAGTTAATATTTGTAAAACCCTGTAAAGACATAATGACTACATACTATCATTATTACTAGACTACCGGTTTGAATGTAAATTAAGACAGAAAGGGGAAAGAAAACACATTAGTAAATCAAGTTTGGGACCGCTCCTCAGCAAGAACCACAGAGCAAAGAATGCCTTCACTGATCTTATTAAAAGGACGTGAAGTGCAGGGTAGCTGCTGTAGGAAAATGAAACAGAGAGAAGGGATGGAGCACCAGCGGGAAAAGAAGTCCATACAGGCAGAACAGACGCTGGAGCAGAGGAAGGGCCGTGTGAAAAGCATATGCTGGAAAAAGACACGATGTCAAACCTCTAGAATCTGAAAGCAAAACTAAAAAGTCTAGAATAAGAACAAGATCTAAAAACGGATTGTAAATTCAGCGTAAACTGACCACAGAGCCGAGTGGTGAAAACACTGACTCTGGAGGCCAGCAGGCCTGAGGCTCTTTCTTTTCCCCATCTGTAGAATGGGGACAAGTCTTCTCTCCAGAGCCAGGCTGGCACAGAGGCAGCGCCCAAAGGCAGCCCGTATCCTTCTGAGGCCGGCACCCTGATCGGCAGCCACAGAGAGCCCCGCGGGCTCTCAGGCCCGCCCCTCTCGCTCTCTCTCACCGTCCCCGGAAAACACCTCTGCGCCCTGCCCCGGCTCCCACAACGCCTCTGCCCCTCCGCCTCGGCGCCCACCACTCCCCCAGCTTACTCGGCTCGCAGAAGCTCCTTGAGGGCAGTGCTCACACAGTGTCTTACTTCACTTTTTAGCACTAGCAAACTAGCCTAGCTCCTGGGTAAGTTCTCCCTAAATATGTGAGTTGATTACTTTTCAATTATCCCAAACTGGATAGAGGCCAAGCAGCTTCCCTGGGGCCAATCCTGGGGAAATGAAGACTGCAGGGGGCAAGGGGAAAAAAAAAAAAAACCACCTCTACTCTGCGTGAACCATGCAGGCCTGCCAGACAATGGACTGACTTGGGAGCCCTCCTCACCCAACACTCTCAGCCAGCTGCCTCCCGTGTAAAAGGAGGGAACTTCTCTCGGACATCTCTCCCGTCCATCTGACGCATTAGTTTAGGGTTGAGGCCTTAGAATGCCTCAACCCTCTTCCTCTATTAGCTCTTGAAGTCCTCTATTACTACAAAAATTAACATCAGTAGAAGGTTCTTTCACCCATTTCTTTCGTAAGAAGCAAGTCTGCGCCTGCTGCTACTCGTCCCATTTTACAGATGGAGACACTAATTCAGAGAGGCCCAGCAGCCACTCTGGGTGGTTCTGCTGTTGTGCAAAAGGGCAGGACTGGGATTCCGATCTTTAAAGCTGGTGCCTTCCGCCATGCCCATACTTCTCAAGCCAGAAGGTGGATGGCCCCTAAGATATGTGGCAGGAATGCCAGGGGACCCTCACCAACCCTGGGGGAGCCAAGGATGGACACAATGCATCTTCTGGAGAATCCAATGCACTCAACAACCGAAGGGGGCAACATGTGTTTACAGCAAAAGAAAAAAAAAAAGACATATTACTGAGTACAGTGTAAAATTCCTATTACATTTTAAGATAAAACTTAATGGGCTTGGACTCCTATCAAGGGTTTGAGACATACTGAACTAAAACCATGCCTTTCCCACAGAGAAAAGCCTTCTGAAACCAGAACACTTAATTTACCCCATGATAACATTTCAAACACCAGCCTATATTAATCCAAAAAGGACAGAATTTAATTTCCAGAATAAAGTTGTGACTCCCGGGCATTACTGGGCAAGGCAGGACTCAGGAGAAGATTTCCTTGCGTTTCCTCTTTAAGTCATTCAAAGCACCCAGGGAAGTTAAGATGCTGGATGAAGACCCCCATCTTACAAGCCCCCTCACACAACAAACCTGGGAGCTAAGCACTATCAGAACTGGGGGTGGAGGGAGCACAGTCCAGAGACGCGGCCACAGGGCGTCCCCACCTGCAGACACATATGCCAAATCACACGGAGCCACGAGGCGAGCATCTGTTACATCCCTCTTCCTTCCCAAACTTGCAGATTCCTGACACGAACACTGACGGAGCGGCAGTCGACCGCGTGCCAGGCCCTGGGGGTGTCTAACCAGCGCCCCGCTACCTCAAGTGTATGCACATCTCCCGCCGGACGCTAACCTTCCAGGGGACAGTCACTGAAAACCTTCACTACAATTTTGACTCCTGGAAACTAATGTTTTAGTATTTTTGATGCTACTGTCATCCTGAAGATTACATTATCCCAATCGATTAATAAATTTAGCTTTTGTCTCCACTCAAAGAAACCAAGTTTCCAATAAATATGCTTATGGTTTTTGCCACAGAATGGGTGTTTTAATTGGAAAAGAAATTAGGATATCAGAACAGCAGGCATGATACCTTTCTTGGTAGAATGGCCTCATGAAAAGTTACCAAGTAATCTCCATTAAAAAAGATACAGGGAGTCAGGAATTCCGTGAGGCTCCAGTGGTTAGGACTCTGCACTTCCACTGCCTAGGGCCCAGGTTCAATCCCAAGATGGGAAACCACGATCCCAAAGCAGTGCACTGCAGTCAGAAATAAACAAAGAAACCCGTGGAGTCATGCATCGGCATGGAGGAAACCTTACAGAAATGGAAGCCATGAAATGAACGTACAGGGAGATTCTCTATTTCTTGAGAATTGAAGAGACTTAGGTCACTTCAGCATGGCTGACAGAGCAGTAGGTTTGAGGGTGTCCCCTGGGGAAGGGGCATTCTAACACTTACTCCCCTCCCCACCACCTTTTGAGACTTTCCACCTACAGTGAGAAACGGTAGGGACAGCCAAGTGCGGCCGCCCAGGTCAGGGACCACCACTCCGTCCCCCACCACAGACGTGGCGCACCGCAGGGCAGACCTCTTGGTCACAAAGGGCCTGGCAGGGGCCAGGGGACAGCATGGGAAGCATTACAACCGGAAACCCACTGGCCACCAGCATCACCGAGACCATGTCTACTGGCATAAACAGGACCGCAGACCGTCAGATGCCATCTTCCCAAAACTAAGTGGGGCGGGGAGAAGTCCTCTTCCTGCCAATCTCAGGGTGGGCCCGTGGCACCGGCCGTCTTGGCACTGGGTCTCAACACCCACTTCCCAGAAGCCTTCCCTGACTACCCCGCCAGCCAGGAGCTGTCCACCCTTTCCTGAACCTCCACCATACTTCCAGTCCCCCGCACGACCCGCTCATCCACTTTATAGTCTCTTCTGTAGGACTTTTCTTGCCTCTTCCTAGTGGAACTGCACTCTCTAGCTGGGTGGCCAACTTCCTGAAGGCAGGATGGTGAAACCGTCATTGCCCCTCTCCCTTCCAGGCACAGGCTTCAGTCCTGGTGCCACCTGGTCAAACAGTGCTGGTTTCCGGCCTCCTCCTCCACCGCGCACACGGGCTGAGGCCACGCTCTCAAAGGCAGGTGCTGCAACTCCCTCACCCGAGCACGGGAGCCAGAGAGTTATGAGAACTCAAGGCACAGTCACTGAGCATCAAATTCAAGGAGAAAGACTCCCCCATTCCAGCCGATGATCTACTTATCCTGCAGAAGACAGATACTCAGCAAGGGACTCCAACGTGATTGCTGGAGCTGACAGAAACCCACAACAGTCACCTGCATTTATGGCATCTCACCACCTGCCAGCCTGGCCCAAAAGGAGGTTTCGATGCTTGATGACAAGAACCTCACCTTCTCCTTCCTGGAGTGGTCAGTCCCCCAGCCCTCACTGTTGGGCACACCGCAGTCTATGCAGGCCCTCTAAAGTGAGAAAGCCCTTTCGCACTGTTTAATTGTGAATACTAGACGTCACCCGAGCACACATGATGTTTCTTACATTGTTTTCCTTTTCTGTTGAGAGCTGCACTGTCTCCTACTACATGAGCAGCTGTGAACCCAGAGCCAGCTGCGATGGCACAAGCCACCCTGTCCCCATCCGCCTCTCGACCGCCCTCCCGCCCGCAGGCGTCCAGCCCTCTCTCGCTGGCTCCATTCCCTCTGCCCAGAGCAGGTCTGAGCATCATCTCCACATTTAGGCCTCGGCTGCCTCTCTCTGGTCACCTTCCAAAACCACTGGCCTTGCCACCTTCTTTTTTCTCACTTTGGAGCTCTTTCCTCAGTTTCTCTCTGTACTTCAAGTCAATATGATGACTCTCCTCCACCAGCAAAATAATAATAATAATAATTTTCCTTCCTCACAGAACACTGGGAAAGAAGCATGCAGGGGGTCGGGAACCCACGGGACTGACACAGAGGCCCTGGCTATATGAGGCCTCTGCCAAGTTAACAATTCTTAAACTGACCATTACAAGGAAACTCAGCTATTGCATAATATTTGATAGGTTAGATCACTTGCTGTTTGTAGAGTCTTGCTCTACAAGGATGAGAAAATAGAGATGGGCAAATTTAACGCAATTTCCTTTGTTTGCTTGAGCTAGCCCAGACTTGCAACACCACAGTGACAGTTTTTCTTAAAGTACAGCTTTAACATCATCAAAAAGGACTTCAACGGAGTGATAAATCATTCTTGTCCTTCAGCGTATTAGCATATCTATCTCGACCAAACCCCCCCCCCACCCCCCCGCGCCAAGGTCCTTCCCGCTCTGCACAGTGAAAAATTAAACGAATTCTAGTAGGGGTCTTTACAGAATCAAAACCCCAAATGCAGGGGAAAACAGCTAGAAGCAGCTCAAATGTTTCAGTTAACCTAAGGACTCTTTTCAAGACACAAACCAGAGTAGGAATATTTTGATTGTATTAACAGAAACCACTGGCCAGCTGCTACTGCTGGTTTCCAATGGAAGATCTTTACACCCTTCTTTACAACGAGTGAGGCCATCTTATTAACTCCAAAATGAATGGACAGCATCCAAGAAAAATAACTGGTTTTCTTCCCCCCACAGAAAAATTCACATGAACGTCTTAGGAACAAGGGAAAAAAAATGCTGGAATTCTCCCTGCCGGCTCTCTGCTGCCCTGGCTTCTGCACTGTGACAGCTGGAACAGATGGCGTCTGGGTGAGACACCTTACATCTTAAACCTCATCCCTGATAAGGTCTGATTTTGACTAGTGGTTCTGGAATCCTAGGTCTGTCAAGGTTTCGGTCCTGAACACCTACCTACTCACCAGATTTCCAATCCTGTGCATTTTAGGGTTTTCACACTAATAAGGCTTATTTTTGTTTTGGCCAAAAAATTCGTCTTGAACTAATTTTCAGTATGTATATACTGTCACCACACAACAGTGAAAAAGCAAACACTTCCTTTCATTTGAAAAACGAACGTACACAATCTTGCCAGACATCTTCACATGCTGCAGTCTTTTGAACAGGCCATTTTCAGAGATGTGAGAGACGGGAAAAGATTCTAGCACCAACTGATGGTTCACTTGGTCATCTCCTTAGATAAGGATTTTATAGACAAATGCAAGACTACAGAACACACAACATTTCCAAAAGCTTCACCAGCAAATGCTAAGAAAAAAATAAAAATTATGGCTCCCCTCAGTTGTATGCTGTGAATGTAAATTAACAGGCGGCAACAACGCTCAACACAGCCTTTATGAATCCACAAAAATAAGTGAATAAATCACACACACACACACACACACACCCTCATCTCATTCTGAAAACTAATTCACAGCTTAAAACGAAAACCCTGAAATAAAATTGCTTCCTTCAACGGACAATTATATGAAGGCTTCTTAGATTTCAAAGCACGTCCACAACACTCCATCGATTTCCATTTTCTTGCTATGTTTTCAAGAGAAAGGTAAAGAATTTTTTTCCCCACGAGATTCTTTCTAAAGGCCTAAATATTAAATAGATGTCCCCAAACGGGGTGAAAACGTGGCAAAGTGTGCGTGAGCAATTAACCCAAGGCGGAATGTGTGCCTTTCGCCCCAAACTGGATCCCAGTACCCGCCTGCCTCCGAGGCCACTGCAGCTCTTCGGTTATGAATCAGTCAGAGGTTCATCTGCAGAGGAATGACTCAGTATAAACTTTTAAATAATGGCTTAAAAAAAAAAAAAAAAGAACCCAAGCCAGCCCAGGGTGAACACGTTCGGCTACGGAGACACCCGAAACGGTCCGCTCCTCACCCCGCAAAACACACAGCCTCGTAGGAGATGCTGATCTCTCGCCACCCCGGGGGTAAGGGGGGGGTCACGTTTCCAAGAGGCCTCGGCGCCCCGTTTCCTGAAAAGCTGCGGGAGCCCGGGCCCGCGGGGCCCTCGGCCGGGCCGGGCCGGAGGACAAAGTTTCCCGAAGTTGAGGCGTCCGGGGGGCGGGCGGGCGCGGGCTGGGGCGGGGGCGAGACGGCGCCGCACCGGGCACTCGCTGCCGGGCGCCAGGCCTGCGCCGCCCCGGCCCCGCGCCGACCGACCCCGCGCCCGCCCGCCGCCCGCCGCCCAGGGCGCGGGATGGAGCCGCCGGGGATGGAGCCGCCCGCCGCCCGCCAGGCCCCTTACCCGCGTCCGCGCCGCCCGGCCGGCTCAGCAGCGCCGAGCGCGTCCTCCGCCGCGGTCCGCAGCGTCCTGCTCCCCGGGCAGCCCCATGTCGGGGGGCGGGGAAGGGCCGGCGGCCGCCGCCGCCGCCGCCGGCTGGAAAGTCCCTGCTGGGCTGCAACCCGGCTCGCGCACGCGGCGGCCGCGCCGCGCCGCGCTCCCTCGCCCTCACGCACCCTCTCGCAGGCACTTCCTCTCGCGCGCTGGAAATCCCCGCCGGCCGCCGGAGCGCGCCCGGGCGCGCGCGCGCCCCGCCCCCGCCGCCGGCCCGCGCGCGCGCGCGCGTGGGGGCTGCGGGAGCCCGCGAGGGCGGCCGGCTCTCCGCGCCGCCGCCCCGCGCGCCCCCGCCCGGCCCCGCGCGCGCCCGCCGCCCGTCGCTAAGGCCCTCCCCCCGGCGCCCGCCGCCCGGCCTTAGCAACGGCGCCGCGGCGCCGGCGGGGGCGGGCACGGCCGCCCCCAGCGCCGCCCCGCCCCCGCGCGCGCGCGCGCGCCCGGCCCCCGGCGCCTCGCAGCCCCCGCCCCGGGCGTCCCCCCTTTTCCGGGTCGAAAAGCCACGCAAGCCGCGTGGGGGCCCGAAAGGTGCAGGTCCCCTTAGGGTCGGGAGGCATGGCGTCACGCGTTTCACCAGCGCGGCCACCCTCACTCACACCGACACACATTGAGCACACAGGCTCACACAACTACTCACACTCACCGACACACAGCCAACTCGCGTTTTTACACCTGCTCAGACACACATGCTGACAAGACATAGACACGCTCGCAGACACACAGTGCACACGCACTCCAAGACACACTTGGTCACAGACATGCTCTCATGCGCTCATACTTGTACATGCATTCACACACTCGCTGACAGCCATGCGCCGTCACGCCTGTGCACACTCACACATACACACTCGCTCCTCCACACCGCTCCCTCTCCTACACAGGACCAGGTGGTGGAGCTGAGGGAGACACCGCTGTCGGGGCCCCGCTCCCCATTGAGGGGGGGCTCCTAACCCTTTGGTTGGCCTTTCCTTGCTGCCGGGGCCCCTCCCACACCCAGGAAGTTGTGTCTTGATCGAGTGTGAAAAATGTGGCCAGTCTGCCACAAGTTCCCAGAGCGCCCCGCTGGCCTGTGAACCCCCTCCCCTCCCTGGGCCCCAGGCCTTCTGGGGCACCCGTTTCTCCACAGGCCTCGGCTCTCTGCCCCGCTCCAAGCGGTCAGTGATAGCCCGAAGTCCTCTAGGTCTGTGTATCCGACCTGTTTGGGCCTGGCACGATGGGGCACGGCAGAGGGCATCTCTCCGTGAGACTCCAGGCCAACCAAAGAGCAAGGCCATCTCTGCACCAGTTGACAGTCAACACAGAGGGGACAGAATGGCCTGCCCCGTTTTCTCTTCCTCAGAAGGTTCATGGAGATCTCCAGAGCCGAGGCCAGTGTCACCAGCTTAAGCCAGTGCCCCTTCTTATACTTCTCCAATGACTCGTCGAATAAAGGCAGGAAGTTCAGCATCTCCTCCAGAGGCTTTCTCTGTGGAACGTTCCAGAACTCTGGACAGTCTGGTCAGGCTGCTGGAACCCCGAGTGTGCTTGTTCTCCAGCTGCAGAGCTGGGGCCTTGCTCTCTAGACTCTCAGTCTGCAGCAGCGCCCCTGCTCGGGCCACTTGCTGAGAGGACACAGCTCCCTGAGTTCAACCCGGAGAACCCAAGATGGCTGTCGTCCCCCCAGCAACCATGTGGAGGTGGCGGGTCAGCCTCGGCCAGCCCTGCGCACAGACCGCTGGGCTCTGACTGGAACCGCGGTCACCAGAGGCGCTCCCCTCTCGGCGGCACGGGGTGCTTTCCCTTCTGCTCCCGAGCCTTGGGTGTCCTTTCCTGCCTGTCAGAAGCCTTAATGGCTGCCGCTGCTCCTCAGACCAGGGCCCGGGCTCCAAGGCCTCTGTGTATCTGCTCATCTCCTCCCAGGTCCCCCGGGCCGGCTCCGGCCGCACTCCCACCTCCTGCCTCAAGCTATACTGGAGTCTTTTTAGGGCTTTGCCAGAAATTCTCTAGGCTGGACCATTTTTTTGGCTCTTTTAATACAAATAACAAGGTAGAAGTTTCAAAGACCCGTCAGAGGGATTTTCTACAACTCTCCGTGCTTTCCACCAAAGCGGTGCCAAGCAGCAATGCAGGATGAAGACTCAGGTACGGCCGTGGCTGAGCCCCCTGCTGGGCAGTGAGGACCTGCTCCCTGTCTTCTCCCCGCTTCCTCCCCGCTTCTTTCTCTTCTCCAACCTTCTGAGCACTTCTGGACCCCCTGCTTTGGGGAGTTGGAGGGCGCTGCAGCACAAAGTTTGCCCCGAAGCAGGAAACCGCTTTGGGGGGCGAGCGTTCCCTCCTCTGCAGTTACGGCCGCTGGGCAGCAGTGACGGACAGCGAGGCTGGCCAATCACAGCGCTCCTCACTGCATTTCAAAGGCTGAGCTCTCTGTTCCCTATGGCAACGTGGGACAACAAGCTGACACCATTTCTGGACAAAGAAATTTCTCGCAGGAATTTATGTAGCATTACATGTTCTGTTTGCTGCATTTCTGGGAGCAGTGCACACAGGATATTGGAGTGACTCACTTAAGTACAATGGCTCAGAAGCCATTCCTGTTTTTCTTCTGACAGAAGGGGAAAGTGCCCACTGGTTAGTGTTAGGGTTCTAAAGGGGTTTCCTCAGACTCTCCCGGACAATCAGACCCGCAAGGGACAGCTCCCCACTCAAAGGCCGGTGGCCGGTGGGTCTGATTGGACTGAAATGTGCTGGCAGCTTCTCCCACTCAAACGCCTGGGCACCTCGCAAAATAAAAAACCGTTAAACTAATTGTTCAGACAAGTGTCTTCCAAACTTTTGAATGCGATTCACTTTACAAACCGGTTGTGTGTAACGTGTGCATTTATATACACACATATATACACATATATGTAGCAGATGCTTCATCTCAAACATGTATTCCGATATTTTCTATTTCATTCCATTTATTTATTAATGCTGGTTTTGACTGTCCCAACTCATCGTGGGTTCATGGCCTGAAATTTGAAAATACTACATTAGATTAAAAGAGCTGCTGAAGATGGTGGAAGTGGCCTGGGGTTTGGGGTGGTCATCATGGGAAGGCACCCCTCTTCTTCCTGCTCTATCACACATTCGCTCTGCAGTGTGGGGCTGCAAAGCCAAGGACCCCAGTCCCCCTTCTCCCGCCCAGTCCTGTCCTTGAAGTAGGCCCTGGCTAACATCAGAGGTGCACCAGCAAAGAAGCAGGCTGCCAGTGCCCCTTCTCTGGACAAGGACTGCACAGTCCTGTGGCCCAGGAGGCCTAAGCGGGATATGCAAACACCGCCATGGGTTTCGTGCAAGTAATGAGACAAAGGGAAGGCAAGGTGGGAGGTTTGGGTAACTGGCCACAGAAGGTTTTAATTTCCTCTCAATTCTGTGGGCCTCTTGGGGATGAAGTTGTCCTTATTTTAGGGAAACCTGTTTCGGGATTTGTGTGCACAACTGTACACACATCACCACCACCACCATCTCTGGCTCCTCCCCCCAGTTGTTCAGGAGAACATGAGTTCCAGGTAAGGCCAGCCTCCCACAGGCAGCCTTGATCAGAACCCCCTACTCAGACTTCACTTCTGAAAAACAGACTCAACTCCACCAAGAAAAGGGATTTTTGTTACTGCAGGCCTCATAGGAGACAGGGAAGAGGGTTTGTATCAAGGTCACACAGCAAAGTCCCAAAACCCACAGAAGCACAATGCCAGCCTTCAGTCCCACTCAGAGACTCCACCTGTCTTTGTGATCACCGTTCCTCTCCTCCATCCAGGGTTGGGGGGCTCCTCATAGCCTCTGTGTTACCCCCACACACACACAACAACTCAGCTCTGGCCTTAGCTGGCAGACCTCGCTCAGCAAACAAAACTCAGCGGTTCCTGGAGCCGCCCCTCTGGGCACTCAGCTCATCCCACCCCAGCAGCTCCACAGTGAGCTGTGCTCCCCACACACACATTAGAAATGAGGAGGGAGAAGATGACTGGGTCCAAATCCAGTGTTGGATTAATGAGATAAACGGTCTGAAGAGTACAAGGATTCTAAACCATCAGAAATGCAATACGCCATCTCCTTAGGAATAAAGGCATCTCTCAAGGCTGGTGACGGCAAGCCTGAAATGTCACATGCTGCTGGATCAAGACAGCTTGTTCCACCTTCGCCTGGTCCTTCCGTTCGTGTGGTCAAGACCTGCTTGCTGAGCGTGACCCCTGCTCGCCTCTCTTCTAGCATGAAACCAATTACGTGCTTGTCCTTTGGGAGTTTACCTTCTAGCAGGTGGAGACCGAGCAAACAAATCACAAGCGAATCTGTAACAGGAGGGGAAGAGGGAGGCCTGGAGCGGGTGGTCAGGGGTCCCGGCGGATCAGGGGCCATTTGAGTGCAGGCCCGAGGGCAGAGAGGAGGGTGCCCTGTGAGTATGGGTGGGGAAAGCATCCAGACAGAGGGAACAGCGCAGGCAGACCCCCTGAGGTCAGCAAGGCCTGGGGAGACCAGTGTGGCCTGAGCCAGTGAGCAGGAGAGTCACAGAGGATGTGGGGGTTCCAGTGAGGAGAGTCACAGAGGATGGGGGTGAGCGCAGGGGTGAGGAGGCAGGGCCATGTGGGGTCATCAACAGGACCTTGGTTTTGCTCCGAGATGAGGGCCACTGTGAAGTTTGATGGATAACGTGTTCTATCCAAATGAATCCTGTAGCTGATCTTATTTTATTGTCCTTCAGCACCCGGCAAATCCAAACAGCAGGGCATGACTTGGCTGTGGGGTGAACAAGGTCACAGCCGAGGATACTCGGCCCTGGCGATGGCGCACACTGGTATGAGCCCGCAACTGGAGCGCTGGAGGGGGTCGGGAGCCCTGGGACCCAGTGGCCCACATCCGGGACTCTTCCAAAGAAATAAGACCACACACAGGAGACTACTAGGCACCTCCCACCTTCAAAGCCAAAGAGAGGGAGTGGGCCCTTTTCCGCCAGCCAGCAGGGCGATGCGCCGAGCCCAGGCAAGGCTCCGAGTGCGGCGTTTGCTACCGGATGGGGGCGAGGACCCACGGCCCATTGCCTGGAGCCGGGGTTCCAGCCGCAGCCCCGCTGTCCCCACAGAGCAGCCTCTGCAGAGCGGCTCTCAGCGGCCGAGTCCCGTGGTTGTCACCTCGGGCCCCATGGCTGCCTGTGCTCACCGGCTCCCCGCCCCGGCACTGGTCTCCAGGGAACCTCGTGGACCCAGGCAGATTCAGCCCAGGGCCTTGGCCCACACCACTCCCTTGGCCCAGAACGCTCCCCTCAGCTAGCTACAGGATTTACTATCTCTTCCTTTGGGTCAGAGCCAGCTGTGAGGATTCTAAATGAAAGATTTGTCTCCGGGGCTTACCGCAGTGCACCTCCAAATGCCCCCTGGCCCAACACGGTGGAAAGAGGCCAGGGACGCGCTCCCCAGATATCCTAGTGATGAGTTCCCTTGGAAAGGTGAACGGGAGGAATTCATTCAAGCGGGAGAATTCAAGACCAGGAATCGAAAAAGCAGAACTCAACTCATGACTAACTGATGTTAGGAAAGCACTTTTTACCTCCCTGCCCCCGGGTTTCCCCTTTTGTAGAGCGGAAATATGATGGCCTGCCCGACCCCAGGGGGCTTTGAGAAAGCGCCTGGTGCCAGTGGGGACCCTGTGGCCAGCGTGTCCCTGGGAGAGACCACGGTACCCCGAAGGGAGGCAGGGGCTGTATTTCCGATGCTGTTGCTTTTATTACATGTAAAGGGTGCACCTGGCTTTCCCAGAGCCGGAGGGATTGTTTTAATTTCAGGTGTCCACGATCAGTTGCCATGAATACAGATCAAATGCTCTGTTGTTTTTCAGGGATGTTATTAATGCTTTCCCATCACACTTTGCCAGCCCTTTGTGTGATGTTAAACTGATGACAAACTTCCCCGTCAATTCCCTGAAAAGGATTTTCTGAGGGACTGGTCCTCAGACCCACACAGTGGATACAACAAGCTGTCAAAATTGCGCTAACCCCTTTACGGGAGAGCTGGCGTTTTTCAAACTGCAGCTTGCAATCTATTAATTGGTTGAAAAATCAGTTGACTGGGTGTGACCAGTATCTTTTTTAAAAAATGAGATAAAATAAAAATAGGAAATAGCAAAACGCTTCACGCTTACTAGGTGTGAGTGACTCGGATCAGTGTAGTTTTGTGAACTTTGGTTTTTTGTTCTGCATGGGTATACCCAACTAAGCTGGGCTGTCTTGAGGTATTTCTTGCTGTGGGTTCTGGAGCAGACGTTTGCAAAGCCGCCATGCTAATGGAGTCACGGCTCGGGGGCCTTGTTTAAAAGTTATTTTCCTCGTTACCTGCTGACATCTGTTTTGTGTGTCCTGCCAATTGGAACTTCCACCTGCTCTGGGTGAAATACTCAAAATTAGTAGAGTTTGAGTTAATGAGGTTTGTTATATTAAGCAAAATATACAACGGTGCGGTTGAACTCGCATGCATCCTCCTGAAGATTCCTGAGTGGAGGACGCTGGGCCCACTTCTCCACAAGTGACTTCTCCATGTCACCGCCAGAGGCTTCGGTCCACTTGGCCAAAGTGGTTTCCTTGCTCTTTCCCTGCTGGAAAGCCCTGGGCAGCCCTTAAAACATGTGACTAAGGGAAGCAAAGCATGAATGGACGGATGAATGAATCATTGGCGCTGCCCCAGGCTGAATCATTCCTGTCCACTCCATGTACCTCATTTCACTTCATCAGCAAGTCCCCAGGTAGGACTCTGGCCCGAGGATGGACGCAGAGCTGGGACCAACTCCAGGTCTCTACACAGGAAAGGTTTATGGTGTGGTCAGCTGTCTAGAGGAGTGTCTGAGGGACTTGTCCTGAATCCTCACTGCTGGAACAAGCACGAGTCCTTTATTTAACATGTGGATTTGGGGTAGGCCTGGGGCTGTTGGAGACTGGGGCATCTTTGGCCCCCTTTGGCCTCACCACTGAGTGTGGACTCAGAAGAAACCCGAGCCCTCTCCTCCCGCCTACCAGGCTCATAAGGAATCCACTCTAGAACCCTGTGGACTTCAGGTTCCGGGGAGCTGCCATGATGACCAGTTCTGACTTTGTTCTTTCTTCCCAGGTTGTGTCTGGGGCGGCCCAGTTCACTTGAGTCTTGTGATTCACTTGAAATCTGTGATTACAAAGTCAACAAAAACTAGAGTTCCCAAACTGAAGGGGTGTTTTCAGGCCAGAAGCATAAACTGAGGCCACTGGTGGGTGAGCTGGCGTGGAGGAATGTGTCCGGCCTGTCCTTCCACGATGGGGACTGGGATTTCTGGAGGCTGGAAGGATCTACGTGGTCCTATAACTGTCACGTCTCCTCCAAGCTGGGGAACAGGGACGAAAGGAGCAGCAGATTCATAAATGTAGGTTCCTCTTGACACCTCTAGCTAACCAGTTGTTCTAAGATGCTAATTTCCATGAGTGATTTGCAACGTAGGTGATTTTTCATAACTACCAAGTGTGAATTTCCCTCTATTTTTCAACGTGGACCCAAATAAGCTCATTTCACAGGGGGAATCTAAGGGTACTATGTGTGTACAGTCTCGGGGTTTAAGTAAAAATTCGTTTCTTTGTAATTAGCAGGCTTCCTAAATAACCCTGCTTTATCAGTGTAACGAGAGTTTGCAGTGCGCCAGCTGGATTGTCCTTCTGAAGGTGGCGAGGAGAGGCAGAGCTGGCTTAAGGAGCCCTGAGGACATGACTGAAGGGACAGGACGGGCGTCCCCGGGCTCTCTCCTGACCCTGGGGCCCGTCCCTGCACCTCCCAGGTGGTGTTCTAGGGGATAATAATAGGTACCCGCCGGCTTAAGTCAGTGGGTTCACATGAGACCGGAGGCCCCGGTGGAAGCAAGGCCTGCGGGGGCGGGGGGCACTTGGGCACCGAAGCTGGGGCGGCTGCCCCGGTGGCTCTGTGACAGGAAACGGCCTTTCCTCCCTTGCTGTTTCTTTTTGAGTGTGAGGCAAACTACAAAATTCCCCCACAGATGGTTAAGGAACCAAAATCGGACACTCTCACTCGCCTGGGGGGATTTTACTCAAGGGACCACTTGACTCTGCAACTCCGAATGCAGAAGCTGGGACTCAGAGCACAGGCTGCTCTGGGCAGCCTCTTCCAGGCTCCCCGGAAAGGCCCCTTGGACCCGGGGCCTCGCTCTGACCCCGAGCTCTCGGGAAGTAATTTGAATAGGCAGGGGTCTGTGTGAAGTTGCTAGTTAGGTGATGGGACTCAGGCAGACGTAACATCTGTTGATTCCCCAAAGAAAATAAAAATTAGGAAAGGATTAAGGAAAACTCCCCGGTTTGTCCAGAGCCTTGATTCCACTTTTCACCACCATTTTTAAGGATAAAAGAGATTGATTTTGCCCCAGGATCAGAAAAAATAACATCCATCTATGTATCTCTATAGCCATTACTTCATCCATTCAGACACTGTGGCATTCACTGGACAGTTGGGGTTTGCCCAAGCCCGGTCCACCTGTAAACCCCCAAAAGCTGCCCAGCCCTGGGCCCAGGGGCACTGCAGCTGCCCATCCTGTGAGCCCCACTAATGTGGCTGGTATCTGCCTTGGAAGGCATCTCCCCTACTCTCCCCTTTTTTAACCTCACTCTGCCTGAGCTTTGACCCCCTGGGATGGACCTGGACACGGGGCAGCCATGAACTCGCTGAATTTGTCTTCAGAATTGTGTGTTCTGAGGTTTTTTCCCCTGGTCAAGGACCCAGCTGTCACCATATTGTCAAAAGACCTGAAACCCCAATAATGCAATAGTATCTCTGACATTTGCCCAGAAAAACAAGACATTCTAAATTTACAACTCCTGATACCTTTTGTAATCAGGCAAAATCCAGTAACATCGTTTAGCTACACACGTAGAAGTTAGTTAGCATCCTTTCAAAAGCGCTGGAATTTTTTCCAAGCCATTCCCTGCCACTCACAACCCCTCATCATACCTTCCTATTGAATGCCCTGCCCTCACCATCTCCACCTCCCTCCCTCTTCCTCCTCTCCCCCACTCTGTCCCCCCCATGCCCACCTCTCTCCCCCGACCCTTCCTCCGTCCACCACTTTCCACCTCCTGGGTGGTGAAGGGTGTCACTCAGCCCCAGACCCAGCTGTTAAGCAAAGGCTGAAGAGAAGGCAGGCTCCGTGGGCTGGGAACAGAAGCCAACACCTCTAGATTGCATTGTAACCCCGAAAGCCGCAACCCCAGGATCCACATCTTTCCTGGCCCTGCCGGCTCTGCTAGTCCTTGAAGACTCTAGGTCCTCCTGTCTTGCAGAGCTGCCCTCCCAGAGCTGCACATCTATTCTAACAGGATGGAGGGCGCCCCACAGGCGCGGAGCAAGTCCAAACAAATTTCAGTCCCTTTGGAAATGGCTGCTTCCAGAGTTCCCGATAGAGAAGATCTTTAACCAGCCCTTACCACCATCCCTTCTGCTGGGCAACCACAGAGGCACCTACTGTTCTGGAAGTTCCTCTCCTGCTTCGTCTAGTGGAAAGGAGGTTAGAGGGGCAGAAGGGCTTGCTGGAGACTAGGAGGATCCGTCTGACCAGAGGGCCCTGAGGTGTAGGAACTTGCACCAACATCCAGGTGCTTTGAGAGGCTCTGGGGGCAGAAAGACAAATGAGACAAAAAAGCCACACACACGGCTTCCCAGGTGGTCCACTGGTTAAGACTACATTAATATTTCCAAGGCAGGGAGCATGGGTTTGATCCCTGTTTGTGGAACTAAGATCCCACATACCGCATGGTATGGAACGACAAATGGTGCTAGAAAACCTGAATATCTCTTTGCAAAAACAAGCAAAAAAAAAACAAAATAGCAACACCCCCCCCCCACACACACACACACAAGTTTGGACACAACATCTCAAGTCCTGGGGACGCCCCTCCTTATCTGTGTTCTCCACTATCTAAGATCGGTGCATCAAAAATTAGATCAAAATGTAGGGGCTCAGCAACATTGTTAACCGACTATGTGTGTGTCAAATGTTAGTTGCTACAGTCATGTCCAACTTTTGTGACCTATGGACCGTAGCCCACCAGGCTCCTCTGTCCACAGAATTCTCTAGGCAAGAATATTGGAGTGGATAGCCCATTCTCTTCTCCAGGGGATCTTCCTAACCCAGGGGTCGAACCTGAGTCTCCTGCATTGCAGACAGATTCTTCACCATCTGAGCCATCATAGTCCAATGCAAAACAAAGAGTTTAACTTTTAAAAGTAGGAGCTTAGACCACAACGATCATCTTATTATCTCTCAAGGCTTCTGTGGGTCAGGAATCCAGGAAAGGTTTAGCTGGGTAGGGTCTCTCTCAGGCACAGTCAGATAATAGCAGAGGTGAACAGGGTCGGGCTGGCGGGTTGGGCTTCCCCAGAACACAGCAGCCTGGGGGCAGCTGGGCGGGAGGAGAGCTTCAGTCAAGAGCAGTCAACAGGCAGGGCCTGCGTGGCCCCTGATAACCTTCCACTGGAAGTCACACACCGTCACTTTTGCTGTTCCCTGTGATTCCAGGCAAGTCGCCAGCCCGCCCAGTTTCAGGGGAGGGGACACAGACCCCACCTCTCAACAGGAAGAGCATCCAGGGCACACCGTGGAGACACATGTGGGACAGGAAGTGTCGCTGGCCAGCCTGGAAATGCCTTCAGCACAGCAGGGTTCCCTGGAAGCAGCGCTGGAGAGGGATTTGGGGGCGTGTGGTCTGTTGTGGTTCAGTCTCTCAGTCGTGTCCAACTCTTTGTGACCCCATGGTCTGCAGCACGCCAGGCTTCCCTGTCCTTCACCATCTCCCAGAGCTTGCTCAAACTCATGTCCATTGAGTCAGATGTCATCCAACCATCTCATCCTCTGTCTCTCCTTTCTTCTGCCCTCAATCTTTCCCAGCATCAGGGTTCTTCCAAGGTCAAAGTATTAGAGCTTCAGCTTCTGCATCAGTCCTTCCAATGAATATTCAGAGTTGATCTCCTTTAGGATTGACAGGTTTGATCTCCATGCTGTTCAAGGGACTCTCAAGTGTCTTCTCCAACACCATAGTTCAAAAGTATTTATTCTTCGGTGCTCAGCCTTCTTTACAGTCCAACTCTCACATCCATACATGACCACTGGAAAAACCATAGCTTTGACTAGACGGACCTTTGCTGGCAAAGTGATGTCTTTGCTTTTTAATACACTGTCTAGGTTTGTCATAGCTTTTCTTCCAAGGAAAAGCATCTTTTAATTTCATGGCTACAGTCACCATCCACAGTGATTTGGGAGTTCAAGAAAATGAAATCTGTCACTGCTTCGTTTTTCCCCATCCATTTGCCATGAAGTGATGGGACCAAATGGACCATGATCTTAGTTTTTTGAATGTTGAGTTTTAAGCCAGCTTTTTCATTCTACTCTTTCACCTTCATCAAGAGGCTCTTTAGCTCCTCTTCACTTTCTGCCATTAAAGTAATACCATCTGCATATCTGAGGTTGTTGATATTTCTCCCAGCAATCTTGAGTCCAGCTTGTAATTCATCCACTCTGGCATTTTTACTCTATATAGAAGTTAACTAAGCAGGGTGACAATATACAGCCTTGTAGTATTCCTTTCCCAATTTTGAATCAGCATCTGCTTTCAATACAAACCTGAGAAGAAGGGAGGGAAGGAAGGAGAGAGTGGGAGGGAAGGGGAAAGAGCCCAGCACGGGTGTGGGTCAGGTGAAGTCTGACCCCAGACTGGTGCCCGGTGGGCTCGGGAGCACAAATCACACCACAGCTACCTGCTCCCCGCAGAAAGGGGGCCAGCCTTTTGTACCCTCACCCAGGCAGAGAGGAGGGATATAAACTGGGGGTGTGATTCTCATGAGCTGAAGCCTCTCTCTGGAGGAGAAGGCAGCTGGATTCCTGGCCAGCGCTCACAGCAGCTGGGGAATCGATGTGTCAGCCTGTGAAGCTGGTCTGGGGGCTCTGTGCTAGTCTGCAGAATGACTGCAAGTTCCGCCTGTCCCTGCATTCATGCCCTTCTCTTTCGATCAACAGGAGTCTGTTTCCTCCTCCTTAAGTCGGGGTTTGGCCATGGGACTAGCTTTGGCCAATGAGACATTGGTAAACCTGATGCATGCAGAGGTTTGAAAAGTGCTTGCGCAGGGGCCTTCCTGGTGGTCTAGAGGTTAGGACTCTGCATTTCCAACCCAATGGGAGTGGGTTCAATTCCTGACCCCCCGCGGGAACTAAGATCCCACATGCTAAGAAAATTTTTTTTAATTAGAACATATTGTCTCCTTTTTTAAAAAGTGCTTGTGTATGTATTGGTTTATGCTCTCCTGTGGCACTTGGAACCTTGAGACTATGGGAACAAATCCAAGCCAACTCCCAAGAAACCACATAGAAGGGAACCAAGGCATTCTAACCAATAGCTTTCATCTGCCTTCAGCTGCCAGAAATGTGTGTCAGGCCACCCTGAATCAGGCAGCCTCAGTGGGCCATATGAGTCAGCCCAGGCAAGACCAGTAGAACCGTTCAGCTGAGCCCAGCCCAAATTGCCAACTCGCAGAATCAAAGTGTTATAAATGCTTGTTATTTGAAGAGATTAAGTTTCTCAATTGTTTCCCACACATCAAAGCTGACTAATATAGGCACCAATGGTGTCCACTACAGAAATCTAGCTTCCCTAAAGGCTTGCTAACCCCCTATAATTGCAGGGAGGGAGAAAAAGAGGGACTTTCTCCTGGGTCTGGTCCTGGACCTCTAAATCTGGCACGCTACTCACACTGACCTGCAGAGTGAGTCAAAGACCAAGGCTATTCCCTGCATAGCCAGAGGCCACTGCCCCATAAATGAAACCCGTGGCCAAGCTGGAGGTGTGGGGGCACTAAGGATCCTGGAGGTATGTAGGAACAAGCCCTCAAGGAATTCCCAGAGTAATGATCTCCAAGCCCTTACTTTTTGCCCTTAGGTCTCTGACCTCTGGGGCCCCAAATTTGGGATCCAGGTAAAAGTCAGGGTCACTGGGTCATCTTTCCAGTTGCCATGGCTTCAAATTAGATCCAGGGAGCTTTGTCAGCAGGTTTGGGAAATGCCAAGCTGTCCCTTGCAAAAGATTTTTTGGGTCTCTTGGATAAGGATTTCAATATTAAACGTTACGATTTTGCTATGATTAAATTCTCACTGGGCACAAGGAAAGAGCTGTAACTACATTTCAATGTAGCATTTGAAGGGATTTAGTGATTTTCCATTAATTTTTTTTAAATGTCAAGGGTATATATCTTTCTTCGAGGACTCAGCCTATGGCAAATTTCAGATTTAAAAAGACCCAGCAATGGACTTACAAGACCAAGAAGGGGAGGCGAAAATCTACAATTCAAAAATTATGAAGCTGCTAAGTTTTCAGTTAATTCAAAAATCATCTCGGTGGAGAATTTTGTAAGCTTTCCATGCATAATCAAAGAGATCTGGTTTGGAATCGCAGCGGAAATGAAGCATTGTGACAGCCTGCTTTCTGACTCAAATGATCAACCTCAGATCAAAGGCGCTGGTGAATGAGCAGATCTCATTACTGAGAACCCAAATGAAGGACCCCGGTGACGCTATAACAAGGAGACAGGTCAAGCCCTCTCCCTCCCCTTCCCAGCCTCTCTCCCTCTCCCCCAGCCCTGCCTCGCCACCAAGAACGTATGCAGAAGGTGCAGTCTTCAATTTTATGGAGCAATGAGATTTGTAGTAAATATTTATTAGCTACTTAGTAAATACAATTAGAATTCTGGCAGCGCTTGGCATGACTATTTTATTAGAATTAGCTAAGGTTTACTTGCAAGTCTAAATGGATACCACAGAGCAAAGCGGTGAAGACAAGAACGTGCAAATAAGAAACTGGTGGTGATCACAGCAGGAGGGCAGGGTCTTCCTGTCTCTGGGAGCAAAGGGCCTGGTCAGGGAGCCCATGCCAGGGCAGAAGTCCACCTCTGCGGCCTTCTATACCCTCTGCGGGCGGGCACCTTCATCTCTCCCTAGCACAGTGTCGGGGGAGAAGTGGGCCTGCAGGTACCCTCTCAGGGCAGGGCTGGGAGCATCTGCTCCAGAACACAGATGACTGAGATCTGCCCAAGATTCCAGAGCCCCCAGATGGCGCAGCCCAAACCACAACCTCCTAACTCCCACTCCAGTGCTCGGAACACTCTGAGCCCACTCGCTAACCCTTAAATAACCATGTGCTTCCACCTCGGAAAAAGGACTCTCACCCATGACACCACTCCTGGGTGCCTACTCTAGAGGAATAAGAACTTCTGTTCTCAGCAGCATTCGTCACAGTAGCCAAAAGCCAGAGACAGCCCCATGCCCGGCAGCTGATGACTGGTAAACGCAGCGTGCTGTGGCCACGCCACAGGCTACGGGTAAGAGGAACAAAGCATTGTCACCTGCTCTACATGCACGAGCTTGACACCACCACGTTAAGTGAAAGACGGCCAGACACAAAGACCTATGTGCTGTCGGAGTCCCGTATATAAATGTCCAGAATCGGCCAGTCTACAGAAAGTAACCCAGTGGTTGCCTGGGGCTGGAGGCAGGGAAACGGGCGACCACTGAGCCTGAGTGGTTTCTTCTGGGGGTAAAGAACTTGTTCTAAAATTGAGTGTGGTGATGGCTGCACAACCTTGCAAATATACCAACAACCACTGAACTGTACACTTCAAAAGAGTGAATTGTATGGTATGCAAATTACATTCAATTTTTTAGAAAGGACTTTTGCTGGACGGGCATGGGTGACACTGTGAGCTCCCGGTCCAATCCCAGCTCCCCTACTGACCAGCTGTGGAGCTTTGGGTGATTTATCTTGGCCTCTGCACTCCGGTCTACCCGGCTCTGGAGCTGCCGAGGTGATCAAGTGAGCCACCTGGGGAGCTGGGCTTGGGACCAGCAGGGCTTTTAAACAAGGCGGCCTCAGGAAACACTCAATGGAGGGCCTTCCAGTTTCTAGAAGTTTCTAGAAAGAATTTTCTCCTCCCTCAGGGACCTCAGACTGACCTCAACCCTGGCAGAGAACAGCTCCGAGAGTTTTGTCACAACAAGGTACAAGTGGCTTTGATGACAGCCTTCGGCAGAAGGCTGTATCCCAGTCCCCATGGGCCCACCTCCCTGACAGAGCCCACCTTTGCGCTGTAGTCCAAGCCCTGCCCTGGGTGCCTCAGAACTAACTGCTGATTGGCTAAGCCCATGATTCTCTTAGCCAATGATTGGTGTAGCACAGAGCACATGACCCAATCCTAGCCAATGAGATGGGGGAGGCTGGCTTCTGAGGGATACTGAGAGAAGTTTCTTGGCTGATAAGCAACAGAGAGCAGAGATGGCTTGTTTCCTTCTTCTGTTGGTTGGGGCTGCAGGTGACACAGTCGTCTCAGCCACTTTGCAGCCACCTGAATATGTCAGGGCAAAAGCTGGAGAATGGCCCTTCAAGATGCCACCGTGGGGGACTCCCTGTGTAGTCCAGTGGTTAAGAATCCGCCTTCCGCTGCAGGGGACCTGGGTTCGATCCCTGGTCGGAGAGATAAGATGCCCCATGCAGGGTGTGGGTGTGGTGGGGGGCAACTAAGCCCTCAAGCCACTACTACTGAACCTGCATACCACAGTAGAGAGGAGCCTGCACGCTGCAACGAAAGGTCCTGTGTGCTGCAACTACGTCCCAACACAGCAATAAGTAAATATTTTTTAAAATAAAGTAAAGTGAAAAGTGAACTAAGTCCCAACACAGCAATAAATAAATAAATAAATTTTTTATAAAATAAAAATAAAGTGAAAGGTGCAAGTCACTCAGTTGTGTCGGACTCTTTGTAACACATGGACTATATAGTCCATGGAATTCTCCAGGCCAGAATACTGGAGTGAGTAGCCTTTCCCTTCTCCAGGGGATCTTCCCAACCCAGGGATCAAACCCAGGACTCCCGCATTTGAGGCAAAGTCTTTACCAGCTGAACTATCAGGGAAGCCCAGATAAAAATAAAATGATATATTAAAAAAAAAAAGATGCCACTGTGGGGTGAATTGGTCAGCACAGAGCTGCTCTCCCTGGGAAAGGACACATGGCTCTCCTTGTTGTTTAATTCAGTTGGATCTGTAGCTGAAGTGCCCCAGCTGATAGTGTGTGAGGCGCAGAGGACCCCAGCCTATAATGACGAGGGGTGATTTCGCTGGTACAGGGCATCTCGTCTCACCAGAGGGACCGCCAGTAGGCATATTTTCCCAATAGATTTCTAACTAAGCCACCGGGTTGTTCTCTCCTGGAGTCACGTGCTTTCCTCTCCAGGGCGTGCCTGCAGAGAGTGTATTTCTTCTTCTATGATGGATAGGTGTGCTGGGCTCTAGGACTAGTTGCTAGAAAAGAAAAATGACGCCTTGCTTATGTACGAACTTCGCCATTCACTTGAAGTTTTCTCTGTGTGTCTGATCCTTGACCCTAAAATAGAGAGGATATCAACCCCGCTGATGCTGTGACCTAGGACTCTTCTCAGGGTGACTCTTCTCAGAGGTACCCTGAGAGGCTGGAGCCGGCATCACATGCTTCTTCCTGGCTCAGGGAGGAGCTGCCAGGAGAAAGCTCCCATAAGGCCTTGGAGAGATGCTTGCTCCAGCCTACAGCTTGGGGACCCCTTTAGGAGACTGTGGTCTTGTAGACCCCGGTCTGTCCTGGAGGTCAGGAGGCTGGGGCCAGCTCCACCTCTACCTGAGCTTCTCCTGTTGACCAAGAGGCCTGGAGAATTTCCATCCCCCTCCTATCACAGGTGTGCTATGCTTCCACCGTGATGGCGGCAGGTGGCAGGAGGACCAAAGGGCCACTCTCAGAGAAGAGCCCATTCATTCATTCATTCATTCGTTCATCCTGTGACATGAGCTGGATTCCTTAGGCTCCACAAAGGCAGCAATGGTTCAACTGCTTCTCCAGACCAGCTGGGGCCATCCAGACTCAGAAAGAGGGGAGAGGTCTTCAGGCAGTGAACCCAAGGTGGGCTGGGGCGGAAAGACACCAAAGTGCCATGCACTCTGGACACGGAGGAGCGGCAGGGACACGGAGGAGTGGCGTCACCAGCTGTGCTGGGAAGGGTCAGAGCGGCTCTGAATCCTACCTGTGGGCTCCGGGCACAGGCCAATGAAAGAAGAGGGGCAGGATGCTCGAATCTCTGGGCAGAGTGTAGACTGAGGCGGCCCCGGGGTGGGCTGCTGTGACCAAGCAGGCCTGGGGCCTGCTGAGTGTCTGCCACAAGCAGGTGGGAGGGCGGGGCTGATGTGAGGTGGGCTGAGGCTCTGTAGGCAACAGGACTTGGTGACCACCTGGCAATCGAGGGAGGAGTCGAGGTGGACGCTGAGGCTTCGAGGGCTCTGGCCTGGGCGCCTGGGACAGGGGTGCAGGAAGAGTGGGTCTGGGGAGGGCGGGCGGCATGACCTTGCTCGTGGGCAGTTTGAGGCTCCCGTCCCATGTCCTGGGGAGACCTGAGGGAGCTGTGGGGCAGCAGGGGTGCTGGAGCTCAGGGCTGGGGGCCGTGGACGTGCAGACAGGGGCCCCGCAGTGGAGGAAATGCACCCACAGGGCCCCAGCCGGGCGGTCCTTCTCGGCAGGGAGCCTGGTAGACCAAGGCTGAGTCCTGGCCTCGCTTGGTTCCCGTGAGCTTGAACACCTCAGAGGACGAGGGGAGAGTCAGGAGAGCAAGAAGGAGGCCTCGGTGATAGACATCGCCCGTGGACACTCATCGTTTAATTTAGGGTGGTAAAAATCACTCAGACTGAATTTCTCCCCGAGGTGCTGGAACTCCCCACTTTTAGAACGGGGTTAGCTCCAGTGAGAGCGAGGCGAAGCCAGCTCGCTGGGAGACCGTCCAGGTCTCCTCCAGGCTGGCTGGCTCCAACCTGGCCTCCGTCTCCCCGTGACCCATCGCGATCGTCAGACCTGCGCCCTCCCGCGATGTTGCCCACGGAGCAGCCCTCACCCTTGAACCCGAGGCCCCAGGTGAGACAATGAGCCTCGGCCACTTTCAAGCCCCTGCTCCCCTCTCGCTCCTGCCTCCAAAACCGAGCTTCCTCTCCAAGCTTCCAGCAGAGATTTATAAAGATTTAATAGCCGAGGGCTGTAATGAGAGCTTAGATTATTAAGATCTCATTTCTCTTTGAAAATATCTCATGAAGTATTCTCCTAAATAATTAAAACTAAATTCCACCTATCAAAATAAATGAAAAGGCATGTTTGGCTCCGGGGTGTCCTCGAGTGACTTCTCAGGCCACCAGCTCTCTTCTGTGGACTCTGTCCCCAGAGGAATTGGCTTAGAGTCCTGGCCTTTCTAAATCCATTTTCTCCTTCTCTCAGGCCTGGGTTGTCCACAAGAACACTGGCCAAGTTACTGACCTTCCCAATATGCCACCATCCTGAAGATAGTCAGGTCCAAAAAAATCATGCCGACATCAGATGTTGACGCCAATTGGCCAATCCTAAAATAAGGATTTATATATATATTCTGAGAATGCAGTTTTAGGAGGCGGAATTCAACCTCACTGGATGCCAGCGAGCTCATCACCTCCAAAAGCCAAGAGCTTGGGCCACTCAGGCTCTCATGCCCAGGGCCAACGATGCCCTGCAGAGCCCTGATCTGGAAAACCAGGGGCTGCCGCTATATGCAGTCTGCCGGCTGGGCCCTCCCAGCATCCCCATGGCCCCGCAGCTCAGTCCTCGCGAAACCACTGCAGACACGTTACTCGGCTCATGAACTCAGAGTGAGTCCAGACGCCGGAGCGGCTAATTAAAGAGCACCGGTGGCTGTGTCTGCCTCTGAGGGGTGGACATATAAAAGCAAATAAGACACAGTCTTCCCTGGTGGCTCAGCCGTAAAGAATCCACCTGCCAATGCAGGAGCCGCAGGAGACTCGGGTTTGATCCTTGGGTCGGGAAGATCCCCTGGGGGAGGGCATGGCAACCTATTCCAGTATTCTTGCCTGGAGAATCCCATGGACAGAGGAGCCCGGGTTGCTACAGTTCGTGGGGTCGCGGACAGCCGGACACAACTGAAGAGACAGCACACATGCATTACCCTGAAAGGGCTTTGCTTTAGCGGGGAAGGAGCCAACATGTGCACAGTGTGGTCAGTACAGGTGGGGGACCCAGGGCTCAGGGCCTGGGGTCATCGAGTGGGGCTCCCCAGTAGAGGGGAGGCCTGAGCAGAGTGAGCTGGCTGAGGGGTCCAGGCAGGGGGCCTGGCAGAAGCAAGAGCTGGAGGGGGCACAGGTGGGGGAGCCCCAGGTGAGCCCCAGCAAGGAGGGACCTGGTCGGATGTACGCTGATGGGCATCCTGGAGAGTCCCTTGGGGGCCCCATGGGGGCTGGACCAGAAGATCGGGGCAGATGGAATGGGGGAGCAGGTTCGGGGCAGCACAGGACCACGAGCAAAAGGTTCGGTTTAGGGAGGTGTCGGAGGCAGACGGGCTGGAGGCTGGCAAGCCAGGTGATGTTCCGGATGGCGGCTTGGATGGCTGGATCGACGGGGGTGGCACCCGCTGAAATGGGGGCCTGGGAGAAGTCACGGACCTTGTGAGAAGGGCTGGGCGGGGGCCGGTGATGGGAAACAGCAGAAAAGCGAGTTTCCAGGACAGCGTGGTTAGACATCCAGCGGTGCCCCTCCCAGGACCCGCGGGGATCAGGCTCCAAGCAGGCGGGGCCACGTGGGCCATTAGCACCCGAGGCCCTGCAGCACACAGACCCGAGACTTCCACCAGATGACCTCCCCGCCCCGAGCGGAGGTAAAATCACCTATCAGACAGAGTGAGACCCTCCAGGAATGCCCGGGGGCCCGGAGGCTTTTCGGAGGTGAAGCCTGGCTGAGCCTGGAGCGGGGAGATCCCTGGAGGAGGGGGAGGGCCTGTGGGGAGAAACCCAGAGGTTGTCCGTGGGCAATGCTCACATGAGCCAAACTGCCCTGTTAAATGAGCACCTGAGCCAGATGCTTCCCAGCAAGAACAGGACAAGGACAGCAGGAACCTTTCCGTGGCGGCCCTGTGTGTGAACCACACAAGGTCAGAGGTCTGAGCAGGTACCTTTCTCAGTGCAGACATCTGAGACCCGTACACGGCAAAGGGATGTGCTCTAACTGATCAGTGTGGTCTGATGGCTTTCCTTTGGGTGCTCTGAAGGGCCCCGGGGAAGGGGTGTCCCCTTCCAAATCATGCTTGGGGGTCATGAGGGACAGTCCGGCCACAGGTGCACTTGCCAAAGGGGAGGGTCCAGAAGACCATGGATAAAACCACTGCTCCCGAGTGAGTGTGGGGACCGGAGCCCACCGGGCAGGCAGCCCTGGGAAGGGAGGAAGTGCGGCCGGGCTGGAGGAGCCAGGACTGCGCGGGGCCTCGGCAGGATGGAGGTTGTCTGCGCAGAGGCAGAGAGGGGGGCCTGGGCCTGGGCCCTGCATGGTAGGGGGGACAGGGAAGGGACGGTTCTGCCGAGAGCGAGGAGATCAAGGCGTGAGAACGTCTGGCTGCTGACTCCAGAGGGTCCCCAGGTGGCTTTGACCTCCAGCCCACATGTGACCCAGGAAGCAGGCCAGGTACAGCTTAGGGCCCATCAATCTCTCAGGTTATGAGAACGTTCCACTGACAGAACATGCAGGCCAGTTTTACTGTGAAATAATCTAGGGGTGTTTATTGTAAGAGTAGGGGCATGCTTATTCCTTGGAAGAAAAGTTATGACCAACCTAGACAGCATATTAAAAAGCAGAGACATTACTTTGCCAACAAAGGTCCATCTAGTCAAAGCTATGGTTTTTCCAGTAGTTACGTACGGATGTGACAGTTGGACTATAAGGGAAGCCGAGTGCCAAAGAATTGATGCTTTTGAACTGTGGTGTTGGAGAAGACTCTTGAGAGTCCCTTGGACTGCAAAGAGATCCAACCAGTCCATCCTAAAAGAGATCAGTCCTGGGTGTTCATTGGAAGGACTGATGCTGAAGCTGAAACTCCAATACTTTGGCCACCTGATGTGAAGAACTGACTCATTTGAAAAGATCCTGATGCTGGAAAAGATTGAAGGCAGGAGGAGAAGGGGGTGACAGAGGATGAGATGGTTGGATTGCATCACCGACTCAATGGACATGAGTTTGGGTGGACTCCGGGAGCTGGTGACGGACAGGGAGGCCTGGCGGTCGCGGAGTCAGACGTGACTTAGCGACTGAATTGGACTGAACTGAGGGGCGTGCCCCACTGACTGCACTTTGCAGATGCTGCAGTTTTACAAATGGGAGGTTTGTGGCCACTCTGCCTCGGGCAGGCCTGCTGGCACCATTCTGCCAACAGCATTTGCTCACCTCGCGTGTGTGTGTCACAGTTTTGCTAATTCTTGAAATAGTTCAGGCTTCTCGTTATCATTTGGTTGGTGACCTGTGCCCAGTGGTCTTCACTGTGACTCCCCTTATGCTCAGACGATGTTGTAGAACTTTTTAGCAATAAAGTGTTTTTTAATTGCGGCATGTACTTCTTTTAGACATAATGCTATTTATTGCTCCATATTAACAGACCACACCTTAGTGTGAACATGACTTCTATATGCACTTGGGAACCAGGGAATTCACGTGAGTCCCTTCATGATGGCATTTGTGTTAAGGTTGTGGTCTGGGACGGAACCCGCAGTATCTTAGATCTCTCTGGACAATTTTTGTCTGTGGGTCTCAGTGAAGTTATTTTCATCTTGAGTTGGGAGAAAAGCCATGAGGCTCAATTTTCCTAACTTGTCCCTGGGTCTAAAGAAGCCTCCCGGGACCTCCCTGGGGGCCCAGTGCAGGGGCCCTCGGTCCCATCCCTGGTCAGGGAACTGGATTCCACGTGCTGCAGCCAGGACCTGGAGCGGCCACATAAACATTTAAAAAAAGAACTCTCCCCAAACCCTAGGTGTGCACTGGTTGCTCACCCTGGCCCCCAACCCCATCGACCCCTTGGGGCGCCCCAACTCCCCTCCCACCTCAGCCGGTACCCCACCCTCCAGCCCTGTCCCCAGTCTCTGGAGAAGGAAGATGCGGCCGTCGGTGGTGACCTCAGCCTTGGCCCAGCTGGCTCTTCCCGATTCAAACCCTTGTGGGGAAGGAGGAGGGTGATGAGGGACCAGGAGGGGACATGGGAGCCCCTGAGCGTGGCTCCCAGAGAAGCCGTAACGTGCATCTGAAAAGGAAGCGCCTCTGCCCCGTGGACACCATTAATAATGATAAAAAAGTAATAAGAGGCTGCCCTTCCCCTGCTGCTGGGCCCAGCTCTCTGAGCGCACCTCAGAATCACCTCACTTGATCCTCACTGCCGCCCCACAGGAGCTTGCACCATCTCTGTTTTAGAGAGGAGAACGATGAGGCCCAGAGAGGGGAAGTAACCCACCCAGGGTCACACAGCACCTGAACCCTGGAGCGGAGATCTGAGTGCAGCCGCGGAAGCCTGGGCCTCCCACCTTCCACATCACCAGCGGCCCCAGCAATGAGCCGAGCTCAAGAGCAAGCTCACAACTCAGCAAGCACACACAGCATCAAAGCAGACACTTTGAGATGGGCTTGGTCTGTCTTCCCGGCCCCTAACAACCCCACAACGGGCTCCTGGGGTCTCAGTGACTGCACGTCAGAGCCCTCCATGAGTCCTGACCTCCCAGCCTCCCGACTCCTCTCCCAGGCTGGACACGGGTGTAGCTGCACTGGGATGTCTGTCCTCCTCTGAGCGGGTCACCCCGTGACCTCTTCCTTGTTCCTGCTCATGGGAGACCAGGTTCCGGGGAGTCTCTGAGTCCTGGGCAGGCAGCTCCCCGCAGAGCCCGTTCCATGAGGTCCTGGTGCTGAAAAGCAAAGGGCTTTGCTGATCTTTAGCCCTCCGGGCGTTTGTAGAAGCAGACCTCCTTGTCAGCATCACGGTGTTCTTTTCCAGGGCCAGGCCCCAAGGCCCAGATCTGACGTGTTCTCTGGGTGTCCCTGTCCTGAACCCCAATTTCGTCACAGCCCCGGTGGACAGCGCCGGGTGAGGCCAAGTCCTATGTCAGGCCCGCCCTGGCTGGTCACAGATTTCTGGCCCCAGGGGTCATAGGTTTCTCAGAAGCCAGGGCGACCAACCTGCCCCTCCCAGTAGAAAGTGTTAACCCCTCCAGGGGTGACCCTCAACCAACTGGACCGGAAGCCACTGGATAAACACCAGCCTCCCCTCCTTCTGACCAGCCATCCTGAGGTGTGTGATACACACTTCCTGGGCATCCACAGCAGCCTGAGCCCCGGGAGCCCCTGGGACAACAGGGCCTTCTCTTTGCCTGCGGGTTGCCCCCGCCTCCCGGGATCCCCTGGACAGATCTGCTTGCTCCCAAGCTCTTTTTCAACTTCTGCTTCCCAGGCACTCACTGCGCACTGGGACCTCTCTGAGCCCCAACCTCCTCACCCACAAGGGGGCATAAAAGATCGCAGGCCACCTCGGGAGGTCAGACAACTGATCCCGGTGTGGCCTGGGCTGTGACCACATGGCACCAGGCCCTGCAATCTCCAGGGCAAGACAGGGAAGCTGAGAAATGTCCTAACGCGGAGTCTCGTTCTTGGTACTTGTGGATGCCTGGTGTATTCTTATTTGTTGATTGTTGGTGTAATTTTTGTTGATTTGCTGATTATCATTTGTTGATTCCAGGTCTGCACAGCCACAAATATTCACGTATCTCCAACCAAGTTCCCTGCTGTTTTTGCCAGCTCATTCAAGCAAACCCCAGAACATCCTAACTACATGCTCGCCCCCCAGATTGTGGACAGGAGAGGGCCCCTCCCCCGCTCGCTCTGGGAGAACACGTGCCGATTAGTGGGAAAGGTGTTGCCAGCGGGTAAGCAGCTCACAGAGAGGTCAGCTCCGGCCAGCTCCGCGCATTCAGAAAGCCGACCGCAGTGGAGGGGCCCCGCTCAATGGGAGCCGCTGAGGCTTTGGGATGGGCTTCCCTGATAGCTCAGTTGGTAAAGAATCTGCCTGCAATGCAGGAGACCCCAGTTTGATTCCTGGGTTGGAAAGATCCCCTGGAGAAGGGAATAGCTACCCACTCCAGTATTCCGGCCTGGAGAAGTCCATGGACTACACAGTCCATGGGGTCACAGAGAGTCAGACACGACTGAACGACTTTCACTTTAACCCCGGGCAGCCACACACCTCGCTGCTTCCCCTCCCCTGGGTCCGGCCCCCGGGACTGGCACCTACCAGTTGCCACCTGGGTTGTCGTGATAAATCGTGACACGCCAGCATGCCAAGGAGGGTGTGCAGAATGGGTGATAGCCAACGCCATCCCTATGGAGGCCCGACACAGCTGCTTACGACGGGCAGGGTGCACGGGTGTGGCGGTTAGCAGCATGGGAAGCGGGCAGCTGGCGCACAGGGCCCTGAGTTGTTTTTTAATTCATTAATCGATTGATTAGTTTCGGCCGTGCTGGGTCTTGGTAGCTGTGTGTGGATGTTTCTCGAGTTGCGTCCAGCAGGAGCTCCTCTCTGGTGCAGCGTGAAGGCTTCTCACTGCGGTAGTTTCTCTAGTCGTGGAGCACGGGCTTCAGGAGTCGTGGCTCCAGGCTCTAGAGCACAGCAGCTTAGTAGCCTCGTGGCATGCAGGATCGCCCCAGACCAGGGACCGAGCCTGGGTCCCCTGGATTCTTTACCGCAGAGCCCCTAGGGAAGCCCTTCTGCTTTTTTTTTTAAGATTGTATTTTTTTATGGGTTTTAATTTTGTTATCTATTTTTAGCCACGTTTTGTGTGTGGCATGTGGAACTTCCCTGACCAGGCATAGAACCCATGCCCCCTGGAGTGGAAACAGAGCCTTAACCACTGGTTCAGCAGGGAAGTCCCAGCCCTGCTTCTTTCACAGCAACTCTGCCACAGGTCCGGCTCTGTGGCACTTGCAGCCTTGCGGTGCAGCCTGGTCCAGACGCTGGCTGGGCCCTGATGCCCAGCTCTGCAGAAGAAATCGCTGACCTGGGAGCTGGGGGATGCAGGGCAGATTGCTGCTGCAGGCAGAGAGGTCTCTGGGGCCCAGAGAGGCTGGGACAGTGTTTACAGCAGCCTCAGAGCCCAAGGTGCTAAAAATAGCTGGGGCCTTGCCCCTGAACCCACTCCTCCTGGCCGCCCGGCAGGTGGTAGGACAGGAATAGGCCCCCAGCATGGCGGGCACAGGCTGCCGGCACCTCATGGGGTGGGGGGTCACCCTCCAGTTGCGGCAGAAGAGAAGCCTAGCGGTGGGACCCCAGATTCGGGAGCTGAGCTGCAGCGGGGATGAGGGAGGGGGGATCGGGCCCTCGTCCTGCAGGGCCGCGGAGGCAGGCAGTTCCCACTAAGTGTTTTCCAAGGATGGGTGGAGGAAGGGCCCTCTCCCTGTCCACGATCTGGGGTGAGTGCGCAGGCAAAACATTCTGGGGTTTGCCTGAATGAGCCAGCAAACAGCAGGGAACGTGGTTTGCAATATGTGAATATTTGCGGCTGTGCGGACCCGGAATCAACAGACGATAATGACGGGACAGGCCCCGCAGCTTGAGGCCAAGCACAGCCCCAAAGCGGAGCCAGCGCTGGGGGTCCTGGCTGTGTGAGATGGGGGCATTTGCACTCTTGGGGTGCACCTCCTCACCTGCCCTCGGGGACCGTGAGCCTGTCCTCACAGGGGGATGGGAATGGGGGACTGCAGGGAGCGGGCAGCCCAGCCTGGCACCCGGCTCAGGGCTCAAGGGAGGACCCAGTCTCCTGCGGGCGACGTTTCTCTGGCCAGGGTGGGAAAGGTGGACATGAGCTGGGCATAAGCACTCTGTTCCCAGCGCAGAGGAGACGGAGGCCGGGCCCCCACCCAGCCTGCCTGGGGTCCCCGCCCCGCTGATAAGAATAAGCTACCACTGGACAGGGTTCCCATCCAGAACTTCTGAAAAGTGACACGTTCTGGAGGCTAAAATGGTTTGATCACCAAAATACAGCAGCCAGGGCGCCAGACGTCCGGGCTGGAGGGCCAGCCCACAGTCTTTGCCGTTCAGCTCATGTCTTCAAAATACCGCACCCTGGGACTATTCCCGGCGTGGCCAGAGGGCAGCCTGGCTCCCCAGCTTGGGTTTGGAGTGCTGCGGGGCCTGGCACCTGGGAGCTGGGACAGGTACGCGGCCAGGGCAGGGCGTGGGGTGGGGTGCTGACCCCTGGCCCATCACCAGGAGGTGCAGATTTGGGGTCAAGAGAATCCCACGTGCCCCCTGGAGAAGCTGATGACTCGCAAGGCTAATCTGGGCTTTGAGAGGGTGCCCATAGCACAGCCCTGTCCCCATGAGACCGCTGCCCTCCCTCCAGGTGGCAAATCCACCAACATCACACACCCGCATCCCCGTGCAGCTGGTGGTCATGCGGGAAGCTCCCTGCACCAGGCAAGCTGCCTGCAGCAGGGGGCACAGGTCCGAGCTGCAGCCAGCAGGCGTGGGCTCCCTTTCTGCAGCAGACCCTGGCCAGGACAGAGAGACAAACAGGCTGGAGGGGTGGGGACAAGTGGCGGCCCCCTGCCTCCGGGGCCTCCCAGAAGGGCCTGGCCCTCACAGAGGGCCTCCTGCCAGCAGGCACTTCAGGTGATGGAGCTGGTCCGTCTGGGCCCCAGGAAGACAGTCACCCCCGCAGTCCCGAGCGGACCAAGCAAACAGCCCTCCCCACCTCCCCTGCCCTGGCCGAAGCCTCCTGAGCAGACAGACAGGGGTCAGCTCTGCCCCCGGGCACTGCGTGTACGCTTGGCGGCTGTCAGGAAGCATTTGCCTAGGCTCAGGGATCAGTGCTGGGCAGCACCCGTCTCTCACAGCCCACTCGAGACTGCTGTCACTGTCTGCCTCCTCGCCGGCGGCTCGGGACACCCCAACAGGCCGGTGCCCTGCTGGTGGGAGCAGGGTGGGCATCCCTGTGAGGCCCAGGCATTCCCCAGGACCCAGCCCTCAACCCCTCTCTTGCCCGGCTTGGCCCCTCGCCTTGAATCCCTGCCGGCTCTCCCAGCCTGCTTCCCAGGGTGGAAGGAGGAGGAGAGGAGCGACCTCCCACCCCTGTGCACCGTCCACCCTCTTCCGCTGAAGACTCCTCCCCCGGGGATCCCGCCCCACGCCTGAGCCACCACCTGCATGCCCAGGACCCAGGCTGCAAAGGCTGATGGTCCAGGCAGGACGGGGGGCCCCCAGGGGCACAGGGGCAGGGTCCGGGCGTACAGCAGCCCCCAGGAGGGGGCACAGGGAACGGGCACTTGGCTTCCACCAAAGGCCTCTCCCCTCAGCGTCTGGGGCTGCCGCCCGCAGCTGATGCCCCTCAAGGGTGGGCTGAGGGCAGGACAGGGATTCGCTCCAGACTTCTCCTGGGGTCCCTGTGCCTGCGCCCCCGGAGAGCCGCCACAGTGGCTTCTGGGGGACTTCTCACTCCAATCCCGCTTGGGGGTCCTGGGGACAGCAAGGGCCCCAAAGGCACCGTGTGCCCCTCCCCATCCATCCCCTACACGGTGCCTCTAAGGGTGCTTCTGGAAGTTCCTGGAGCCCAAGGTCTCAGTGGGTTCACCCCGCAGCCAGGCAGCCCCCCCAGAGGCCTGTGTCCACCATGTAGGGGTTGCTGCCCAGGAGCCAAGGCAGCCAGGTCCCCGTGGAGGTGCTTAGGTTGCGATGTAGGTAGGGGCGGTTGCCAGCAGCAGGGCCTCCTGGCCGGGTTCTCAGCCCCTCGCAGGTTCTGTGGACTTCCCAATCCTCTTCCCGGAGTCCTGCGTCACTTCCATACCCAGCCATTCTCAGGATGCTGAGACAGGGGTTCAAGTCTCCAGCTGCGATTACAGACCCGCCTCTGCCCTCTCATCAGACTTTGTGTCCCATGTTTGGAAGCTGCTTTCAGGTGCATAACCGCTTACAACTTTACATCTTCCTGATGAACTGACCCTTTCATCAGTAAAAATTGTCCCTCTTTGCCTCTAATAATATGCTTTGCCTTAGAATCTATTTTGTGTGGTATGAACACAATCTCTCTAGCTTTCCTACGGTGCTTGCAAGGTACAGGCGTACCCACGTTATTGTGCTTTGCAGATATTGGAATTTTTACAAATTGAAGGTTTGTGGCAACATAGTATTGTCAGATGATGGTTAGCTTTTTTGGGGGGGGCAATAAGGCACTGTCAAATTCAGGTATGTACACTGTATTTTAGATAATGCTATTGCACAGTTAATAGATTAGTGTAGTGTAAATACAACTTCTTTCCCCCAAACTTTAAACCATTTTATTTTGTTTCGGGGTATATCTGATTACCAATGTTGTAGTAGTTTCAGGTGAACAGGTAGGGGACTCAGCCATACATATGCATGTATCCGTTCTTCCCCCAAACCCCCCTCCCATCCAAGCTGGCACAAAACATCGAGTAGCCCCACGTGCTATGCAGTAGGCTCTTGTTGGCTGTGCTGTTCTTAGTTGCTCAGTCGTGTCCAACTCTTTGCGGCCCGTGGACTGCAGTTCACCAGGCTCCTCTGTCCATGGGGATTCTCCAGGCAAGAATACTGGAGTGGGTTGCCATTCCCTTCTCCAGGGGATCTTCCCAACTCAGGGATCAAACTCAGGTCTCCTGCATTGCAGGCAGATTCTTTACCATCTGAGCCACCAGGGGTAGCCCCCTTGTTGGTTATCTATTTTGAATGGATAACCACTCCCAAACTCCCTAACTAACCCTTCCCCCAGTAAAGACCACTTCCATATGCCCAGGGAAATAAAAAACTTCCCATGATTTGCTTTACTGTGATATTTGTTTCATTGCAGTTGATCTGGAATTGAACCCACAGTATCTCTGAGGTCAGTCTGTATCTCCTTTTCCACACTCTTACTTACTGCCCATCTGTGCTTTTATGTATAAAGTGTGTCTCTTGTAGACAGCACAAAGTTGAAACTTGCTTTTTTATCTAGTTCAGTTCAGTCACTCAGTCGTGTCCAACTCTTTGTGACCCCACGAACCGCAGCACACCAGGTCTCCCTATCTATCACCAACTGCCGGAGTCTACCCAAACCCATGTCCATTGAGTCGGTCATCCCGTTCTCCTCCTGCCCTCAATCTTTCCCAGTATCAGGGTCTTTTCAAATGAGTCAGCTCTTCACATCAGGTGGCCAAAGTATTGGAGTTTCAGCTTCAACATCAGTCCTTCCAATGAACACCCAGGACTGATCTCCTTTAGGATGGATTGGTTGAATTTCCTTGCAGTCCAAGGGACTCTCAAGAATCTTCTCCAACACCACAGTTCAAAAGCATCAATTCTTCAGCACTCAGCTTTCTTTATGGTCCAACTCTCACATCCATACATGACCACTGGAAAAGCCATAGCCTTGACTAGACAGACCTTTGTCGACAAAGTAATATCTCTGCTTTTGAATATGCTGTCTAGGTTGGTCATAACTTTCCTTCCAAGGAGTAAGCGTCTTTTAATTTCATGGCTGCAATCACCATCTGCAGTGATTTTGGAGCCCCCAAAACTAAAGTCTGACACTGTTTCCCCATCTATTTGCCATGAAGTGATGGGACCAGATCCCACAGTCTTCATTTTTTGAACGTTGAGTTTTCAGCCAGCTTTTTCACTCACCTCTTTCACTTTCATCAAGAGGCTTTTTAGCTCCTCTTCACTTTCTGCCATAAGGGTGGTGTCATCTGCATATCTGAGGTTGATACTCCTCCCAGCAATCTTGATTCCAGCTTGTGCTTCTTCCAGTCCAGCGTTTCTCATGATGTACTCTGCATAGAAGTTAAATAAGCAGGGTGACAATATACAGCTTTGACATACTCCTTTTCCTATTTGGAACCAGTCTGTTGTTCCATGTCCAGTTCTAACTGTTGCTTCTTGACCTGTATATAGGTTTCTCAAGAGGCAGGTCAGGTGGTCTGGTATCCCCATCTCCTTCAGAATTTTCCACAGTTTATTGTGATCCACACAGTCAAAGGCTTTGGCATAGTCAATAAAGCAAAAATAGATGTTTTTCTGGGATTCTCTTGCTTTTTCCATGATCCAGCGGATGTTGGCAATTTGATCTCTGGTTCCTCTGCCTTTTCTAAAACCAGCTTGAACATCTGGAAGTTCACGGTTCACATATTGCTGAAGCCTGGCTTGGAGAATTTTGAACATCATTAGCGTGTGAAATGAGTGCAATTGTGTGGTAGTTTGAGCATTCTTTGGCATTGCGTTTCTTTGGGATTGGAATGAAAACTGACCTTTTCCAGTCCTGTGGCCACTGCTGAGTTTTCCAAACTTGCTGGCATATTGAGTGCAGCACTTTCACAGCATTAGGTTTCAGGAATTGAAATAGCTCAAAGGAGGAGCCTGGTAGGCTGCAGTCCATGGGGTGGCTGAGGGTCGGACACGACTGAGTGACTTCACTTTCATGCATTGGAGAAGGAAATGGCAACCCACTCCAGTGTTCCTGCCTGGAGAATCCCCGGGATGCGGGAGCCTATGGGGTCACACAGAGTCGGACACGACTGAAGTGACTTAGCAGCAGCAGTAGCAGCAACTGGAATTCCATCACCTCCACTAGCTTTGTTCATAGTGATGCTTCCGAAGGCCCACTTGACTTCACATTCCAGGATGTCTGGCTCTAGGTGAGTGTGAGTGATCACACCATCATAATTATCTGGGTCGTGAAGATCTTTTTTGTACAGTTCGTCTGTGTATTCTTGCCACCTTTTCTTAATATCTTCTGCTTCTGTTAGGTCCATACCATTTCTGTCCTTTATTGAGCCCATTTTTACATGAAATGTTCCCTTGGTATCTCTGTTTTTCTTGAAGAGATCTGTAGTCTTTCCCATTCTATTGTTTTCCTCTATTTCTTTGCATTGATCTAGTGCAACAGTACATACATTGTAATTGGAGTTTTATTCCATCTCCATAGAATTTCAGTTGCAGTTAGGTTAGGTTTAGGTCTGTTATCTTGCTACTTATCTCTTTTGGTTCCTCTTTCTAGTCCTTCTTTTGTGTTAATACAGTATTTCTTCCCATAATTTTCCTATTGGATTTCCAGCTGTCTTTGCATATGCAATCAGTGATTGCTCTAGAGATGAAGTACACATTTCAATGTGTCCCAGTCTGCATGGGATTGGTATTGGATTCCTTCAGGTAAAACACAACCACGTGCCTCTCTATTCACGCTGCCATCCATATCGCATTTATGTCATAACACAACAATGCATATGAAAGAAGTGAAAGTTGCTCAGTTGTGTCCGACACTTTGAGACCCCATGGACTATACAGTCCCTGGAATTCTCCAGGCCAGAATACTGGAGTGGGAAAAAAAAAAAAGAATACTGGAGTGGGTAGCCTGTTCCCTTCTCCAGGGGATCTTCCCAACCCAGGAATCAAACCCAGGTCTCCTGCATTGCAGGTGGATTCTTTACCAGCTGAGCTATCAGGGAAGCCCAGACTGTGTATAATATCTCTAAAAAGAATTAAGAGGGATTTCCTTGGTAGTCCACGAGTTAAAACTGTGCTCCCAATGCAGGGGGCCCGGGTTCAAACCTTGGTCAGGGAACTAGATCCCACATGTGACAACTAAGATTTCACACACCATAACTAGAAGATTCCACCTGCCGCAACTAAGACCGGTGCAACCAAAAAAATACATTTGTAAAGAAAGGAATTTAGAAAAGCGGACATCATACAGTGTGCCAGGGGCTTCCCTGGTGGATTAAGAATCCACCTGCCAATGATGGAGACACAGGTTCACTCCCTGGTCCAGGAAGATTACACGTGTTGAGAGGCAACGAAGCCCGTGGGCCACAACTGCTGAGCTCGTGCTGTAGAGCCTGCAAGTCACAACTAGAGAAAACCCACGTGTAGCAATGGAGACCCAGCACAGCCGAAAAAAAAAGAGTGGGAGGGGCGTGCCAGTTACCAGCTTGTTGGCTCTCAGCTCCACGTGTACCCGCCTTTGCCCTGCTTTGTGGAACTGGCGCTGATCACAGGAAGCTCTCTTGCCTGCTGGATGATGCTAGGTTTTGTCAATAGAGGGCACAGGAGGGCCACCGCAGGGCCAGTCAGCCACAGCTCCTCCCCGAGGGCCCGGGGCTTTCATCCCCTGGTGGTGGAGCCGCCAGCAGCTGGCAGGAGGCCCACCGGGCTCCCTGGCCACTGTGGTCACTGCCTAGGACCCAGCTTCAGCCGGCATTGTTCTGCTTCTTCACCACTGCCAGCTGCACATGCCACAGAGGTCTGAAGCTCAGCCTTGTGGCAGTGGGGCGGCGGTGGGGGGGGGGGGGCATCCCACCTTCTTAATTTATCCCCAAGCCGTTTTCCGCATGTGTATTCCTGTAATCCTTCAAGTTCTCTTTACCCATCTCTTTGTTGTCATTGTTTAGTTGCTAAGTCGTGTCTGACTCTTATGACCCCCATGGACTATAGCCCACCAAGCTCCCCTGTCCATGGGATTTCCCGAGCAAGAAGACTGCAGTGGGTTGCCATTCCCTTCTCCAGATCTTCCCGACCCAGGGATTGAACCCAAATCTCTTGTGTCTCCTGCATTGGCAGGTGGATTCTTTACCACTGAGCCACCTGGGAGGCCCGAACCATCTCTTACCATTCTGTAATTCTGTGTTCAAAGCTCTCTGTTCAGATTGTGAGTGGTTTCTGTCTTCTGCCTGGATGCTGACTGGTAGATCTAGCCCTTCACTCACATTTACCACTCCCAGCGCCGCCCATGCTGACCCGTAGCTCAGAGGTGTCATCTGAGGTCATTTCCGTTTACCCTGAACAACTTGCTTTAGCATTTCTCATGGTGGAGATCTGCTTTGTGACATATTTCCTCAATTTTTGTTTGCAGAAAAGTGTCCTCATTTTGCCTCCACTTTGATAGTTTGAAACTTCAGCACCTTGAATATGATATTCCAAAATTTTCGGGCTTGTTTTTTTCTGTTGAGAAGTCAGCTGTCAGCCGGAGAACTGTTCCATATAACCTGTTGTCTTTCTCTCACTGCATTTAAGATTTTCTCCTTTAGCTTTAGCTTTTGGCAGTTAGACTATGATGTTCCAAGGACTGTTTTTACCTGCTTTAGGTTCAGTAGGATTCTTGGATCTTCAATGTTTTCCACAAAAATTTTGGCTGGTTTCACCTTTATTTCTTTAAAAACATCACCTGTCCCTCTCCCCACTTCCTTTCCTTCTAAGACAATTACATGCATGTCAGCTCCTTCATATTGCCCCCACATCTGAGGCTCTGTTCATCTTTCTTCTTTTTTCTCTTCATTTTTAGGGTTAATTCTTATTGATCTTGAAGTCCACTCATTCTTCTGCCATCTCTAATCTGCCATTCAAACCATCCAAAAAACCCCACAAATTTCTAATTTCACTTTTCATACTGTTTGGCTCTTGAAATTCCATTTTTAATAGTTTTTAACTATTGAGTTTTCCTACCTGTTCACTAATTAAAATAACTAACTTTAATTATTGATACATATTTATAACAGGTGTTTTGAAGTCTTTGCTAAATTCAATATCCAAATCCACTTGGAGTCAATTTCTACTGGTTTTTTTTTTCTCCTGACAGTGAATGACATCTTCCCAATTCTTTGCATGTCTAACTTTTGGTTGAAAATTAGACATTTCAGACAACATATTGTAGTGTCTCTAGATTTTGTTGTGTTCTAAGCATGATTGTTTTGCTACTGTTATTGTTCTAGAGGGAAGTTAATTTGCCTATATTCACACTGAATTCTGTCTCCCAAGGGAGGGTGCGGCAGCTGGTCTCTCGTAGGCACAGCTTTTCTTTCCCTGTTCCGCTGGGGATACTCCCCTCTGCCTGCATACTTTGGCCATCAGTCAAGGATCTCAGTAAACTTGACACTCAGAAGCTTACCCTCTGTGGTTTCCTTCCTTCTGAGCATTCCCTCCGAAATTCTCGGCTTCCTCCCAGCACCAGGTTACATCCTCTGATATCTCAAGTGTACTGCTACAGCTTTCTACCACTTATGCTGTACATAGTTAGGGAACACAGTCAGATAAAAAGCAGTAAACTCGCAAATATCATCTAGGTTAGGTGCCTTCTTAGAGTAGACAGATTCCTGCCTGTTTTTCACTGAGTCTGCAGCACACGCGTAGAACTGTGGTCAGCCAGGGATTTGAGCCGCAGGTTGACTCAGATTTTTGGTGTTATCCCTTCTGTGGTTCTCTCACATCCGGAGGCTCGCCCGGGTTTTCTTTTGGCTCTGAACTCTGTTCTCTGCTACTTGAGGCTGACAGGGATGTGGTGTTCTGCGTGTTCTCCTCCGCTATGGCAAAGGGCACTGGGCAGCATCATCAGGGGGAAAACAAACTCTCGATTCTTAGCTCTTGTGGTTGTTAAATTTTCAGGAAGAATATGCCTCTCGTTTCTGTCTGCTTTGCAGTTCTTTTTAGTATGTATTTATTTATCGGCTGTGCTGGGCCTTTGTGGCTGTGCAGGCTCTTTCTTTAGTCGCAGCGAGTGGGGGCTTCTCATTGTGGTGGCTTCTCTTGCTGTGGAGCGCGGGCTCTAGGGCGCGCAGGCTCAGCAGCTGAGGCTCCGGGCTCTGGAGCGCAGGCTCAGCAGCTGCGGCTCCCGGGCTCTGGAGCGCAGGCTCAGCAGCTGCGGCTCCCGGGCTCTGGAGCTCAGGCTCAGCAGCTGCGGCTCCGGGCTCTGGAGCTCAGGCTCAGCAGCTGCGGCTCCCGGGCTCTGGAGCTCAGGCTCAGCAGCTGCGGCTCCCGGGCTCTGGAGCTCAGGCTCAGCAGCTGCGGCTCCGGGCTCTGGGGCGCAGGCTCAGCAGCTGCGGCTCCGGGCTCTGGGGCGCAGGCTCAGCAGCTGCGGCTCCGGGCTCTGGGGCGCAGGCTCAGCAGCTGCGGCTCTGGGCTCTGGGGCGCAGGCTCAGTAGCTGTGGTGCACGTGCTCAGCTGCTCCACTGCATGTGGGCTCATCCTGCATCAGGGATCGAACCTGTGTCTCCTGCATTGACAGGTGGATTCTTTACCACTGAGCCACCAGGGAAGCTCTCCAGTTCTTTTAAATAGTTGGCATGTATTTGTTTTAGTATTTTGCTAAAATTTTATCATAGTTATATGCAGGTCGGGCGGCCTGACCACTCCCACCATCAGACTGGAAGTCGTCAATACTTCCAGTGGTAAAAGACGTGTAACATAAAATTTAGCTTTTTAACCACTTAGATGTGTACAGTTCAGTGGTGTGAAGTACATTCACATTAACCATCACCAACCATCTCCAGAACTCTTTTCACCTTGCAAAATCCAAACAGTATACCCATGAAACAAATACCCTCTCCCCTCCAGCACCCAGGAGCCAGCATTTCACCGTCTGTCTCTGAATTTGCCTATTCTCAACACCTCAGTAAACGGAATCATATAGTATTTTTCTCTTTGTGGCTTATTTGACTTAGCATAAAGTCCTTGTAATAGACTGAATGTTTGTGTCCCCACAAAACCCTTATTTTGATACAAGGTGGTGGTATTTGGAGGTGGGGTCTTTGGCAGGTAGGTAATTAGGTCGTGAGGGTAGAGCCCTTATGGATGAGATTAGTGCTTTTATAAGACATTTCAGGAGGACGTTTTTGAGGACACAGCAAAGATAGCTGTCTAGAAACCAGGAACGAGGTCTTCATCAAAAACCAAATCAGATGATGCCTGGATCTTGGATCTCCCAGCTTCCAGGGCTGTGAGAAATACATTCTTTTTATTAGCTCCCCAGATCGTTATTTTGCTATTAGCAAGCCAAGTGGACTAAGACAGTCCTCAAGGTACTTCCACGCTGTAGTGCATCTCAGATCCCCTTTGAGACTGAACAGTATTCACTTGACACATTTGTTTATCCATTCATCTGTCAAAGGACGCTGGGTTGCTCCCACTTTTTAGCTTTCGTGAATAGCGCTGTTGTAAACATGGGTGTACAAATACTTCTTCAAGACCTTCCTTTCAATTCTTTGGACATATTTCCAGAAGTGGAATTACTGGGTCAAATGATAATTCTATCTTTAACTTTCGAAGGAACCCAATTCTATCTTTAACTTTCTAAAGCCCTTCTAAGAACTCCCTTCTTTTGCTTAATTTGGCCAGTTTGTTTCCGTCACTAGCAAACATGAGTCCTGCAGATGCGCACCGTCGGGCCAGGTGGTCACTAGGATGACAAGTCAGAAGACTGCAGACTGCCAGGCTCCCTGGAAACTAGAGCCAGAGGTAAAAGCTCTTGTCAGTAAGTGCAAGGCAAGGAAAGTGAGGAATAAAGAAAGCAGCAAGAGCAAATTTAAAGGGGTTTCCCTGGTGGCTCAGATGATAAAGAATCTGCCTGCAGTGCAGGAGATCCAGGTTCATTCCTTGGCTTGGGAAGATAACTCACTCCCGTATTCTTGCCTGGAGAATTCCACGGACAGAAGAGCCTGGTGGGCTACAGTTCGCAGGGTCAGAAGCGACCAGCACTTTCACTTCCATTTCTGAACCAGCCATAGCTTCAGGACAAACTGATTTGTTCAACCTCATGATACATTGTCAGTGAGGCTGTATGAAGCTATACATCTCCGCAGAGTCCAGGGTGTGAGGGAGAAGAATTAATAGGCTGAGTCCAGCCATCCTCTATGGCTGGAGTTCGGGGAGGGCATCAACGCCTGTCACAGTGCCATGGCTACTGAGAAGATCCTACTGTGTTTGGTACTTCAGCAGCAGCAGGAAGTCTCTGGGCCGGAGGCAAGGAGTTCAGAGTCTGGCTACGAGGTAAAGCGTTACTGGAGTTTCTTGAGCCACAGGAGCCCAGGAGTCTCTGCCGCTGCAGCACACCCGAGTCCGTGATCACGGCAGCAAACAAGCCGATGCAAGGATTACAGAGCAGAGCGTGCAGGCAGGTCTAGGGTGACGTGTAAAGTGAATGTGGGATGGGGTGGAGGAAGGGCACACACAGTCAGTTATAAGGTGGATAAGTTCTGAGGATCCAACACGCAGCACGGCGACGATCCTACAGTAGTACTGTATCGTGGGGCTTCCATGGTGGTCTAGTGGTCAGGAGCTCTCCTTGCAGTGCTGGGGACTCAGGTTTGATCCCTGGCCGGGGAACTAAAATCCCACCTGCTGCAAAGCAACGAGGCCCTCAAGCCACAGTGAAGATCTGACACAGCCAAAAACTGGCGAACAAATAAATATACTCTATTGTATACTTGAAATTTGTTAAAAGTAGATCTTAAATGTTCTCACCGTACATCTTGACAATATCGAGCCTTCCAATCCATGAACATGGGATGTCCTTTGTCTTTAATTTCTTGCAGCAACCTTCTGTAGTTTCCCGTGTACAAACCTATTCTTTCCTTGGTTAAATTTATTGCTCAGTATTTTATTGTTTTTTAAAGCCACTAGAAATGGAATTGTTTTCTTAATTTCCTTATCAGATTGTTGTTAGTGTATAAAAAGTATAGACCGATTTTCATGTGATTTTTTATCCTGGCACTTTGCTGCATTTATTGGTTTTAAGTTCCTTTGTGGAATCTTTAGGATTTTTTACATATAAGGTCATATCATTCATGAACAGAGATTATGTTACTTCTTCCTGTCCAATTTGGATGCCTCTTATTATACTTTTTCTTGCCCAATTGCTCTGGTGAGGACATCCAGTACTACACTGGTGACAGCAGGCATCCTTGCCTTCTTCCTGATCTTAAAGGAGGCACTTTCACTCTTTCACCACTGAACATGACGGTCACTCACGTATGGCCTTTGTTATGCTCAACCCTTTGCCTTCTGGACTCTGGTGTTTCTCATGAGAAATCTGCTCATTTTCTTACTGAGGATCCCATGTGTGTGCAGAGTTGCTTTTCTCTTCTCTTGCTGCTTTCCAGATTCTCTTGGCCTTTGACCATCATTATAACATGTTTTTGCGTGGGTCTCTGACTTCATCTTACCTGGAGCTCGTTGAGATTCTTGTATGTTTATATTTGTATCTTTCATAAAACTTGGGAAGTTCTTGGCCATTATTTTTTCAAATATCCTCTCTGCTCCTTTCTTTTTTGCCTGGGACTCTCACAGTGTGTACAGAAGGTGGTTGCAAAGCTTCTCCATAGGGTGGCAGGATGTTCAACTACAAGAGAAAGCACAGGCTGATGCTCACGTTATGACTGCTAAGGTTCTGTGGGGTGAAGCAAGTCCATGAGTAAGAAGAGTTGGGCTGAGTGACAGTGTGTGGTGAGGATACTCGGAGATGTGACTCACTGGGGCCACTCCTCCAAGAGTCTTTCCTACCAGCGAAGTCAGGGAAAAGGGGTCATCAGGCCCACCTCTGTGGTCAGGGCCAGACAAGGGCAGAATTACGTCCCAGTGCTGCTGTGAAGAGGGCTGACGGAAGCCCGGGCCTCACGATGCTGCTGGGCAGGATTCACCGGGCACCACCAGGCTCAGAGCCCCAGGCTACAGAGGAGCCAAAGATCACCCCCCGGGAGACCTCCATGGCTGGGCGGCCTGAAATGGGACACAGTGGGGAAATTTCCAGAGTCCTCTCTGGACAGCCTGGTGCCATGGGAGGAGGTGGGGGTGCCCAGGCCTTAGTTGAGGAGGTCAGCTGGACACCAGGTCCAGTCAGCCCTGGGCACTATGCAGGTTCAGGGGCAGGTGCACAGTGACCAGCAGGGCATCCAAAACCAACTGTTGTGATGACGGCAGCGTGAAATCGGGATCCGTTCTAGAGACCAGCGGCCCTGGAGACATGAGTTCCCTTGCAGGAAGAGAGAGTGCCCACGGCCAGCATTGGCAGAGGCTGAAGGCGGGAAAGGACGCTCTAAAACTGGCCCTGGGGCCTGGACTCAAGATGGGGAGCTGGACCGTGCTTGCTGGCAATGGGGGAGCTCAGAATGGGCCCGGCCTCGGGGGCAGCCAGACTGAAGAGGGCCCCCCTCACCTTTCGCACAGCAGTTCGGCCACCTGGCGGCCACAGCAGCAGGCCTGGCGAGGAGCGGTCTCAAGGCGCGCCCACCAGCTGCCGGCTGAGTGACCCTGTGCCCGTCGCTGCCGCGCTCTGGCCTTGGCTCCCGCAGACACAGGGGCGGGGGTCGGCATGCACCTCCTTCACAGTACAGTGTTCCTGAGCCTTGGAGCAGGGACGGCCAGGGACCAGCAGTGCCAGTGAGCTGTCTAGGATAGAGTACACAAGAAAACGGCTCCAGGGGTTTTTCTAATTCTGAACATACTAATTATAGGCACTGCCGGTACAAATGCTACAGGCGAATATGTGGGCACGGAGGCGCCTCGTCAGTAAGTTCCTGTCTGGTAAGAGCACGCCACCAAAACCACTGGAGAGCCACTGGTCTAGGGGTAGGGCTGGAGGTGGGAATTTGGGAAGAGAAACGAGGGCTCCGTCTGAAGGCCCATGAACTGTGAAACACTTGGTTCATCCCCTGCTCGCAGGAGACGAGGCGATACACACTCCTGAGAAAACTGGTCTTTGTGGAAGGGAAGGGTGAAACTTCTGTAGGGCATCTCCTCTCTGTAGGCCCCTGAGCTGGACCAAGCCGTCTCCAGGCACTGCCTCGGGTAACTCAGACGGCTATCGTCCCTGCTTCACTGATGAGGCAGCTGAGGAGGCGACTGAGGCCATGTCCCAGGGCCTAAGGAGGAGGCCACACAGTAGAGCAGAGCCTCTGGTGTGTCCAGCCCCAACTCAGGCCCTTTCTGCTCATCTAACTTGGGAAGACATTCTTTTCCCAGTCTCGGTCTCCCCTAAGACCAGGATGGTATGAGGCTGCCATGAGCGTTACATCAAGCAAAACATGTTTGGTCCCTGGAGGCCAAGGCCATCTTCAACAAATCAAGCAATTAATACTAAAAATCACAAATAATTTCCTATTCATGATTATGCAGAATATAAGAGCTAATTGCTACTAGATTTACTTTTCAATCAGTTAAGTGTCACGAGCCACCATCCGCCAAATAACTTCATTCCATGAAGAGTCTTGGCAGGAGGACAAGGCGCCCCCTCCAGCAACGCCTGTCCTCAGGCAGGACGTTGGCCTGAGGCCTGGGGTCACCAGCAGCTGCCCAATCCAGAGGCCGGGGAATCCCTGACAGAAACCACAGCTGGAGAGCCACGTGCCAGCGTTCAGCCCTACCCCGTCCTCTGACCCTGACGGCCAAGGGGCAGCCTTCAGGAGGGAGTCTGTGTGCGGTGCCTGCAGGTAAGTTGGCTGCTCCCCATCTCCAAGCAGCAGCGACATTCACCAGCCTCGGTGTTGAGTGGGGACCTAGACTGAGACAGGGATCACCGTGGAGCCACAGGAAGTTCCAACACCCTCCAGTGGGTGGCGAGGAAACAGGCCCGTCCCACATAAACCACGGGGTCTGCAGGGACGCCAGGCCAGCTGTCACGCCTTCAACTGTCACCTCCTCAGGGATGCCTTCCAAGAATGCCCCAGGTGGGACAATCTCTCCCCACAGCCCACTTGGATTTGAGAAGCACTGCCTGTGGCATCTCGGCTGGAAGGTGTCTGTGGAGCGTCTCTGGCCAGGATTCTTGGTCAGCTGGCACAGTGCGTGTGGCACCTTACCGGGGCGGGGCGGCGATAGCGCACGGGGATGGAGGACCAGAAAACCAGGCTGCACAGAGCACTCTCCAACCTCATTCCTAATGTATCAGCACCAGACCTTTAATTCCAGTTCATTTTTTCCTCAGTCCTTGGGCAATTAAAAAAAAGGCAAATAGCTTGAGAAAGAAGCAAAGGGCCCGGAAAACCCCAAACCTCTCAGCTCATCCGTCTCTGGATGCCCAGGAACCAGCAGCCGCCGAGTCCCCCTCCCCTCCGGGGGCGGCCATCACAGACCACAATGGGGCCTTTCATCCTGCACACAAGGGCCAGCAGGCGCTCATTCTTTTTCTTCAACGTGCTGACATCACAGCTCTTTATTCCACAAGCCTATTATCGCCAATTGTGGGCACAGAGATGACTATGACAGTCTTGGATCTCATGAAAAGCTTATGAAACACCTTGGATCAAAACGTTTAATTATCACAGAGTTAGGAAGGGCACAGGGCAACAGGTTGCCTCATTCACGGCTGATGCAAAGAGAGACTGCTACAACCCCTCTGGGAGAAACACACCACTATGTGTCAAGTGTCAAAGTGAACCGATTTCTGGACTCAAATTCCAATCTTAGATATTTATCCCCACAACTACACTTGCCTGTAGGCAAAATGACATAGGCTGGCTCCAGTCTTCTGATATCACATGATTCTTCACTGACTATCAAATGACACAGTTTAAATAAACAGTTACTGTCGTAACTGGATACCATGAAACCAGTGCAGAGGAATGAAGCAACTTCCTATCCATGGGTTGGTGTAGCGGACTAAGGTATCACTATGTGAGGTAAGAAGAGTATACACACTACAGTCCGCCTCTGCATGCACCCGTGGACGGGGAGCCCATGGACAGGGAGGGCTGACTGCACCCTGCTACAGGGGCAGCTCAAGTATCCTTGGATCCTGGCGTCTGTGGTGTCCAAGAACCGATCCCCCATGTACTGACGGAGAGACAACTGCACGTTATCTGCATGGAAATGTATGTGACACGTGCAAGTGAGCGTGCATGCTTGTACACCTGCTGATACGCTCTCAGAGGAGGCGCGGAAGGGGCGGGTGGCTGGAGGCCACAGGTGGGGAGCTTACGTCCCACTGTCTGCCTTTTGTAACAAGCATGCTGGTTACCTATTCAAAAGAAGAGCAAACGTAAAGCCATTTCTTTGTGGTACAGTACGAAGAGGAAGTGCAGAGACATGTGAGTGGCAGAGGCCCTGAGATTGGTTCCTCTGCTGAAGGTGGAGCCCTGAGCTGTGGGTCAGGACTTCAGGGCCCTGTAGGGGGGAGTGGCGTTGTTTCTGAGAAAAGCAGAGATTGGCCCTGCAGTAGGCATGTGATGTGGCTTAAGACAGAATGAAGGGCTTTTCTGGAATGAATGAGCTTTTCTGGAAGGCAGAGGGAGCGTTTTAAGCGGGAAAGGGCCCTGATTATGGCTAGGAGATGCAGGGTGAGAGCGAGCAGGAAAAGAGGCATGTCAGGGTTAAGATGAATCCGGAGCGAGAGCATCAGCTCAGGACACTGGGAGGGGCCTGAGCTGTCACGGGACGTAGTAATGGAGGAAGGCCCTCGAGCTGGGGGTCAGAGGCAGGTGACACCATGTTTCTAGTTTGATGAGCTTGGACATAGCAGTGCCACACACGGAGGAGGAGAACTCAGAGAGCGCAGTGAGGAGGGGGAACTTCATCAGAAGCCCAAACAGCCCTCACCGGGCCCACCCCAGCTGCCAACGTGGCCTCCTCTGTCCCTGCCGCACACCCTCTCAGTCTCCTGGAGGAAAGCCCGGCCCTGGCCTTGGCACTGGCTCCCTCTGGGTCTGGACCGGAGTCACCTCCAGAGACATGTGCTGACGTCTCTGAGCCTCTGAGCTCCTTTCCCAGGGGCCACCCCTGGCAGCACCGCACACACGCTCCGCAGACACTCAGCACAGTGACTACATCTGCCAGGCAAGGGCCTCTGGGAAGCGTCACGCAAAACCCATTCACTAAGGGAAGTCACCACACAGAGCGAGCCCACCTGTGTGTTTTACATGTTGTGTGAGGCAAGGCTGATTTTTATACAAGTGTTATCTAACCAAATCCTACATTCTGGCTAAAAAGGACCAGAGAGATGGCCACTGGGCACTCACAGAGGTCCTCATGTGATTCAGAGAGGCACTGAGACCTGGGCCGTGTCCACTGGGCTGACCAGACGCAACACAGGCAGTCATCTCGCCTCTTCTCTCCCACAGTCCCATGTCTGTGCTGAGGCCGGCAGCCATGTGTCAAAGCCTACTGCAGCTGAAAAACCATTAACAGGAAAAAAATTCCTCTCATCAAACCTATACATTTAAGTCCTCAACTATCACAAACATAACAAATTCATGTCCACTGATTTGATCCCAACCGTAGGATCATCATATATTATAAAATAAAAAATGTAGTTCAAGTAGATCTAAGGGTTAAAAACAAAAGCACCGCAGCCATGTGCTCCCACAGTGCACAGTGCTGGGGAATGGATGCTTTCAGAAACCCAGAGGCCCCAGGCAAGAGGCAGGGAAAACCCACTTGGCGTCAGTCAGGGTGGGCTGCTGCTTTGACGGAGCCTGGAGGGTCAGAACAGTCTTTTGTTTCATATTTTATTACATCAATGGCTTGAAAATTTTTATTTAACTTCAGCAAATATTGGAAATAGAAAAATGAATTCTGCAGAATTTCACAAATAAATCTTTCAGTCTCTACTAACAAATGTTATCATTCGATGGCTAAGCAATTATAATGCTATGAACATTCACCACAATGAATGTGCTGAAATAGAAAACAGGCAAAAAGAGACATTAAAATATTACTTACAACAGCATTATTACAACATATTTTCTTTAAAATTCCAACATGGATTTTTATCACTTCAAAAGATATACAGCATTTCCATTATATTTGCAAACTTAACCTTATACATCTTTTAAAATCTTGAAAAAATTTTTAAGCAATCTAAAAAGCACTTAGCAAAGTTGGTAAGTCTACGTAATGGAATACCATCTGCTCCAGTACAGACTCGAGTTCCGGAGAAGGGCTGTAAACACTCATTATCATACAACATGCATAGGCTGTACTGACCTTCCTTCGTTGGACTGTAACGTTACTGCAATTGTGCTTCACTCTAAGGAGGGAACGCTGCAGAGGTCCGGGGAGTGGCAGAGAGAGGGTTTGTTTTGAGCATTGCACAAGATCACTAGATTCAAATTAGCTAACCACCTCGAGTCAACTTGAGATAAAGTCTCACTTGATATCACAAGCTTGAATCCGGGGTCACTCAGTTTACATCAGGCTAGACAAGAAACGAGGCTCTCGGGTGAGCTGGCTTCATCCGACCTTTGCTCATATAAGCAGGGATCCAGTTAGTGTAATGCACTATTTGGCTTATTTTTGGTATGCAATTATACCAATAGTACAATCTGATAATCAGAAAGACAAAAATAGGGCATAGTTGAAATTAAAGTGACAACGAGCACACTTAAGAGTGGCGTGTGGCAACAGTCAGCTTTCCAAATTCAACTACGTTTTCTTTTTCATTTTTTGATCGGAGGTTTACGACCATCAAAGGATCTGGCAGGTTAAAAACTATCCAAAGCCATCTTGAGGAACTGATGTTTGGTGGGCGTGGACGCACTGAGACGACGTGGGGAGGCGGGGTCTACACTAACCTCGGGGTCCGGCCAACTCCGGCGCTGCTGCCCCACGGCCCCCCACTTAGCAGGAGCAGGCAGGGCTGCTTCCTGCTTACAGAGCGATCCTACAGAATCCATCACTGTTTCAGACCAGTCAAAACAATATTCAAGTAACAAGGTGTTCAAATGAGTAAGTGAAAAAATGTTTACCTAACACTTTACACATCTACATAAAATTAAATAAAACAAACTTTTAATGCATATGCAATACAATTTATATCTTTCAGGATTTCTAAACTAAAAGGTAAACTATCATTTGCTTCAATGGTACTATATTTTGCACAATAACTTATACTTAGGAGAAATTTTCCACAAAAAATATATATAATTATGACATTCACATTGATAATTTTTAAGAAGACAAAGCTTAAGTGAACACTGCATCTGAAGCAGCAGTCATCATGGACCCTTACACATCCAAACACAACCTGCTGACGCACCCAAGTCTTGGTATGTTAAAAAGGGTCGTCCCATAAATAAGACCAAACCACTTCACTTCTAAAGGGAAGTGATTTCTTGCATTTACAACATCATTGCAAAGACAGTGTAATGAAACAGTTTAAAACACAGTGCTATCTTATGCATGAAACTACAACGAAGGCAGTCAGGCAAAGACAACTATCTTTTTTCCTTCTAGCAAATGAAAACCACACCCCCCTTTCCCTTGGTGAGAAGGCCAAAACCCAGTGGCCACAATGGCAAGTACACCAGCACCATGACTCTTCGGGACTGGAGACCACCTGTCGCCAGCAGCCAGGTCAGGGGATGTCTGAGCACAGACGGGCCTGGCACTGCCGGTGTGCCCGCCGCGCAGCACAGACCAGCACCAGCCCTGAAGCACTGCCAAGCGGGATAGACTCTTGAGGGAAGGAGCCTGGGGGTGAAGAGAGGAAGCACAACTGGCAGACAGACCGCTGCAGCGAGGTGCCCACTGCTTCTCTAACGAGCAAGGAGGTCTGGAGAAGAGGCCAGGCGCAGCGGGAGCCTCCAGGCCTACTGTACCCTTTCAGCAACGTGCAAAACTCCTGCCACCTCTTGCCCGTGTTTTCCTGCCATGTTCCAACTAGGCGGCAGGCTCACGACAAAAACAAAACGGACCCTGCACAGTGACCACTGTTACTGCGCTGCCCGCCTGGCACGAGCAGCGGGGGCGCCGGGCTCCTTGGAGGCTCTTCCTCACCAGCCCTCACGTGACCAACAGACACTGCGTGCAGGGACAGGTAGGTGATGGGCGCCGGGAAAGTCCCGTCTCACTCCCTTTCTGATAACCTTTCTCCAGATTTCAAAAAAAGTACAATTCCAAACATTCTAGGTGTCTTGCTGACCCTCTTCCTAAAGAGAAAATCAGCTGACTTAAAAAAATTAAAAAAAGCAAGGTGCGTGGGAGTCAAAACGACAAATTTTAATTGCATATTTCAAATTCTTAAGAATTCTGTTTATGCCTTAAAGCATCTGGAATTTTTTTCTTTTTGGTATTGAAAGCACAAAAAAATACTTCATTGATGCAAAAACCAACAAAAAAAGCTCCTTCCACATATTTAGTGCAGACTGAACCGACCACAGGCCAGGGAATGGGGCATACCAGGAGGCACGGCGCAGTCTACAGCCTGGCAAGAGAATAAAAGTGATTCTGGAAGTTTTAGAACATTTGTTAAATATCTGTACTTGTTCCCAGCCCAACCAAAAGGCATCACATACCCCTTTGCAGATGGTTTCTTCCCACCTGGACTCACTAGAACCAGTGACCGAACACGTCCCTGCCTGTTCTGTAACATCGAGGGAGCGGTGCTTGCACGGCCAGCACGTGACAGAGAAGAGGCTACGTGGAGAGAGGGGCAAGAGGCCAGGTGTCCCAAGAGGACAGCGCCCGAAGAGCACAGAGCCTTGACAGAGCCGCCGCCAGCCGGCCGCAGGCCCGTATCACCGCCCCACGTGACATCGAGCATCCGCACTCTGTCAAGCACCTGCAGCAAGGCCTCCCCGTCTCCTCATCTCAGTGATGTCATCTTTGGCAAGCAATCAACTTTAAAGAAGAAATAAGACACTGAAACAGAAAAGAGGGTTGAAAACATGGTTGCCAAAAGGAGAAGGCACCAATTCCCAATGTACAAGCACCAGGTACAGTGTATGGACACTCTTGGAGCTCGGGGTGGGGAGGGGAAGGAGAAGACGGGCGGCGCCCATCCTGGGGTGACGATGCTGAAGGCAGCGAGTGCTGGGGTCCACAATCCTCCAAGTACAGTGCAGAGAATGAGCTTTCTACCACACGGGCAGGGAGAGGGGAGAGATTTAAGCCAAGTGAATTTATAAACCATAATTATACCTACATTGAGGGAAAGGGGAGCTGTATCAAGCTGTTTGGCACTATGAAGGTTATGACGCAGTCTGCCAATATGCGGTGATTTCTGAAGAAGCATGATATCACTTAGGTGGATGCCTCAGAAAAGAACAAAGGAAACTTCCCAGAAGGCCAACGGGTCACAGTTACTCTGAAAATTACATTATGCACAAAGTAGGGACTGCAGGCCATGCAGGAACAGAGTCGCACCTCCGAGTGACTCCTTGTTCCGAAGCCGCCAATGGGGAAGAGCTGCCGTAGGTGGGCCGGGGCCACAGGATCCCCGCACTGAGGCGGAGCGAGAGACACAGAGAGCTCTCGGGGAAGCGGCCCCGCACGAGGAACGAGCGAAGAATTAAGGCAGGTGTAGCCCAGGACTGCGAGTGTGTGCCTTTTTGGTAAGAGCTGCTTGTCCACAGAGCTGTGATGCGGATGGCTGGGTGAAGTCTGGAGGTACCTGAATCCTGGAAAATGCAGGCGTCCACACCAAGCACTCAAGCCACCAGAGTGTCTCAGGAGGCAGATGAGTATCTGACATCAAGAACAGAAGCAGCCTGAGCAAGGAGGAAACAGAGAAACACAGACAGGTCACCAGAACGCGCTGCTGACTCTGGTCTGGGGCAGCCCTCCTACCCTCTCCGGCCCCACAGCTCCGAGGCCAGGGTGCAGAGGTGGAGGCTGTGCCAGGCCACGTGGGCAGGCCTCCATGGCCACGTGCCCTACGAACTGTGCACCCGGGGCGAGTTAGCAGGGTCCTCGTCAGCAGCAGGTGCCCAACACCACGGTCCACCTCACAGGGTTAAGGGGCCCACACAGGGCCTTCAGGTGCCCTGCTGGGAGTCCCAGCACCCACGCTGGTTAGCAGACAGCTGCAACATAAAGGCTGTAGCTTCTTATAAACTTCACAGGCCTTTCTAATTCTCTACTCTCATTTTTAAAGACTGACTGCTGGACCTAGGCCTCAAGATCACCAAGGGTCTCAGAGCTTGCTGCTCCCCCATGGTGTCTTATTTCTAAGGAAACAGCCAAACTTAAGAGTCCAAAATCTGAAAACAGCTGTGCCTTCAGGTGAAACCCCAATTTATGAGAACTGTTACTAGTGAAATCAATTTCTCCTTAATAGTAATACACTCAATCACTCTACACTTTTAAGTGAGAATGTTTACCTCCAAACCAGTCACCTCAGCGTCATTCCACGCCTTTCTGACACCTCCCCGGACTCCATCTGTGCCCGGCCCTCCCCAGAGAACCCTGAGTCTCACACGCTCAACCCTCATGGGTTACTCTCCCTCCTCAGCTCCAAAGGAAGAAAGCCCACAGCTGACAGATGACCATGAACTTCTCAAATCTGCCTGCGCTGCATAAACAGGCAAGACCCGCGGGCAGGCTGGACACCAGCAGGCATCTTTCTGAGCTGCTGGACTCCACAGGAATGGAGAAATTACAAGCACACTAAGTTCTGAGCACTGATCAGACAGACAATTAGCTAGTTCCCTTAGGCCCTTGGTGGACACAGAGAAGCAGCTGGTCCTTACAGATTAATTTCCTTCTGTGGGCTAACACAGAGACTGGAAAACCAGGGTGGCAAAGCAGGAGGCCTGGTGCCTTAAGAAGCATAAGAAGAAAGGGACTAAAGAAAAGGAAGGACAGACCTTCTGGGCTAGCAAGACAGGAGGAAACATCAGCTGACAGATTAAGCCAATCAACGGATCAGGTCTAGGAAAATGATGACTCTGCATCCTCAACCTGTGAGCAAACTTTTCATGCTAATTCTCTGGGGCCGGCTATGATGAAATCTGAAGCGGAAAGAGATCTGAGTTTCCTCTCATTTCTGCTTCATGAGCCTTAAGTCAGAAAACAGACCTGGAAGAAAGCTTTCATTCTCCAAGTTCTAATGGCCTTTCCCCAGTAATCATCATGTTCTCAATGCTTCCTAAACTGAGTCCAGGACTTCAGGGAAGGTAATCTGATGTTAAAGGGGTAACTAGCTGTCAGATAAAGTCACTGCCCCAAGATAAAAACACCCCTTTTGCCTCTGTGCTGTCCCGTTCGTGGGCAGGCTGGGCTGGGTGGGTGTGAGTCAAGGACCACTGCACTGCCAGCACTAGAGACTGAACACGACTGCAGACATTTTCTGGGAGCAAAGTCTAAGCAGTCTAAGGAAATTGGTGTGCTTCTGAAACTGCCTCTTCTGACAGGTGTAGATGCCTCAAGGCCCTTTCTAAGCAGTCTAAGGAAATTGGTGTGCTTCTGAAACCGCCTCTTCTGACAGGTGTAGATGCCTCAAGGCCCTTTCTTAAACTGGCATATGGACGTGGAGGGGTGGGGGTGGCTGGCAGTGCCATGCTCTCAGGGCACCCTCCTCACAAGGCTCAGGCACGCACAGGTTGGGGGCCTCCAAGTTCTGCAGCCAGGCTCTGGGAGCAAAGAGTCACAGGACAACACAGAAGAAGTAACTTCAAGTCTTTCCTGCCTCGTTTGGGAAAGATTTTGATGATAAAAGTAATGAGCAAATTAATCCTCACATTAGAATTCTTCAGGCCAGAATACTGGAGTGGGTAGCCTTTCCCTTCTCTGGGGATCTTCCCAACCCAGGGATCAAACCCAGGTCTCCGCGGATTCTTTACCAGCTGAGCCACAAGGGAAGCCCAAGAATACTGGAGTGGGTAGCCTGTTCCCTTCTCCAGGGAAACTTCCTGATCCAGGAATCAAACCCAGGTCTCCTGCATTGCAGGTGGATTCTTTACCACCTGAGCTATCAGGGAAGCCCACCATGTCAGTGAGCAAATGCAAAAATAAGTGGATGGTGTGCACTCCCACCCCCTAGCCCTACACACTGTCTGTGGGGAAGGGTGAGCATGCAGGGGGCAGCCCCCTGCCACAGGAAGCAGGCAGGCAGCAGACAGACCCTGCAGCCTCAGCAATCTCCCCTCAATCTCTGCCAACTGGGCCAGTGGACTCAGTGCCACCACCCAGGAGGTCACAAGAACGTTAGTTCCACTCTGGAAATGCCAAGCAACCCAAGACCTAGGCTTGTCCCCATCAGTCCTTTAGCCGCTGGCCCCCCAACAGCAGCCAGGCTGGAGGTGTGGCCGCAGAGATGCACCAGGAGCCTGCAGACACCCCTGTAAGCTCACACACCTCACAGGGGACGACACACAGCTCACATGACTGAACTCTCCCGATCCCCAAGGCACTTCTAACTTACTGTTTCAGGGCCAAGTGGTTACTGTATTTAAGGAAATACTGGTAATGTGAAATATTCTGTGGCTAGAGAAAGTAGGGTGGACTTAAGAATTTGTCCAGGAATTCAAACGTGAATACGTACACAGTGACCAAGAAGTGACTAAAGTCAACATATATTACAGCATTTACGGGTAAGAGTCATTACTGACACAGCTGAAGCCTAAATCTATTTCTACAGCTGGAAAAGGTCATCAGTGAAGAAAGTAACTGGAGGTCGAGCATGAATCCCGCAGAGACCAGCTGCTTCAGACTCACCTCGTCGTCCTCCTCAGGCATCTTGATGGAGCTGTCTGGGGACTTGACAGGTTTCTGGTTGCTGGGACCATTCTCTTCTTTCCCGTGCTCTGCCTCCCATTCTTGTAAAACTTCATCTATGTTGAAGCGGCGTCGATAATTTACAAAAAAGTTTTTCACTTGCACCACTGATTTGTTCCCAATCACATCTGAGATGGCCTGGAAATCTCGGCCGTATTTCCTGATGGCTAAGGATGGAAGAAAGCGTCTTTTTCAATACAAGAGAAAAATAATAAAACACACACTCACACACACACTTGAGACTCACCCCTGATCCAGATAAGGTAGCACGGGGGCTCCCAACAGCAGACACTATCTTAGCGTAGAAACCAACAGGAAGGGCAGCACGGCAGTCTGCATGCGAGACCGGCCACAGTCTGCACCCTCTCACCACACACCACATGGTATAACTGAGGTCACCCAGTAGCTATCCTGTGCTGTGGACATTCCACACAGGCCTTTCCAGGGTCCCAGGACTAGAACACCTCCAACCTTACAGCCCTAACCCTCCCTCTGTCCTTTCTGACTATTCAGAACCCAACAAGCAGCTGCTAAAATGAAATATGCCTTGAGACACTGAGACTTCTAGATTAATTTTTACATCTTGTGAGACATGGGAAAGGAAAAAAGCAAAGCCCAAAGGGAATGCAGAAATTCAGCTAATATGATGTCCACTAGAAGGATGTCAGCTCACAGGAGTCTGTTAAAGGTGAGCAATGTGCTGAGAGCAGGCTGGGGCACAACTGCCTCCTGAGGCGACTGCTCTGCCTAAGCTCTCTGTTTATAAGCAGAGCTTCTAAGTTTATAAGTACAAGCTTCTTGTTTATAAGTACAAGCTTCCTACCTTGTACGGCGAGCAGCTGCTCTTCCGTGGTCCAGCGGGCGTTGCATTTCTGAATGACCTGGACATCCAAATGAGTCCTGTTAGCACACTACATTTAGGCACGGGCGTGTCCTTATGAGGATTAATCAATCTTATATCAGAATGTTAACATCAACTAGGGTTATAATAAATGATGTCTATACCTTTCCTTCTAGAAGATGTGTACTGGAGACACAGATAGTAAATTCTTAAACACATAAACTTAGGTGTGACTTCAAAGATGATATTTACATAATCTTACCTCTGGAAGTCGGTATGGTTCTATTCCACCATCAAGTTTTTCTTTTAGAGCACTGTTCGTCTGTTTAATATTCTGAATCTAAGAGAAACAAGATTCTCATTTTAAAAATGAAAGACTTTTATAAAAGTATGAAAAGAAAACAAAACTATGAAAGTTAAAAGAAACAAAAAGCCAAGAGGAAAGCAGTTTCTGGTCTACATGACAGCCCCAAATACAAGGCCCCTATCGCATCCTTTGAGAGCAGCTAACTATTAATAGACGTTTTAGTTAACTTGCTGAGGGCAACAAACAAGGAACAAACAAGGAAGGGATGGTGGCAGGAAGGCTCCTGCACACACAACCCTAATCCAATAGCTCGTTAACAGGTGCCCATCTGGACAACAGCAGGCACCATCTGAGTCTGACACCGACCCAGCGCCTGTGCCCCCACCACAGAGTGGAGCTGAGGGAGCAGAGCGGGCAGAGTGCAGGCAGAAGCCGGCCCTTCAGACTTCTTTAATGGGGAGAGGAAAAAAGCTATTTTTCCACGAGCCTGATTTTGAGCAACTGTAACTTCTTAATTTTCTCACAAATTATCTTTTCCACATTCTTGCTTTGATTCGGTGGACCTAATCTTTCACTGAGCTTGCCTAATCAAAAGAAAGACACAACAGGACAAACCATTCCATCAATTCAGGCCTGCTCCTTAATTCTGCTTGGACTCCTGAGCAAGCTGGGTCACAGATGGGGCCCTTTGCACTCCGCTCTAGGCAGAGGGGAATTTCTGTGCCAAGCACCCGGGGAACTCTGGCCCCAGCACTTTCATTCTTGAGTATCACTTGAGCAAATAAGAAAGCAAGCAGAGGAACAGGTTCATTTTTCCAAGGGAAACACCAAAAACATTTTGTGAGCAGAAAGTGCCCTAGGCAAATGAAGAAAAGCAGCACTCTCAGAGCCAGGGAAGAGGTGGGAGATGAGTAGAGACACTGTCATATGGGCACTTCTAATACTTGTCTCTCTAAAACTTTTCATACTTATACAATTTTCAAAAATCCCACTTTCAACTACTTACATTTCATTGATTTCCAGTTTCACAGATCCTTTCCTCCTGTGTTTTACTTCTCAAAGGTTTAAAGGCATCGGGCAGGTGGGGGAGGAATACAGGAAAGACTTTTCGATGCTATGGGACCAGCAGGCAAGTAAATAAGACCAGCACTCCTAAGGACCAGAACCGACCCTGTCTGCCGTTAGTAAGGGCCTCGCAGTCTACCCGTCATGCAGCCCACTCCAAATCTTTTGATAACAATGCCACATCAGAACACAAAAACAACAGAAAAGAAAAATACTGGAAACACGCACAGAACTCACTCTACAGGAAAAACCATAAACTAGGACCATGCTTTACTGAAATTTGCTTTAGTTTATTTTGAAAAGGTATATAAATTAGAAGAAAATACCCCAAACTTACTCAGAGTAAGTAATTCCAAGCTCTCAGACCAGCATTAGTTAATAGAACACTCTCTGATAATAAAGAGCAAAATCTTAGATTCTTCTCAGACTTTGCAGTTACCAACAAACCACAAAATACTGCAAGGCACTCAGATTATGTTCCCTGAATTCTGAAAATGAAACCCAGAAACTTCCAACATGCAATGAGCAAATTCTCAAGTCAGGGGTCTAAAATACCCCATGTTTCCCCCTCTCCTCAGGCACTCCAGTTACTCTATTCATTCTAGCTATATGTTTATAATACATGATACAAAGCTGAGAGAGTACGTGAGATCTATTTATCTATCTATATTGCACTGGGATTAAGTGATATGTATCTTCCAAGGAGACCAATCTGTTTAAGAATCACATGCATCTTCTAAAAATCAGTGGATAAAAAAGCACAGACATTAAACGAGTGGCTACAAGGTAAAATATCCAGAAGTTCTGAACTAAAAGTTAGCTCAATATTCTCATTTACCTACAGGCCTTCTTCTAATCATTTGTGTTTACTAGTAAGTGTAAGAATAGGGGTTAGTTGACAGAATTATGCCAACTGGAAAGGAAGCCAGAGTGGCAACCAGCTAGATAAGACAGAGGATAAGAAAGTAACCAGCATGAAAAAAAGAACCAAACAAAGCAGTCCACTTGGCTTGGGGTCTTACCGAGGGCTCCTGGCTGAACACAACTTTCTTTTTCCTGCTTTACTGCGTATTTAGAGATTCTTCTCTAACGTCAGACCTTTTCATTCCCTCCACCCAGCAAGTCCTGATGCAACAGGGAGTGTCTGTTGGCTAACCTGTCCCCAGTCCCCATCTCACTTGTATCTTTGACAGCAACTGAGGATCTCCTTGGAGCTAGGAGGAGCTGGGCTGCAGAGCCCTGATGCATAGAACATCTAGGAGGTTCTGAGGAGGCAAGAGCTTTTCCTGCTGAAAGGGACAGAAGGATCAGCTCCGCTCCCCCTCCCTCTTCTTACTGCCCTGAACACAGGCACAAAGGTGATGAAATGGCTTCTGCAGTGTCCAGTGTGAGGCCACAAGCAAGATGAAAACCCTAGAAGCTAAGGATGCAGGAAATTCTGAAAGAATCTGGGGACTCTGAGAGCAGCACTGAGCATAGGAACTAACCAGCAACCACTGATATTGGAATTTCTTGCTATTTTATAAGAATAAAAAAGAAACAAACAGCTCACTCTTGGAGACATTGTTAGTCACGTCTTCTGTTACCATCGGACGAATGTGTCCCAGACATAGGACCAGATGTGGGGGTGCCCAGAACACAAGGCCTACCACGTGACTGACCACCATGGAAGTTTGGGAGTGCAGCTGGCAGCAAAGCAAAAGGCTGCAGAAAGCAAACAACTGGCCTCATCTCCCAGTAACTGAAGACTCTGAGAATTCACTCGTTAGTAATGTCAACTCTGGGCAGCTACTTTCAAATAAAACATTCTTGCTCTTGATCCTGGCTCTGAAAACTGAAGGCTCTCTATCTACCAGTAACAGCTCTGTGGGAAAGGGTCTCAACCCCTTTCCATGTTGATACTGCACAGCACACATCAGAAACTCACCTGGCCGTGGGACTGAAGCCCCGGGAGAGGGAGAGGAAATGCAGAGGGGAGCCCGGCCCTAACCAGACAGCCTGCCCCCCCCGACACACAGCGTACAAGTCCTCATGCATCCTGTACCATCAGGCAGACAAGGATGAATTTCCTTGTTTGAGAAGAGGCCCAGAAAGATTAACTGATTCTCCTAAGATTAGAATACAGCTCTGCCAGCGGCTGGGACAGATAGCCAAGCCCGTGAGTCCGTGGGGCTGGCTTGGCCCTGGGTTGTGCACCTCTTGCACCAGAGGACAGACAGGCCACAGAGCAGGCCGCCCTGCTCTTCTCGTCTCGTCCAAGCGGCGAGAACTGCCAGTCCCTAGTTCACCTTGAAGTCAGGGTGGGGGTCGGGGGAGATGACTAAGGCAAGGACAACACTGGGCCACTCGGCTGATTTCTCAGTTTGACTTCTATGCAAAATCAGACCAAAAGGATGAGTCATTTCCCACACGAGGCACAAATAATCAGGAAAGGATTCATTTTAGAAGCACTATTCTTTACAAGAGCACCAAAAAAGTACCAAACATGTAGGAGTAACTCCAATAAAAGAAACAGAAGACTTGTTCCCATCAAGAACTACAAAATTTTGGAAAAAACAAGATTACAGAAGTGCGGGGACAAATCATGTTCATGGGTGAGAAGATGTTAACTCTCTATCTTGATCTATAGATTCAACAGCATCCCCTCTAGGAAAATTACTTTTCTGGAAATTGAGAAGGTGATTCTAAGTTTTATATGGAAACACAAGGGCAGGGATCCATGACACGTTGGTAGACTCCCCTACCACGAAGCGCCATTTATAATCTGTGTATCAGGACCATGCAATGCTGGTGAAGAAAGGAGAAACCCAACTCCAGACCCGAGCCATACACACGATGGACACTAGATTCCTTCTAACAGGAAGAGGGCAGTCTTTAATGAATAGTGCTTGGTAAACTAGATATTCATGTGGGAAAAAAAAAAAAAAAAAAAAAAACCCACACATAACAACAAAGAAAAACATTCCAGGTAAACTGAAGATCAAAATGCAAAACAAAGCTTTTAACACAGTGCCTCATGACCTCAGGAAGGGTTCCTAACAGAACTTGAGAGTACCCACCACACAAGACAAGAACAAGAAACTGGACCACCTCCAAACTAAGAGCATCAGTTCATCAAAGATACCACTGGGAGGGGCTGGGGGCAGTTCAGTGGCTAAGACTCCGTACTCCCAATGCAGGGGGTACAGGTTCGACCCCTGGTCAGGGAACTAGATCCCACAGCCACACCTAAGAATCTGCATGCTACAACCAAGACCTGGTGCAGCCAAATAAACAAATACTAGGGAAAAAAAAAGGTGCCACTGAGTGTGTAAAAAGACAGGCCTCCAAATGGGAACGTGAGACAACCCCCTGCCAGCGCCGTAATTCCACAACGTGGGCACAACAGAGTGGTGGGGGGGAGGCGCTGCTGGTGTCCAGTGGGTGGAAGCCAAAGCTGCTGCTAAATGTCCTACAAGACACACAACTCCCCCCCACAAAAAGAGTTATCTGGCCCAAAAAGTCAGCTGTGCTACAATTAGGAAATCCTGCCAGGGTGCAACCAACACTAACACAAAGCGACACAACCAGCCTGGGAGACAGTTCTCTAGCGCTGGATGTGTGCACGCTCAACAACCTGGCAGCTGCACTCTGAGGGGTGTCTCCAAGAAGCATACACACACAACGCACCAAGAGGCACATAAACCACGTTCCTATCAGTACCCAGTGACAGTCAACAAGGGGAGACAGCCCAAACTCAAAGTAAAATAGGAGCAGGGACGAAGGGGAGATGAACAGGGTGCCCGAGACCATGTTCCAGGTCTTGACCAGAAAGAGGCTATGTGGGTGTGTTCGTGTAATGAACATCATTGAGATCTGTATCTAGATCGATACGGATATGTAAAATTTCAATTTCATGATTAAGTTAGGAGAAAAAAAAATCAACGGGCCTAAGATCCTCTGTCCAATTCCTTAGAAACAGAACACTCCTCTGAGATTTGTGAAGCAAGTGAGCAGCGAGAGCACAGCTGCAGTGCAGGGCACTCTTCGCCAGGATGGGGTGCACGGCACCTGTCGTTTGATCGACACCAGCTCCAGGTCCAGTTGTCTCAGCACCGTGGTAGCAGCAGTGGCATTGGCAGAAACAGCCTCCACGTCTTCTTGAGAAAGAAACATTCCTTTTGGAGGTTTCCTTTTTGCTCTATTTTTAGCTTGAGTACTATGTTTTTCCTTTTTGATCTGAGGAATCGTCTCAGTAGGGGGCACCTGCATGGTACACATATTTGATAAATGAGAAAGTGAAAAAATTAAAATGTCAAATGAACAGCAATAAGCGTATTTTAACACGGCTCCAAACAATCTAAGACAAATACCATGCCATATCAAAATAACCATCCACAAGTTCTAAAACACAGTTAACAGACAAAGAACACTAGCTAAATAAACAACTCAAAGTGGACT